>NC_134483.1:160194915-160529915 GCF_040206685.1 Ascaphus truei | reverse complement strand
TTAGTACCGTATACGTATAGAAGGTTATGATCATTAACCCCCTATATGAGTGTTCTATGCACTGGGTCTAGGAGTCTCATTAGGCTCAATCAGAGTTTATCCAACACGCAAACAGGTTCATTACTTAAAGACTTGATTTCAATTATATGTTTCTTCTACATACTGAGCACCGATATTGGAACTTGCTTCTACATACTAATTCCAATGTCTGTTTGCTTTCTGCAGAGACCAGGTTGTGGAATGGACTTGTCTTGCCCACAGCAGGAGTGTGTCAGTAGCTCTGTGGCGTGTAAGTGGAACCTTGCAGAAGCTCAGCAGAAGCTGAACAGTTTGGCACTTCATAACTCGGAGTCTCTAGATCAAGAGCAAGCCAGAGCACATGCCGAGCTGTCAGAACTGAAGCGCAGTGAGGAAGAGTGGAGGCGGAAAGAGGAAGCGCTGCACCAGGGTGAGAGCGGGGCACTGTCCACCTCGGATGCTCTTAGTCAAGATGTATTTAATAAGGTACTGTAACATACTATAATAACCATTATGCTTCAGTGCCGCATACCTAACAATTTCGTATAAGTTGCATCTTCAAATCGCAGGGGTGTCATTCATGGAGCACTTTTTATTAGCTTGGGTAGTTGTCAAGAAAACACTGAACTTGTCCAAAGTCTCCTTCAGCTATTGGAATCGCTCCACTTGTCCCTCATCGGCAACTCCTAGGGGTGCTCAAGCTACAGGTTTTCAAGCAAGCGTCAAAACAGATTAATAGTGGGCATGCTTACTGCTAGTGTTCTGGTCTCTAGGAAACGGGTGCGCAAACGTTTCAGTCTGTGCCCTTACCTTGTCTCCAGCGTTAAATGACGCAGCGGGGTCATGTGATGTCGCGTTGCCGTGGTGACGTGTCGTCCGAAGCAGTCAGACAAGGCAAGGAATGTTTCAGAGGCCTCACACTTTACCCCAGCATTTAATTTAAACGCTTTGGGGAAGAGCGCTTGGCCTCTTTAACTGCCGCGGCCCTCCCTTCCAGCAGAAAATCTCGCGGACCCCAGTTTGCGCACCCCTGCTCTAGGACATTGGTGAACAATAGAACCTGCGACCCTCAACTCTTGCCTATACCAGCTTCCTGCTCTCCCTCTTCCCCCAGAGCAGAGGGTGCAAGGATATTGCTATCAGATTGTAGCTGCTCAATAAGAAAATACTTGTAGCATTTAAAAAAATAAACAATTTTAAATACATAATGTATTCTAATGTATAAAGCATTTTTGTTCCTATAGCAACCATTTACAGTCCCATCCCCTTCCCCTTCTAAAACAGCATCACCTTTTTGAGCCCTGCCCTCTCTCTAGCAGCGAACTAATTGAATCTAGTGCCTGCCTGGTCACATGATCTTCCTCACAGAACTTTGGTTGTCAGTGCAGCAGATGTGAACCCCCAGCCGAATCTTCAGCGATCCATCAGCAACTTAGATAATCGCTTGTCAGTGTGTAGATTGTATTAATGCACATATTGACTGAATTAAAAAAAAAAAAAAATTTAAACGGCAGCTTGAACTGCCCCTTTAATGTCTGAACTCATAAATACTGCCCCACTCCTTTGTTATTTACTACTTACCCGCGGCAGCAACCTCCCAGCTCCCTGTGCACCGGGGATAAATAGGCAATGTGTAGCCGTTTTTGTGAACTCCAAGGGCTGCACACGTGTTCATTTAAGTATTTTATGTTGCACGTTACTGCTCTAGGAACTAGGGGCACTAATCGTTTGTGATATCCAGGACCTTGCTATCCTTTTATTGGTTGCTTCCTACATCTTTTATATCGTCGTAGGGCATCCTAACGCATACCTGTTCATGTATCTGCAATTGGAGGCAATGCATAACCTGCACAGGACTTCCGATTCCGGGAGATGACCATGCAGCATTAGTTAGGAAATCTGTACACTTCCAGCTAAATCCTCTATTTCTATAGTACTGGGGCTCTTCAAAAAGCTATAAATTCCCCCACCCCATTACAGTTACCGAATGCCATCTGTAAAACCCTGTTAAAACACTAATAACCTGTACTGAGGAGGAAGAGACTACTTTATCCTCTCAGGAAACCTAATTGACAATGTTACAATGCAGCTTTTCTGTTTATAATGTAACAAGAGCCTGAACTCCATCTTGAGTCTAAACTAATATTAGTTGTTGATTACTGTGGAGAGCTTGGCAGAATCTATCAGTGATGACTTTACTTGACAGCACAGGAGATGACGAGCCCTGGGATTCTTTAATGGGTCTCTGAATCTATTCAGTGTTTGTAGTGTATATCTAGTGTTTCTGGAAAGATTTCTGCTGCACTAAGAAGTTAATGTGTTCTCATTACATACAGCATCATGTTTATTTTCAGGGCAGGTTAAATATCCCCGCATTACACACACACACACACACACACACACACACACACACACACACACACACACACACACACACGCCAGTTTAGTGCCCTTTTACGTGACAGTTTTAAGATCTTCGGAAGTGTTTAACCCTTCGGGGGCCCCATGACGTAGTGACTGCTTCATGCCCATGGAGGGTGTTTTTATTTTTTAGCTTGCATCGCATCCTCTTTCCATGGAGCGCAGGTCACAATCTAACCAGTAGGGGGGAGGAGGATCCTCCATTTCCTCCATAATGGGCTCCATGGTAATGTAACCGCTATGGAAAGCGTTCATGTGACCACCCTGTGCAGGTGGGGCTGTGACACTCGGGCACTTAAAGGGTTAAAGAAGCAGTTTCTCCTGCTAGCTTTTTTTTTTTTTTTTTTGTCCCCCTTCTTTTGTACATGTAATTGGAATCAGGGGATCTCTGGAGCTGAACCGCAGTAATTTCAGCTCTGCGACCCTGTGGTTCCTGAGGTCCTCACCAGGGAAGGTGCTGCTTCTCACCAGGGAAGCACCTTCCAGCAGAAAAACTAAATGGAGGTTTAAATGTCCCGCATCACAAGGTCCATTAAGGTTACCTATTGATCTGCGTGATGCGGGGAGATTTAAACCCCCAGGAATTGACATAAGTATAACATATGCACTTTGAAAAGTTAATTCATCCAATTTACAAATTAACTTTTATTTGTATTGTTAATTAATCATCGTTTCTGTTTATTTCTCCCCAATGAAGAGTTTTATTAATCAGGTTAAGAAAAGAAAAGTAGAGGCTGAAGATCAATCAACATCTTTTATACAGAAATATGAAGGAAAAATTCGCCATTTTGGTATGTAGTTTTTGGGTTCTTGCTATTTCCCCCCCCCCCCTTTTTAGTGTTCACGTGTGTGTGTCAAAGTAGTGGCAAGGTGGCAACGGGTGGTCCAGAAAATGTACAGGTGCTGATAGGTTCATCGGTACTATGGAAGCTTGAATATATACCTGGCTAAAGTAGGAAAAGGTACTTGCCAACATGAAAATGAGGCCGTCCTGGAAAGTAAGGCTGCGCTTATAGCGACGTCGCGTCAAAACGAATGCATTGCCGCCGTCACGTGCGCTTATAGTAAGCGCGACGGCTTGATCGCTGGAAGTCATCTCAATTAGATTTTTCCAGCGACCTAAGGTATCAACCCCTGAATATGGAATACAATGAAAAGCCCTCATTCTCTGGAGCTGGAATGTCCCTGGGCTTGACAGCATTCCGGAAGAAGGCAAAGGGTGCTAAGAATCCCCGGAGGTTAAAACAAACGCTGCCATTCAAACATTAGCTACCTACAGTGCCGAAGCCTCTCCAGTGAAGCAGCACTTCAAGAACTGGTAGACAAAATGAGATAGTGTTGGCCTTGGTGAAGTAAAAATAAAAGATGAAGGCCTTATTAAGTTCCAAAGCGTACACCTATTCTATTAGAGAGATACAGAAAATGGAAGAATTAGTGGAATAGGCATCGTTGTCAAAATATGGAGAAACAATATAGCGCATCAGGAAGCGCAGCAAGAGTGGTTATTCAATTAACAGATACAGGCTATAAATCCTTGTGTATGCCCCGACACCAACTCACAGACAATGAAGGGGAAGACTTCTACCATGAAATCAACCAACTTTACATCAAAAGAAATTCACCAATATGATTATGGGAGCTTTCAATGCAAATATTGGTGCCCAGGAGAGAGACTAAGTATAAGTTGACATGTATGGTTACAGCAACAGGAATTAAAGCTGCAGTTCAAGCAATGTCCCACTTGTGTATTTATTTTTATTTATTTTTTTTAATCAGTCTTGTACTGTGAGAAAATACTTGTAGCGTTTAAAAAAATAAAACAATTTTAAAGACATTTTTTATGTAGTCTAATGTAACAAGCATTTTTGTTCCTTTAGCAACCATTTACCCATTTACAAAGTCACATACCCTTTCCCTTATGAAACAGCATCACCTTTTTGAGCCCTGCCCTCTCTAGCAGTGAACCAATTGAATCTAGTGTCTGCCTGGTCACATGATCTCCCTCACAGAACTTTGGCTGTCAGTGCAGCAGAAGAGGACCCAGGATGCATTTGGTGAACCCCGTGCCGGATCTTCAGCGATCGATTTTTACAGGAGAACGGATTGATCAGCAACTTAGCTAATCAGTTGTAAGTGTGGAGATTGTATTGATGCATATATTGAAATGAATTTTTTTTATTTTAAACGACAGCTTGAACTGCAGCTTTAACAGAGACTGCTAAGATGTTAATCTGTTCCTGGTACACAGTTGGTCGAAGGCAAAGCTCCAGTCGCATGTAGGTAACAGGAAACGGGTGTAGTGGCAGTGCACAGCGCAAAGAATCAGACCTGGGCTGCTGGTGCTAATATCAAAAAAACTTAAATGGCGCATACACTGTAACGCGTTTCGTATCTGCTACGGCGCTATGTGTATGTGCCACTAATGTTTTTTTGCTATTGGCACCGGCAGTCCAGGTCCGATTGTGCTGTGCACCGCCATTACAACTTTTTAGTGAGGAGATGACAACAATTTAAGCAATCGCAAGATGCAAGAATAAGCGGCAAATTTGCAGAGCTGTGCAAGACAATCCGCAAACGTATAACTGAAGCTGCAAGAAAATGTAACTGATATGTTGAAGACTATTGAAGGTAATAAAAGCTTAAAGAAGACAGCAATGACTTATCATTGGTAAGAAGCAAAGCATTGCCCTCAAACAAGACGATGGTTCAACCATAAAAGACTTTGCGCTTGTAAAGAGCGTTGAGGACTTCTACATGAAATTGTATGGAAACACAGATAAAGAGCATCATCCAGCAGAGGACAAGTAAGAAGAAACGACCAATGATGTGCGTTCTTTCAGAAGAAGTGTCAAAAGCAATAAAATCTAGGAAGAATGGGAAGATTGAATTACAACTGAAATATTGAAAGAAGCTGGAGAAGTAGTGGCAATCCTTGCAAAACGCTTTACATGCTGATTGAAGAACAGAAATTCCCGAATAATGGAGTAATGCCTAAATTATCCTCATCCACAAGAAAGGAGACAGAGTACCTCAAGAACTACGAGTCCATTTACTTCTAATTACTTACAAGATTTTTACAAAGATTCTCCCTAATCGACTGCAACACACCCAGTACTTTGCCCAGCATAGAGAACAAGCAGGATTTTGCAGTCAATATAACACAATGGACAACATCCAAGTCGTAGGAGTGATTTCCCAAGGAACTAATACAATTTACCACTCGATTTAGGATTCGTAGATTACAAAATAGTATTTGATTCGGTCTACAGCTCAGGGCTCCTAGATGCATTAAGACAAAATGTTGAAGCGTATGTTTATATTATAAAGAACATTGAGAATGCCACATCAACCATTAGATTACATGAAGATTCAAGCAAGATACGGATCAGCAAGCGAGTGCGACAGGGAGACACCATGTCACCACAGCTTTTCACAGCAACACTTGAATTGTTCAATACATTGAATTGGGAGAAAGGAAAAAAAGAATCAAAATCCATGGTGAATACTTGTCGCATACGATTTGCCATAAGTCCAGAAGAACTCCAGCAACAAATCGGAGAATTCATCGAAGCAAGTAAGAAAGTGGGCCTCCTATATGAATCTTGGCAATAGATGTTCAACTCTGCAAAGATCGAAATAAATGGAATAGAGCTAGAACTCGAAGCCTATGTCTACCTTGGCTGGCAAGTAACAATGGATGGAAAACTTTTGAATGAAATCAATAGGAGACAAGATGGGGTGGAGCGCATTTGGAAGAAACGAGACAGAATCTTTCAAGGGAACTTTCTACTCTGCCTCAACAGGAAAGTTTTTGACCGGTGTATTCTGTCCGTGCTCACGTATGAATGTTAATCTCGGACCCTAAATGCGAAGATAACTTGCAAGCTTCAGACAATGCAAATATGTATTAAGAGATGTATGCCTGGTATTGCCTGGAGACAAAAACAAAAAAAAGAATGTTACAAACCAAACAAAAGTCTGTGTCAGGTGTGTAGCTATAGCCCGGGCAAAGCTAGGGGGCCTGCACTCTTGCGTCTCTCTCTTTCTTTCTCTCTCTCCCCCGTCCGGCGGTCCCGGTAGAGGAATCCGCATGACACAGAGCGCCCTCTAGCAGTCTGATTCGGAAGTCTTTATAACTTCCTGTGTCTGCTGCCGCAGTTCCTCTGCCGGCTGCTCCTCTCCCGCAAAAGGTAGGCATGGGGGAGAGAGAGCTGAGGGGAAGAGAGGGAGAACTGGGGGGGGGGGGGAACTGGTGAGGGAGAGCTGGTGGAGGGGGGGAGATGATCTGGTGAGGGGGAGCTGATGATGTGGAGGGGGAGAGCTGGTGAGGATGGGGGGGAGTGATGGGGATTAGGAGGGGGAAGGGCTGGTGCGGGGGAACTGATGGGGATTAGGAGGGGGGAGAGCTGGTGAGGGGAAGCTGATAATTAGAAAGAGGATGGGGGAGGGAGAAAAAAGTTACAGTCCGTATTAATATTAATGGGGAACATTTTTTGCCCAGAGGCCCGCCCATGTCTAGCTACGCCACTGGTCTGGGACCTGACATGGATGATGAAATGTAAAATGGCAGTGGGACATATCGCAAGGAGAAATGACCACAGTTGGACAAAGATGGTACTGTACTGAATTCCAAGGGAAATTAAAATACAGAGACGATGACCAAAAGTAAGATGGGAGGATGTCAGGAAATTTGTTGGAGCAACTTGGAGAAGAGGGGAGGGGGGGAGTGAGATGTGAAAAGAGGAACTGTATGGGTAATAGTCACAGATTTTTTATTTGTGTTTACACATGTAACTCCACTGGAGATGGGGCTGTGCAGGTAAGTGTATATGTAGTCGCCAAATCTTCTGGTGGTGATGGCACTAAAATCAAATTCAAAAGCAGGATACAGTGCAGCTCTTGCTAAACAGAAAATGGCTATAAATGAGGGACTGCGTTTTGATTAATTTTTTTATAACCATTTTTTTTTTTCCCTCAGGGATGTTTAGTAGATGGAATGACAGCCAGAGTTTTTTGTCTGAATATCCAGATCTCGTATGTGAGGAAACGGCTAGATATCTTTTCTTGTGGTGTCTTCATTTAGAAGCAGGACAGGTAACACAATCATACTAATTATCTGTGCCATGCACATTATAATTTTTTTGGTCATCATAATCTTTTCTTTGCAGTCCTCCATACATTGCAAACATCTCGCCACAAACTGCACTTCTGCTGCATTCTTTTTAGAGAACTAGTGCAATCTATACTCTAGTGTTATGTTGGTGTCTGTCCTATGGAAAGTTAAAATATTGTAAGCTCATCTGGCACTCAATGGGTTAAGCAGTGCTGCTATGCTGAAACTATTCCAAGTTAGTGATTCTAATTGCAGTCTTCGGTGAAAGTAATAAGTTGAAACCAAGCATTTTCATATTTGTTTCAATACATGTAAGTAAGCAATGTAATGCTAAAATGTCAAATAAAGTAGATTGCTGCTCCTACCACTTGACCTATTGTCTTGTCCCCTTTATGCACATTCATGTTTTACATTTCCAAATGTGTTTAACATGGGGAAAGGTTACAGTGCACATGGATAAAAAAGTACTGTACTCCTAAAAAAATGAGCGCATACATTGGTGTGTGTGTGTCTGTGTGTCTGTGTGTCTGTATCTATACACACATACACACTTTTCAGTGGTATGAGGATGGGAATGGCAGAACAACCTGTTTTTAAGGATGTTTTCCAGGAAGATTGCTTAGTCAGGCTTTGCATATAACAGTCAGTAGTTCGTCTTGTTTATTGTAAGGCAAGACTAACCTTTTCTGATGAAGCCTGGAAGTTTGAGGCAATCATGAAATGCGCTTCATTATGGAGAGTGTTGGCATGATACTAAAGAAAACCAGCCGCTGTATTAGGAGGACAGTAAGCCAAATTGTAATGGATATGTAACGATATCGCCCAACCCCTGTTAATGTATATGTGTATTTGCTTTACATTTACAGAAGAAAGCCCTCATGGAACAAGTTGCACATCAAACAGTTGTCATGCAGTTTATTAACGAAATGGCAAGAAGTTGTAATGTGGATCCCAGGGGCTGTTTCCGCTTATTTTTCCAAAAAGCCAAAGTAAGTCGATCCAGCCTGAAGAAGCCGCAAAAGTGGGAGAATCTCTGTGGAGCCTAGTACAAGTTCAGTGTCCCAGTATTTGCATGAACACATTTTAGGAGAACAGCATGAGTTGGAAATAAAGTGTACAGAGCTTTTGAAATAAACTGTAGAGAAACCCCCGCTACTGCTTGCAATAGTGAATTAATGATAATGGGTGTAGGTGCTGATGGGGCAATATAAGAATGATAAACAATGGAGGAAAGAACCAAAGTAGAGCACTCATACACTGTGTTGAGATGATGGTGTAAATTTAAAACTAAACTTTATTAGAAACATAGTAAAACAATGGGGATTAAAATAGGATTAAACTCTGTATCACTACGCTTAATTACCTAAGGGATATGATAGTCCCCAGGTAGGTAGTCGTTATTGAAGTGTTGCTTGAGTACACTAGCCCCCAGCCACCTTAATTAGGGAAACCTGGGGGAAAACTAGATTGAGGGATTATAAGTACTATTCTTATATGGAATGCCAATTATATACTTGTTGTGCATTGGTGCAATATTGTTGAAATGACACTGCTAATGGTGGGTTGATTGCGCAGCCTTTAGTTGGCAATAGTGTCATTTAAATCTTGATAAGATAATGCACCTATGTTCCCTTAGGGTTAAATGAACAGTGTAAATTACTGCCCCAAGGATACACAGCAGCTACAGCTCTAGGTCATATTGTTAAGACCTCTAGCTCTAGCTGATATTGCACAGTATAGTTATAATAAAGTGTGCTGCACTTCTAAAACCTGTTGCTAACTGCAGTAGGTGATAGATTAAATAGAGCACCGTATAGACAAATGGTGGCAGTTGCTATATAATCTGCCCCAGACCTGAAGGGTGTGCTATTTAACCATATAAAATTGTGAACTGACTTAATCAGTAGATTGAAATAAACATAATCTCTGATAAAGAGCACCATGTGTATACTGATTGCTATACCTGGAAATCCCTGTATGGGAGTTACTGTGCAGAGTACAGGCATACCCCGCATTAACGTACGCAATGGGACCGGAGCATGTATGTAAAGCGAAAATGTACTTAAAGTGAAGCACTACCTTTTTTCCACTTATTGATGCATGTACTGTACTGCAATCGTCATATACGTGCATAACTGATGTAAATAATGCATTTGTAACAGGCTCTATGGTCTCCCCGCTTGCGCACAGCTTTGGTACAGGTAGGGAGCCGGTATTGCTGTTCAGGGCGTGCTGACAGGCGCATGCGTGAACTGCCGTTTGCCTATTGGGCGACATGTACTTACTCGCGAGTGTACTTAAAGTGAGTGTCCTTAAAGCGGGGTATGCCTGTAGTTGGTGTATAAGTGTAAAAACAATTCAGCTCAGCAAGTGTAGAACATGAACAGTACCTTAACAGCCCTGATTAGAGCTACTCTGCTGTTGCTCACTACCATTCACTGTTACAGCACAGGTAAATATACTCTACAGCTGCTGTATAGCTTGTCAGTATAGATATATATAATCCCTAGAAAAGGAGGCTCCCTTAGACCATCGGGTAATACAGGAGTGTAAACTGTGCAGGAACTGAGTCTCAGCGCTGCCTGCTCTGTCATTAAGCATAGATAGCAGCATCTGTGTAACATTTATGCAACATTAATGTGGAGAATGACTCCTCTACCGGTTACTTCTGTATACTGTATATGAAGGGAACTAGAGCAGATACCACAAAAAATCAGCGTGACAGACAGGGCAAGACTGTAGGCAGTTTACTTTGACATATTCGCTGAAGAAAAGTGTTTGTTGTGTTAACACACTGGAGTGAATCATACTTCGGGCAGAGAGAGTTTTGCCAATTTTAATTTAAAATTGTTATATACCATCTAGATATATGAACATTTTGTATCCTTCTGTAATGCGCAGGAAGAAGGATATTTTGAAGCCTTTAAGAGTGAACTTGAAGCATTTAAATCAAGAGTTCGCATGCAAGCTGAATCCCAAAGACACGAAGCTACATTGCTGCAGAATTCTTCTTTTCACCCTGCGATTGGTCATATAGGCATGCAACAATGTCACCAGCAGGTATGTTACACCGTGTTAACATGTTGTTTGGTTCGCGTTCACCATGAAGATATACAACACGTCTCGTGTTTCCTTCACATCAGCGAGTACAGTATTTAGTTCTTTCTTGTGAAGGAAACAGATTTTTATTTCGGTCAAATAAATGTCATTTGATTTGTTGCAGTATAAAAACTTTTTTTTTTAGACATAAAACAAAATCAATGTCTTGGATTTTACAAGAGGTGGTTTCCTCTATAATATTTATATTATACAATATTTTCTTCTCCAAAAATTTCCAAATATTCGTAGGGTGTGCTGCATGTTTCTGTAATTGTAAGCACAAAACAGGGAAAGGATAAAATGTCTGTAGTAGCCATAAGTAATTTAAAACCAGAGACAGAACATAAAACACAGACAGAGCTCAGTTTTTAGCACATCCAGTGAAACTCATACACGGTACAGTGCCTAAATATATATGTATAAATATCTATTAGGTAAAATGGTCTTTTAGTTTAACATTTTTGGCCAAAATTGTTGTAAGCCCCTGAGCCACATTTCAGGGGTCCCTAACGCTAATATAAATTCTTAATAACCTGTGTAATAACAGGAAGAATGATTTATAGTAAATCTGTCAATATTAGTTGCAAAGTTCTAAGTCTGATTGAAGCTTTTATTAACCTGTACATTACCAGGAAAAGCACTCTGTATTAGAGTTGTTAGGTGTCCAGTATGTTTTACAATTGTTGTTCAGGTAGCCATAAGTAAGCCTTGATTTGGGCCGTGCCTTTTAAAGCATGAAATATATAGAAATAGAAAAGGAAACATTACTACTTTAAGGTCGTAAAATCAGAGCAGGGTGTAATTTCTCTCCAGAAGGACTTGAATAGATTGGAAACTTGGGCAGCAGGTTAATTGCAGATGAGGTTTAATACAGATAAATGTACTGTAAGGTTATGCATTTAGGAAACAAGAATCAACAGGCGACTTACAAATTAAATGGGGCAAAATGAAGTCAATCCTTGATGGAGAAGGATTTAGAAGGGCTGGTAGATAGCAGGCTCAGCAATAGTGCCCAATGTCATGCAGTAGCTGAAAAGGCAAATAAAATCTCATCTTGCATTAAAACGAGGAATGGATGGAAGGGAAGTAAACATAATTATACCCCTCTATAAAGCATTAGTAAGACCACTCCATGAATATGGAGTACAGTTTTGGGGACCACTTCGTAAAATATACATTATGAGACTTGAAAAAGTGCAGAGAAGAGCCACCAAACTAATAAAGGGCATGGAAAATCTGATTTATGAGAGGCTAGTTAAACTAGATTTGTTTACATTATAAAAGAGGTGTCTGAGAGGGGATGTGTAAATTATATACCAATACATTCATGGTCAATATGAGCTTTCAAAATAACTATTCATCCCAAAGGCAGTACAAACGACACATGGTCATCCCTTAGGCTACAGCCCGTGTTCTGCTGCACGCACACCTGGCGGCACGTGCACGGGTGAAAGCCGCGATCTGCGGTTGATTTGCAGGAGATCGCGACAAGGGAGCGTGGCGGGTGCACAGCCATGACGTCACACGGATGGTTCGCCCTCATTGCTTGGACCGCTGCCATGATGTTGCCAATGCCTGGGGTCTGCCCCATAGAAGGCTGTACCTTGTGTGCGGCGCGCGTAGCCGTGGCCACTGGGGACCTAGCCTTTGGGTTGGAGGAAAGGAGTTGGCACCAGCAACAAAGGATTCGTTACAGTAAGGGCAGTTAAAATGTGCAATTCATTATCCACAGACTGCTGTAGCAGATACAATAGATATCTTCAAAAAAAAGGTTGGGCCTCATTTTAGAAAGGAAATATATACAGGGATATACCAAATAAGTAAACATGGGAAGGATGTTGATCTAAGGATTCATAATGTTCTGCTACCAAACTGAGAAGAGTCTGTCTTCTAAAGAAATAAAACAAGTGACAGCTGTCACCGAAACTCGGCAAACTTTTATTTTACTGTCAACTGAGGATTTATTTTCCTTTTTCTCTGTCCACAGGACATTACATCTCCTCTCCATTGTCATCCCAACACTAGTCTGTGCCATTTGAGCCCACAGGAGCAAACAGAAGATGAGGATTCTAAGATGATGGACATTCTATAACACCCCGAGAACCCCTTGAGCCAAGATGTATATTGCTCCACAAAATAGCTTGGCTATATTCTTAGAAGTGACATTTACTACTACTCGATTCTGCACTTTATTTTTTTCCTGAGGGGGCAAATACTCCCAAAAACGTTTGTGGTGTCTTTACAGCGTGAACATTTTGCTGCTATTTTTTTCCATGTTGTACAGGAGGGGAACTGAATGCAGTGCTTCTCTAACACAATAGATTTGCCTTCAACCAACGATTAGGTTTTTGAGGGAAAGTAGTCAAAACTTGAATAAATACAAAAACAATCTTATGTACATTATTAAAATACTGTTTTTCTTAAATCGCCTGTTCTTTCTTACAAGTTCATTGAACCTTTCTACCAGACCCATTGCAAGTTTGTTTTGCTGGTTTGCAAAATGTAGTGTGTGTGTGTGTGTGTGGTGTAGAATGTAAGAAAGGTCAAACTTTATTTTGGTATAAGGCTGATGGTCTTACACATATGGAAGGAGAAATAAAGTTTCTTAATTTATGTATTTCTCCCCCCCCCACCCCCTGTAAAACTGTTGGAACAGGGAGATGGGACTACTTTTGGTCTTGGTCCCTCAGAGAATCCTAATTCTATATCAAGTGCGCCTTAATAAATGTGGCTGCTGAGGCTACGCTTAGTCCCGGCGACGTCAGGCTGTGGTCGATGGAAAAATCAAATTGAGATTACTTCCAGTGATCGCGCCGTCCTTACTATAAGCGCACGCGACAGAGGCAATGAATTTGTTTTGACGTGATGTTGCCGGCACGATAAGTGCAGCCTAAGCAACTTCTTACTGGAGAGCTAATGATTACTAGAAATACATAATTGTTCAGTTGGCAACATGCTGAAAGTTGCTAATGAGACATTTGTAGGCTTTCAACAAAAAAAAAAAACAGCTGGGTAATATTCAATATCTCCATTACTGGCATTTGTGTGGTAATTAAGGCACTAGTACAATGATTTCCAACCTTTTTGATTAAGAAATCCTATTGTAATGTGATTCTGCAGAACCTCGACCCTCTTTAATTCCGTTGTAAGGAACCTGAACCAGCTGCAGCGGTATCAGATCCATTCTGCGTAAAGAAACATTTTCTTCAAAACAGATAAGAGTGAAAAGACCAATACTGCAGAACAACTTTCAAAGGTTGAGGTTCATGTAAATAGTGTGTGTGTGTGTACTCTACTTTGCAAGGTCTTTACCAAAAATGCTGTAAGTATTCCACGCAAGATCTGTATGACACCTTATTGGCCATTTAGATGGTTGCTATGAAACACCTAGGGGAAGCAAGGTTATAGTGTATAAGAAGCAAAAAGTGCTCATGTCATTACCCATAATCCCTGGCTGCAGTGGAAGCAACGCGGTGTAATTGAGGTAAGGCAGTCTTGGGAGACATGTCTGAAATAAGAGTGTGCTCATAGGTGTTTATTGCTACTGAAAGTCTGCAGCGAGAGCAGGTAAAGAACACCACTGACAATCCAGGCCAACTGGTATCATTTATTGAGGTGGTCTGTACATTTGCACATTTATCAATTGGCTTATATAAATGCCAAACAATCAAAAAAAACATTTTTTTACATTTTTAAAAGGCACATTGATCAACCGAGGAAGAAGTCCATAAGCGACTTGAAAAAATTAAAGTAAATAAGGCACCTGGCCCCGATGGCATACATCCAAGAGTTCTCAAGGAGTTAAGCTCAGTAATAGCAAAACCATTATATTTAATACTCAAGGACTTCATTTCCACAGGCTCAGTACCACAAGATTGGCGTAAAGCAGATGTGGTGCCTATATTTAAAAAGGGAGCTAGATCACAACCGGGAAATTACAGACCTGTAAGCCTGACTTCAATAGTAGGGGAACTACTTGAAGGTTTAATACGGGATAATATTCAGGAATACCTAATGGAAAATAAAATTATTAGTAATAGTCAGCATGGATTTATGAAGGATAGATCTTGCCACACTAACCTTATTTGTTTCTTTGATGAGGTAAGTAAGAATTTAGACCAGGGTAATGCAGTTGATGTGGTCTACTTAGATTTTGCAAAGGATTTTGATACGGTTTCACACAAGAGGTTGGTGTACAAAATAAAGAAAATTGGACTCAGTAATAATATATGCACCTGGATTGAAAACTGGTTAAAGGACAGACAACAACAGAGGGTTGTCATAAATGGAACTTTTTCAGGTTGGGCTAAAGTCGTGAGTGGAGTACCTCAGGGATTGTTACTGGAACCCCTGCTTTTTAACTTGTTTATTAATGACCTTGAGGTTGGGATCGAGAGCAAAGTCTCCATCTTTGCTGATGATACTAAATTGTGTAAGGTAATAGAATCAAAGCAGGATGTAATTTCTCTTGAGAAGGACTTGGAGAGACTGGAAACGTGGGCAGGCAAATGGCAAATGAGGTTTAATACAGATAAATGTAAGGTTATGCATTTGGGATGCAAGAATAAAAAGGCAACTTACAAATTAAATGGAGATATATTGGGGGAATCCTTGATGGAGAAGGATTTAGGAGTGCTCGTAGACTGCAGGCTTAGCAATAGTGCTCAATGTCCTGCAGTAGCTGCAAAGGCAAACAAGGTCTTATCTTGCATCAAACGGGTAATGGATGGAAGGGACGTAAACATAATTATGCCCCTTTACAAAGCACTAGTAAGACCACACCTTGAATATGGAGTACAATTGTGGGCACCAATCCTAAGAAAAGACATTATGGAACTAGAGAAAGTTCAGAGAAGAGCCACCAAATTAATAAAGGGGATGGACAATCTAACTTATGAGGAGAAGCTAGCTAAATTAGATTTATTTACATTAGAAAAGAAGAGTCTAAGAGGGGATATGATAACTCTATACAAATATATTCGGGGACAATACAAGGAGCTTTCAAAAGAACTATTCATCCCACGGGCAGTACTAAGGACTCGGGGCCATCCCTTAAGGTTGGAGGAAAGGAAATGTCACCAGCAACAAAGGAAAGGGTTCTTTACAGTAAGAGCAGTTACAATGTGGAATTCATTACCCATGGAGACTGTGATGGCAGATACAATAGATTTGTTCAAAAAAATATACCAAATAAGTATACATGGGAAGGATGTTGAGCCAGGGATTAATCCGATTGCCAATTCTTGGAGTCAGGAAGGAATTAATTTTTCCCCTTAATGGAGTTTTTTGTTTGCCTTCCTCTGAATCAATAAGTAAGTATAGATATAGAATAAAGTATCTGTTGTCTAAATTTAGCATAGGTTGAACTTGATGGACCTATGTCTTTTTTCAACCTCATCTATTATGTAACTTTGTAACATTGCACAGTATTTATATTTTACACAAGTCATGACTATTCGTGTGAACACATTTTAAAAAGGCATACAAAACGTTATTAGTTTCAACACCAGCACCACAAATGGTGTAATGTACAGCAGTGTAAACATAATGTAGAACAACATTCACAGCTGCAATTAATTATTGTCCTACATTGCTGATAATTAAAGTTTTGGTGCAGAAGACCCAGGTAAAAGTAGTTTGCCCAAGCGGAAGAGAATTTCTCAGTCAACACTCCACTTTCTCACACTCAAGCCAATGTACCGGTTTTTAAGAAAGTGTAAAACTTCCTTATATCACTAGTTTTTTCACAGATATTTCATTTCTAAAGAGACTGGTTCAGCATTTTCTATGCCATCTTCTCTGTTTCTCACTCTCCCCAGAATATTGACACGAGTGTAACACGTTGTGCTGCACCAAAAAGGTTCAATTATGTGTGTGATTCACTCCTAAAGCCTGTATATTTTGAGAACAGTTTCAATGCAGTATGTATCTAGAATATCATTTTCACATAATTATCACAATTTCACACAGTAAATGGACTCAGCAGGGCACTGAACAAATCAATAGGCATGAGTTTCATTTCTGTTAAACAGGCCCCCATGAGAACTGCAGATCTTTTCTGAAATCAAATACAGTACAGCTGCATTGTATTCACGTTAAGCAATAATTTATTCCCCTACCATTAGTTACAGCATAGCTTCTCCCCCTCTCTAGTGAGATCTATAGGCTTGTGCATCTAGGCTATTCATTGCCTAATAAGTAATATATCATGCAATGTTCATGGTATTGAAAACACCAAAATATAACTACCTTACTATTGGGGTAGCCCACAAAGCGTTGTAAATACCGATTTAAAAATAAAAATTGGTTCTTCTCTGGCCGATTTGCAAACTAAACTGTTCTAGGTGGATGACAGCTGACAGTCTGAGAAGTAACCTGCTGCGTCCAAATTCGGAGACTTAAAAAGTACCTACAGTACACACGGATAACAGAATAGGCTGTAAGAAACGTGTTACACATTCTGCCACAATAGCTCCATTACTTGAGCATGAAATAATCCCAGCTATGGAATGGTGTGTCATTATACAATGTGTTATTGTTGTTTCTAACGCGCCATCCTATTCTGTAGCGAAATAAAATAGGGTTGAAGAATAAAAACAGTAAAATATCAAGCATTAACATTGTTGCAGTAGGTAAGGAGGGACCTGCCCCAAGGAGCTTACAATCTATAATGAAGTGTAGGTAGAAACAAGGTACAGTGGGATAAGAAAGTTGGCATGTCTCAGATAGGTGCTTGTTGATTTAAAGAGTTGGCATTGGGGAAGAAGTGAGTGTGTGTGGAGGTAGAGCAGAGAGGGCAGGGTAAAGTGTGATGGTGGAAATGCTTCAATATACCGCTCAAATATTTTACCAAACAACAGAGCAGCTTGAACATCAGTGAACAGCTGACACCCTTTGGCTGCCGCCTTCACTGCGATTCGGTGTTGTTTCTAAGAGAGTCTGAGGTGAAGTGAACACAGTTGAGTGGCAAACACACAACCACAGCAGAGATGCAGGAGGAGGTATTTTCATGATGAAGTTAACCCTGTTCATGCTGGCTTAGTAGACAGGAGCAGTGAAGATTAAGACATTTACTTTAAATATCACCTAGAATCAGTTAAACCACTAAAAACACATGTTTTACTTGTAATATAGGACCCCCACAATGAATTACTGTCAATTTCCACTGACACTCCCATAATTGTATAAAACAGATTTGTTGGAAAAAGGTTGCAAAGAGGTAATTTCAAGAGGCATTTTCTTTAAGTTCCATTTTTCACATTTGTTATTTGTAAACCAAAACCTTCTGCAATGTTTTTTTTTCCCTACAAAATCATATCAAAATCTGTCTTCAAGTGTCTTCATCTTTAGGAAAGACCATTAAAATATCTATGAAGCGGCTACCACATAATAAAAATAAAATGGACGAGTTTAAAAGTGCCACCTGGCACAGGAGAAAATATGAATCTAAAAATGTTAACATTCATGTTGTATGGTACCAAATATCAATTTTTTTTTGGTCTTGTCCAACTACAAAGCTTTTCTGTGTTTTGATTCATCTCAGTCCTGCGGTTTCCTCCTGGCTCACATCGGGCAGCTTGGTGCACAGAAAAGCATGAACGTGGGGCCAGATCTGGTTCGTCTCTGTCCCAGAGAATGTTTTTAACACACCCTTGTTTCTAAAGAGATCAGAGAGAAATGTTAGGCATGTACCTTCCATATATAATAGGAACACTGCATATTATAAAAAGGAGCCAGTTACTGTGTCAAGCATAAACCAGGTGATCAACTTTGCAATGTACAGGCAGTCCTCGGTTATCCGACACAATGCGTTACTCAAAATGGCGTTGGATAGCGAAACATTGTAAAGCAAAAACACGTTTTCCCATAGGAACACTGTTTAAATGAACGGTTCCGTTCCTGAAGGCATTTTTAATGCTAAAATACACAAAATATTTTACGCAGACAATAAGATATGCAGCACACACATACAGTTTATGCACTATATAATTTATTATATATATATATATAAAACATAATTATAATATATTAGATTTTTATTATATATATATATATATATACAAACAACTTTGCAAAGCGTCGTAAGAGCGTTGGATAAGCCGTTTTGGCGGTGTAAAAATGAACATAGGTATGCATTGCACAGCGTTGGAAAAGCCATTCGTTGTAAAACGAGGACTGCCTACTGTACCTAAAGCTACGCTTATAGTGCCGGCGACGCAACGGTTGCTGGAAAATCAAATAGAGATGACTTCCAGCGATCGCGACCAATCCGTCGCTCTTACTATAAGCGCACGCGACGGCGGCAATGCATTTGTTTTGCCGCGACGTCGCCGTCACTATAAGCGCTGCCTAATGCATCTTAAATACTATATACACATTTCCCCTGGGATAGGCTAACTAAATAATTGCCATTTATTTTTAATCTCTCCAAACTGGAAGTCAGTGGTCACATGTCAGCTGGAGAATAGAATAGAATGAGTCTTAACACACACACACACACACACACACACGCTTTACTTAAATCTTATGCGTTGAGAAACCAGGGTATAAGCATTTTACGTTACATTTCCAAGGTAAACAAAAGCTTTCAAAGATTTTTTACAATCTTTAAATAATGTTTGGCGATAGTACTGTTTGACTTCTAAATAGTTTAGATTTTTTTATTTTATTTTTTTTGCTCCCTTCGTTGCATGCAAAATAATTATGGTGCCATCATTAATTAAACAAATGCTGTAATGCTTGAATCCAATGTTGCCGACAAGAAGCGCCTAATTCATTTTTCACAAGTTACAAATAAGTAAGACCGTTATTTTGAATGGGACGGAGTCTAATGAAGCAATTACATTGAAAAGTGGTTTAAAACATTTTTGACCAGCTACATGGGACTTTCTTTAAATGTCACAAGGATTCTAAAAATATAAAATGTACTACTCACTGATAGTATTCCAGGACCGGCTTGGTAAGAGCCTCATAGGCCTTTAGTCTCTTGATTACGGTTTCTGGCTTGTCATCTTCACGTTGACTAAGAGGCTCTCCAGTGACGTCATCAATCCCCTATTAATAATGAAATAAAAACCCCACAATATCAAAAGCGAATGACGGTTTAACATCTTGTGACACAAGTATGTGCATTCAAGCACAGTACACCCTCCCACAACTCAAGACTCCAAAGAGGGTGCACAAAATTTTAGAATACGCAATGAACAACAATTACATTTGCTCTCTAGACCAGTGATTTCCAACCTTTTTTGTTTGGAGGAACCCTTGAAGTATTTTGAAAAATCTCGGGGAACCCCTATCTGGCTGACACATATTAGGTTCGACAGGGGTCAGTCACAACATTTCACACCTCACGAGCCACCTCTATTTCCCACCCTTTACCCATGTATTTCTCTCCCATCCATCTCACTAACTTTCCCCCCTCCCGCCTCGCATGTATTTATCCCCTGCGTCTCACTCTTACTCCCTCCTCTTTCTCTCACTCGCCCCTACCTTCCGTCATTTACTCCACTCTCTCTATCCACCCTACAAAATACATACCAAAAAATCCCACCCCTGGGGGGGGGGGTCTGTGGTCCATAGGAGGAACCCCTGAGACTGCTTCAAGGAGTCCCAGGATTCCACGGTTGGGAATCACTGCTCTAGACGTTAATTCTACAGTGTGAGAGATTAGGTGCGTGGCGGGTTTCCTTTAACCTTGGCAAGGGCCGCAAAACTAGTTGGGATGGCACTCATGGGTTGTGTGGAGAGCCTTGCAAGAGTGACAACTGGGTGGTGATGTGGATGAGTTTTTTGGGGGTTTAACCTATAAATCAGACATTACCAGAACTTTGGGTGGGTTGAATTCGGTGTTGTACACCCTGCCACTGCCGGGGTGAATCCATCGTGCAGTGAGGCGCTCCCTAATAGTTTGAAATGGCACATTCAGGTCAATCACAGAGTCTATTTTATGAGCTTTATCCAGAGCTTCTGCCTGGGGGACCGTCCGCGGAAAACCTATTTTAGAATAAATAAAAAACAAATAAACTTGATTTGCATTGTGCTTTACACTATTCCAATCTTAACCAAAAATGAACTTTTCATTTTTAGATATACATTTTATGAATGTATAAAAACTATTTGGGAGGGTAATCTTATATATATTCCCATATTTGACCACTTCTATAAAAACAAAAAGAAGATATTCAAGAAATGGCATTCTAATTAACCTTGCTGTATCTTATATTTATAAAGGACAACCCTACCCATTCTAATTCAAGCTACCAGTAGGCAATATACTGTCACAATGGTGATGGAGATCGAATACAGTCTGTTAAAAATTAATCAACGTATTTGCAATGTGTGGGGGAGGTTTGTATAGTCTCTAATCACTTTGATCAAGTTGCATGTGAGATGGCAGAAGTTTCTCTATTTCAGCACCTGCAAATCTTTTATAAGTAATATTTAATAATAATCGGTATCCCTTATCCTAGTGAGGACACCGGCATTGGTTCTCCAGCACAATGGATTAAAGTGACAGAGTAAATTATACTGTTGACCCTATCGGTGCAGTGGCGCTGGGAATACATCACACAAGCTCCTCTCATGGATAACAAGCACTTACCATCCAGCAGCCAGTAGTTTTGTCTCATGCCGCCGATCTCTTGTAGTATGAGCTGGGTGATGACATCATCTGGAACAAGCTGACCTTGGTCAATATAAGACTTGGCAACACCACCAATTTCTGTGAAAACACGCACATTATTTACATTTCATTTGCATTATTATAAGAAAACATTGTAATGTCCAAAAAATAAAACAAAAAGAGAATGACAGAAATAAAAAAAAATAAAAAAAATACATGAAACAAAAATCTATGAACGAAACACATTTCACCAATATGATATCTACTGACGTAATGTACGAGGCTTCATTGCGATGTTGCTGTGATTCCAGCATTCGGCCCTGGTCACCAGTCATCATGGAGCATCTTGCTCCCTCATGATCAGTATGTATCATTGATTATTATCATTGCATATTACACTGCTCTTACCCCTTTCAGTGGATATGTAGGTATTGTTTACCCTACTTACTTGCACTTCAGATGAGGGCTACAGTACATAATGGCACTTTGTCATTGTTTTTATGGATCACGGTTCTATATTTAAAAAAAAATAAAAAAATACGGCGTTGCATATGATTTTAGATCATCGTTTTTTATTAAAATTGGATTGAAAAGAATTTCTATTCAAATTATGCAACACATGGTAATATATTTTCAAAGCTTTGGCTCACAACTGCTGTTTTTACAGCGTATTTTTCTGTAAAAGAAAGAACTCTTCTCATTACATTCTTCTTTACGCAAAACATTCATGAAATTATGATCAAGCAAAAAAAAAAAGAGAGAAAGGTCATGGATATAAAACATTACGTCTGCAATCACATGCATTGCATGTTTTTATGTCGTCAACAAAGGATTTCAAATGCCTCCCGACAGCCTGTTTGCATCATGTGACGCCTGCAACGTTTGCAGTCCATGGGAGTTGTGTTCATAACGCTCCTCTCTCTGACCGTCTTACAGCTTCTTTGCCACCGTCATTACCTCAAAAACCCTAAAGATAACCAAGTGATTATCTCTGGAAGCCAGTCATTAATTCGAGGTTTGGGAGAATGACAGAGCATTCAGGCAATAGGAACCACCCAGTTGTAGGAGAGGGGGAAATTCATGAAGAAAATAGAGCAGGTTTTTTTTTTTCCCCAGGTGTGCCAATAAATGGCTAAACCTAAACAAATCCAAAAGTAAAAAAATAAAAACATTGTAATATTTATAAAAAAAAAAAAAAAAGAAGAAGAATCTGAAATTAAAATGTCACAGGTTGATTTCTGAACTTGCCTTTTAGTGACCAGTTTGCAGACTGCACCCTGTTCATACAAACCTGTACTGGACAAAAATGTCTGCTCACAAAACAAATGTGGGGAATAACAAAATCGAATTATTAAAATTGATTTATTTGATGTTTTTAATTGTTAAAGTTATTATAATTGTGATCATTTCGAAAATGTATATTCTTCAGGTGAGCCATTCCACATGCCGTCGCAAGCCACAGATTGGCCACCCCTGAAATAGAGGTTCATTGTGTGTGTGCCTGGCAGAGATTGCTAGTATTATACTGATCAAACATATCACTGTAACACCTCAAAGCTATTAAAAACATGCTTTCATTTGGGAAATAATATAAAAACTATTTTTTTTGTTAAATCAGGTCCACCAAGTGATTGTTCTTTTTCATTTTGCTCGATTGACATATGTGCAATGTTACCCTATACTTTATTATAAGGTCTTTATTCTTTGATGACCATGGGGAGAAAATAGCAGAAGAGGAATTAAACAATTAACACTTAATTGACAGATAAATATATTTGCCTTTTTTTGTCTCATTTATTTATTTTTAATTGTAGGTTTTACATGTCCATAAAATAAAAACCAAAGCAATTTTTTTTTTTTACATCTAATGTTTATCTATAAAGAGAGATTACAAGAAACAGAAAATAAAATATGTAATCACCATCATTTATGTACCCTTTTTCTACTAACTACACAGCATATCAGATGGCTAATGCGCAACGTGTGGTTTGTAAAGCCCCCGAGTGCCAGAGGTGTCAGCAATACACAGTTGGCTCCTGTCACTCGATCTATTAAGAGGGCTTTTGGAAAGGGACCATGAAGTACTGCATTAGATCATCAGAAAGGGAACAGTTACACCAATTACAGTACCTGCAAGTTAGCCGATTACTGACTCAAACTCAGCCTCCATCATGATGTCATCTTCTTGAAACTACTTTGCTCTGAAGTACTTGGACTTAAAGGGGCAATTCCCCCCCAACACCAAAGTGTACTGATGCCACTGACAAGGTTAAGGGGATTGAGGTCTTTTTAAAAAAAAATATCAAAAATCAGACACCTATATGTAAGGTGACCAATTTTTAGGCCTCCGTCCCGGTTTTCTAATCTGTGCAGGCCGCGCAAGCGCGACCAGCAATCTCCGAGCGGATCGTGCATGCACATAAGCGACCGGCAAGCACTCATTGCGCATGCGCAGTCGGTGCTTGCCGTGTCACGAGCGCGACTGTGCATGCGCTACATGTCCTGGTTTTTGCCGGGACAAACATGGTACCTCTACCTATAGATATTCTTTAATAAGATGAGGAGACTTGGGAGAGGTTTGATTCCCTCTGGCTGTTCCCTCTTCTGTGTGATGTCACTGTGAGATCAGCGAGTGATTGTATAGCCAGGGTCCCCCTTCTCACTCACTCCCCTTATCTGTATTGGCTCTCTGATAAGGACAGGGTTGCCTAATGAAGCCAGAGTTAATACATTAATTTATCTGCAGTCAATATTCCTTTTTCTAAATGGTTTAGGATAGTGGTGTCAAATACATTTGCCACATGTGGCGAATAGGGCATCAGGAAGGAAGGGGTGACCCCCGACAGGGTGGTGGGGGGAGGGGGGGAAGATCCAGTATAGCTGTTTCAGAAGAGGAAGAGGATGTGACTTTGTAAGAGGTTGCTATAGAAACAAAAAATGCTTGTTAAATTACAATGCATTAAAAATGGCGTTCAGAGGGGCGTGGCCAAGACACCAGGCAGGATAGACGTGTGGCAGGAGAGCTCCGTCCTAAAGGCCCCAACAAAACGAAAATAAAGGCAGAAAAAATACTTAAGAAACCCTTTAAAAGCTATTCTCAGCAGGGGGAAAACTCTCTCTATCCAAATCAGGACTTATTACAGTATTATTGTGGGGAGATCAAACCTTATGCCCACATAATCGGCAGCCCCGCAAAACGCTGACTAATCCCACAAAATGGCGCCTGAATGCTGAGTTCCAGGGCAGGCTGAGATGCGGTGAGCCGGTGGAGAAAACACAACTGAGTGCTGCCGCCAGACTAACGTGAGCTGCCAGATTTAGGGTACATATAGTAGACAGACATACCTGCCCCCGGTCGGAGAGCGCCTCTCTGTTCCTCCCTTCATCTGTACACTACACTCCGCTGTGGGGGGGGCGGAGGATTGAGGCCATAGGTGGTGCTTGCCGAAGAGGTGCGGTTGCTGGCTGCTTAAAATGGCCGCTCAGTAAAGGAGAGGGGGCTGAGCACCGCATTTATCTACCCCTGACCAGCGGCCGCGCGGGGTGAGCTGTGGGCTGTCCCAGTCTACCCCCGGCATTCCAGCACCCCCTCCGCCTTCCTGTACCTCCGAGGGGGGGTCTGGGCAGAGCTGCAGCAGGGACCGGAACCGCCGGGCTCCCTGCGTTCCAGCCTGCGTGTCTGCCAAATCCAAAATGGCCGCCGCAGGGCTGATTTAAAGAAACAGCTCCCCACAGGCCAATAAATAAATAAATATACAGGGGAAAAAAAAAAAGCGGCCTAACCAAGCCACGGAGCGGCTGAGACTGTAAAACCACCTGCAAAAGCTAATTTAAAAGACACTACACTGCCTGCAACAACAAATTGGTACAATTTGGTTTCCTGAAATCAAGAAAAGCAGAGTAGAGGAGCGGAGTGCTGCAACTGGGGGAGGAGGGGGAGAGATCACCTTGCCTCACTAAACTGCTGTTAGAATCAGACAGCCACTGGGCAGAAACGCCTCCTCTGATGTTTGAGCTCCCTAATGCATGGCCACCTAAGATTAAAAAAATAAAGAAAAGAGGCGCATACGCGGCGGCTAGGGTTATGGATGCCTAAGTGAGAGGCTCAGTCCCAGCCGGCACCAATATTAAATAATAAAAGCATAAAAAAACGACGATCAGCAGTGAAACACAGCAGCTTAGAATTCGGAACACCTAAGGATGCCAAAGAAAGTGGCTACACGCAAAAGAACCTCCGTGGTAACCGACTATTTCCAAAAAGGAGAGCCGACGCTAGTAAGTGGAGGGGAAGACAGTGGGCAAATGGCGGGCTCGGACTCTGAAAGCGACAGGTCCACGAGCAGACCCGCAAGCAGAGTGGGGGCCGCAGATCAGGACTGGGTCACGAGAACTGATATGAAGGCATTTTGTTCGGACATGAAGACCTTCTTCCAAAAGGAATTATGGAAGCTTAGGCAGGACATAGACAGCATAGGTGAGAGAACAAACACACTTGAGAATAAAGTAGACGCACATGCTACTTACCTTCAAAAAAATGACAAGTCTATGGCCCAAATACACAGACAGATTGCTGACTTGCAGGACCGGCAGGAGGACGTGGAGAACCGGGACAGGCGTAACAACATACGCCTGCGAGGGGTCCCGGAATCCGTGTCAGATCCAGAGGACTTCACCGCAAACTGGCTCCAACATATATTGCCAGATAAAAGTGAGGCGGAACTGCAATTCGACAGATGTCAACGGGCCCTGAGGTCTAGACCACAACAGGGTGACCCCCCCGAGGGACATCATCATTAGGCTTCATTATTTCAAAATTAAAGATAAGGTGTGCCAAATTGCCCGAGCTGCCAAGACCCTGGAATTTGAAGGGGTGAGACTGCAGGTCTTCCAGGATCTGGCCCCACAAACCCTGTTAAAAAGGAGAGCTCTCGCAGCTGTCACCAGAGCCCTAAGGGATCATGGAATTCGCTACCGCTGGCTTTTTCCCTTCGGCTTAATGGTAATCAAAAACGGAGTGGCCATTACCCTGAAACATCTAGAAGGAGGCGCAGAATTCTTAAAAAAGTTGGACTTACCGGTCTCTCCCCCGAGCCCCGAACGACAGGCCCCCGATGAAGCTCCTACTCCGGCGGCTTCCTGGCAGCGTGTGGAGCCATCAGGGAGCAAGCGCAAAGACTGAGGGCTGCCTCGTGGCTCTCTGTCCCCGTGCCAGGATTTTAAGGAGCCTTCCCCGGCCCAAATTCTAACAGAGAGAAGTACTTGGTGATCTGATCCCCTCTGGTGGCGGGAAGAGCAGGGTGCGGCCATTTTCTTAAAGCTGGGGAAGAAGGCTGTCACAGGGATCCCCTGGTGGCGGGAACTGGAGCCGCGGCCATCTTGCTTCTGGCATTGGGAGTCCGACCGGAGAGAGACACCTAGTGGATGACGGCGGCATTTTGACTGAAGGTCAGTCGATCGTTAGACTGGCGGAGGGTGCCCCCGTGTGGCGAAAAGATGACCTGAAGCAGCAAACAGATCCGGGGGACCCATTTATCAGAAGGACTGGAAGCGGAACAGGAACCGTGACGACGGAGGAAGCAGAAGCCGGATTGGAACAGGAGGATGAGCAACACAGACTCCAGCAGCACTACATAAGTTGATCTCTATAGCAGGTAGGGTGGGGAGGGGAGGAGAGGGGAGAGGGGGGGGAAGGGAGGGGAGGGGGGAGGAGGTGCCCAGGAGGAGGCGCAGAGGATGGTAAGAGGAGAGAGGAGGGAGGTTGGGAAGGCAACCGGAGAGAGCAGGAAGGGGTCAGAGAAGGGAAAAATGACAGGTGGAAGGGACGAAGAGTAGTGGGGAAGGAGGAGAGAACAGGGAGAGGAAAAGCAGGAGGGGGGTAAGAAAGGGCGGGGGAGGGACGAATAGAGAATCTAGAAAGGGGATATGCAAAGACGAGAGAACACCCTTGTAAACAAGAGAAAGGGCCCTGCTTCTGGAAGAGACAGGAGAGGGAGAGAGGATGATAATCACATGTGAGAGAGCTTGGAAGTTGAATAGATGGGAAGAGTAAGCTGAAGGTGGTTCCCTCTCAGGGAGTAATGTCCCTATACATTGTTATATAATTAACATCTCTCTCCAACCCTTACAGTCGGGAACTCCTGAGAGGAGGAGCGGGGAGTTCGGGGCTGTATCGTCGAGAGGGGTGGCTATCTAAAGAGACATCGCCACACATGGTCGCTGCTCCGGGACCGGACACCATTTACCCGAAGACTCCAGAACAATCAGCACCCCCTCTATGGAGTCAAAGAGTCCGGTAGCAAGGGAAGGGGGGGGAGGGATGACGTGAATAAACGATACGCACAGGAGAGATGATGGAGGCTACAGTCCGAGACTTTTCACTACTCTGTCTATCATAATTGTTAACTCTAGGTCACACTTAGCGTAAGGGGGAGACCCCCACGGGATTAGCCCACGGCTGAGAGGAGAGGGGGGCCACACACCGCATACTCTATTGGGACACTATGATCGCCACCAGTCATATTGGGAGACGACACAAAGAAGGCTGGGGAAGACGAAAAAGACATAACTAGTTCTACTGTTTCACTGTAAATAGTTTTTGTGATTTACACATGTCGGTTTGCTATGACACATAACGTATGCCTAAGAGAGAGGGAGAGGAAGGGGAGAGGCGTTGCTCCCTCTTTCTCTTTCTATATTGCTTACATATATTGCGTAGATGGTGCCGGGTTCGGGACCACCTGGGCCGGCCGCCTGCGACTCAAGCTGTGCACGAATGGGTCACTCCATCATGCACAGACAAGTCCCTCGGCACCCGGCCACGAGATGTGGTTGGGAGTTAGGAAGCCCCCACCGGGCATTCCAGGGCGCAAGGTTCGCCTGAGGGCCAAGGGACCATTGCTGACCAAGGTCAGCTTCGGACCCTCAATTGTTTTGTTCCCCCCTACCCTTCCCCACCCCCCCCTTCCACCCCCTCCCTCTGTGGTGCGGGCGCAACCCCCGACTGAAGTAGCTGGACCCGAGAGCTCAGAGGCTATAGGGGCCTACAATATAGACAGCACTTATAGCGATAACAACAACCCCACTACACTATGTCGTTGACTATGATCTCCTACAACACTAAAGGTTTAAATAGCCCGGGCAAACGCCGATTAGCTATAGCGGATTACAAACGCAAGCGGGCCGACGTAGTGTTTCTACAAGAGACGCACTTTAGCGGCAAAAGTGCCCCCAAATTTTGGGATAAGAGCTTTAAGCGGTTTTACCTTTCCTCTGCAAGGACGGTAAAGAAGAGAGGAGTGGCAATCCTGCTTCATAACAACGTCCCATTTATAGAAGAGGTGGTTAAGAGAGATAAAGAAGGTAGATACCTAATCTTAGTAGGCACTATACAAGCCCAGCCTATAACGCTGGCTACGATATACGCTCCATGTGAGCAAGACCCCTCATTCATTAACGGGTTCTTTGACACACTGAGATCAGTGGCCAAGGGTGATTTAATTGTGGCAGGGGATCTCAATGTAGCGATCAACCCAGGGATGGACAGGTCAGGCCCCCATAAGGCTAACAAAAAGTCATATATAGATGCCCTCCTGAAAGGTCTTAGGGATAGCCAACTAATAGACATTTGGAGGGAGATGCACCCGTTAGAAAGAGATTACACCTTTTCTCGCACCCCTATTTATCCTATAGCAGAATCGATTACTTCTTTGTCTCTAGCAGACTGGTCCCGAAGATCCCCCACTCAGGGATCCATGATATTTTATGGTCGGATCACGCACCTATAGAGCTACGGTGCACACAAAAATTTCTGGACAGACCGGGAGCAAATTGGAAACTTAATGAGGCACTGTTGAAGGTCCCAGGGTCCGAACAAATAATTAGTAAAGAGATAGATCAATTTTTCCAAATTAATACGGGTAGTGTTCAATCCCACCTTGTACTGTGGGAAGCACACAAGGCAACCTTGAGGGGGACCCTAATTAAATTAGCGGCTAAAAAAAAAAAGAGAAAGGAATTGGAAAATCAATACAGTATTTATTTTGGTTACAAATGCATTATTTACATCAGTTATGCATATATATGATGTCTGCAGTACTGTACAGTACATGCAACGTAAGTGGAAAAAAAGTAGTGCTTCACTTTAAGTACATTTTCACTTTACATACATGCTCCGGTCCCATTGCGTATGTTAAAGCGGGGTATGCCTGTACCTTACAAAATAAGCTTAGAGAATTACTACTCAAACATAAACGAGATCAGAGTCCGGCCCTTCTCAAAGAAATTCAAGATACTAGAGTCGAGCTTAACCTAGTCTTGACCTCCCAGGCAGACAACACGGTGAGTTGGTCCAAAAGGCTATTCTATGATAAGTCAAACAAACCAGATACCTTACTGGCCAACAAATTGAGGAATAGACAGCCAAATTATAGTATTCGGGAGTTAAGGCTAAAAACAGGAGCCAAAACAGCTAACCCAAAACGGATAGTGGAGGAATTCAGGAGTTTCTATGAGAACCTCTATAATGGTGAAAAGGTGGCACATAATGGTAAAACCAAAAGGCCATGAAGGATTTCCTGAAGGGCGCACACCTACCAAGACTGAGTGGTTCGGAAAGGGAAGTTTTAGGAGCAGATTTTACTCTAGAGGAACTTACCCAGGTTATCCAGAGCCTCAAACCCGCCAAGGCACCTGGACCTGATGGGTTCTCCAACCTTTATTATAAAAAATACATTGAGCTCCTGGGGCCTCACCTCCTCAGACTGTTCAATGCGGTGCTAGACGGGGCTGCATTCCCGGATCAGATGCTCCAAGCGTCCATCTCAGTAATTTCTAAGCCTGGGAAAGACCCATTAGATTGCTCAAGCTACATGCCCATTTCGCTCATTAACACCGATATCAAAATATATGCTAAATTGCTGGCCAATCGATTAAGTCACATCCTGCCCAGACTCATACATCCAGATCAAGTCGGGTTTATTAAGGGTCGACAAGCTGCAGATAACACCCGACGGATCATTGATCTGATAGATATAGCCAATACACGTAAGATCCCAGTTATGATGTTGAGTCTGGATGCTGAAAAAGCTTTCGACAGGATTGACTGGCCATATCTGAGGGCCACGCTTGGAGAGTTTGGGATGGGAGCGCGGGTGATCAATGCTATCCTGTCATTATACCAGGGACCGGCAGCCAGGGTGATCCACCAGGGATTTCCGTCGGACCCGTTCCAAATCAGAAGCGGCACCAGACAGGGGTGCCCATTATCCCCCCTTCTATTCGCAATGTGTATAGACCCCTTAGCGGCACAGATTAGAAATAATCCAGATGTGGGAGGCATCGAGGCAAGCACACAAACACATAAGATAGCTCTTTACGCAGATGATATCTTGCTGACAATCACAAGGCCGCTCACTTCCTTACCGAACCTATTCAACTTGCTAGGAAATTTTAAGGATATATCAGGCTTTAAGATCAACCAATCTAAGTCTGAAGCCCTGAATATAAGCCTCCCGAAAGAGACAGAAAAGTTGATACAGCTCAATTTCAACTTTAATTGGCCGAAGAAAGGGGTGAAATACCTAGGGGTTATAATCCCCAAAGATTACAATAGTATCTACCAGGCGAACTTCCCCAAACTGATCCGCGATCTGAAGGAAGAGCTGAGAAAGTGGGCGTCTTTTAAAATCTCATGGATCGGGCAGATACATAGTATAAAGATGACTCTCCTCCCACGCATACTATATTTGTTCCAGACATTACCGGTGCCACTCAGACTGACGAATATACTCTCACTTCAGTCTGCTATATCCAAATTCATATGGGAAGGAAAAAAACCGAGAGTAAAGGGTATGATTCTAAAAAAGCCAACATTGGAAGGGGGCCTGGCGGTACCTTGTCTGCTATCTTATTACAAAGCGGCACAATTAAGCCAAATCTCCCAATGGCACGTAAACCCGGATTCGAAAAGGTGGGTTGCATTGGAAAGCGAAGCTTGCTCCCCAATAGAGTTAAAAAGCTTGATATGGTTACCCAAAACAGCCTTGAAGCTGCTGAATAAGCCGCTGGCCTCAGTGGCGAACTCGCTGGCCATCTGGGAGGCCAATAAAAGTAAATGTAATCTGCTATCTAGAGGATCTCTGATGACTCCATTATGGGGCAACCCTGATTTTGCTCCAGGCCTGTACAGAAAGGAATTTTCAATTTGGAAGCAATTAGGCATATATAGACTCCGAGACCTAGAGGGGAGCAAAGATATGAAGCCCTTTGCACAAATTAGAGAGGAATCAAACATCCCCCCCTCAGAAATATTTAGATTTCTCCAACTGCGAGCATTTTACATTAGCGTTACCCCACGACCCCCACTAACCAAGTTTGAAAAGCTCTGTCTGGTTGAGACGGATACCAGGGGACTCATATCGCTGTTGTACAAAGAGGTGATCGGTTCAGGAGTACAAGATGACCACAAATTGAGGTACATGGATCAGTGGGAGAGAGATCTAGGTGAAGTTCTAGAGACTGAGGAGTGGGCTAGAATAATTACGGCATCTGCCAAGAGCTCTATATGCACAACTTTAAGGGAAAACGCATATAAAGTTTTAATGCGATGGTATCACACTCCCTTGAAATTATCTAAATTCGTACCAGGGTACTCCCCCCTGTGCCCTAGACAGTGCGGAGCAACGGCTGACTTGCTACATATGCTGTGGTCCTGCCCGAGGATTAGACCGCTTTGGCGAAAAATCAGAGATTGGCTTGAGAAGATTCTAAATCTTAAAATTTCCATGGACCCGTGGCGGTTTCTGCTGAACAGACCGTCCTTGGAGTGGACTAAATCAAGTAATAAACTAGTTGCGAGATCGCAGCATTATGGAAGCAACCCGAAATCCCCCTAATTCCCAAGATTCGGAACAGAATTTGGTTTGTATGCCAGATGGAGAAACTAACAAGTCTAGTTAATGACACTGGAGAAATTTATCTAAAAACCTGGACACCTTGGTTGGACCAGAGGGACATCCCGGGAGTAGGAAGGGATACCATCCTGCTTTGATAGTAATAGATGCGTTTTCCCTTGAATAACGCTGAGTGTAGGAATCACGCAGAACACATAGTGCCAAGAACACCCTCGGCAGGCTCGTGAAGTGGGTATCTAAGACATCGGGTGGATAGGTTCCCCTAGAAGGGCTAAGGATATAACAACCTTTAGGAGCTGAAACTCCACGATTCTATTAGTCCTAGTGGGGTTGACTCCCGCACCACACCACCATCCCCCTCCAACCTTCCCTGTCCCCTCTCTCCCCTACATCCCCCCCCCCCTTTATTTTATTTTTATTTTTCTGTTAGCTATATCCCAATACCTGTTTGTGAGAAATGTTAGTTTGTAACACAATTCCTTTGTACAATGTATGATGAAGATTTTGTTGTACATGTTCTTTGCTGAAAAACTCAATAAAACCAAAGTTATAAAAAAAAAAAAATGGCGTTCAGAGTCATTTAAAAAAAATGCTACAAGTATTTTCTCATAGTACAGAACTGATTTAAAAAACCATGTAGGATATTGCTTGGTCTGCAGCTTTAACTGGTTTGGTCACAAGCCGAATACTAAATGTAGCCTTCTTGAGACAAATGACAGTTTAACCAATCCCAATCCAAACATGCTACAATCGTATTTCCATACTTGGAATATAAACAGCTTGTTCCTTTACGTCAAACTCTCAGGTTAATTATCAAACAAGGCAGCAATGTCACCTAGAGGTCATTACATGCCTACTATAAAGTATGCAAAACAAAATCAGAGGTGGGACAATAGGAGTAGAGCTGAAGCAGATACAATATTTTTAGTCTTGCTAACAAATAAATGGTTTGTTTCTCCCACCCTTCCCTCCTTTTATTTTTTAAGTCTTTTATTTTACATACATGCACATCGGCTCGAGAAATCGTAAGTCATTAGGGTGCAGGTAATCCGATTGATTTGTGGCTAGTTGGGAAATTAAAAAAAAAAAAAATATTACCCTTTAAAAATATAAGGATTACGTTTTCCAAATACGACAATGGAACAAATGAACGCGGGAGGATAAAAAGGACTTCCAGTAACCCAGGAGCCGTGAAATGGGTAGGACATCAGCATCTCAGTGCAGGATTTTGCATTACAAAAGAGAAACAATCGGAGCATTTATCAAGTCTGCTGAACTAGTGCACGAAAGAAGAAAACATTTTATAAACACCGTTGCGCTGTGTGAAATCATTTTCTCTGAGAAATATGGTGCTCTTTGGAGAGCAATTTAGCACTAGTTGTTCTGCAGAGAGCTTTAAAATGACTTTTGTTTATCTTCCAATTTTACATAAGTGAAATAATACACTGTGGTTTTTTGGTAGGGGGGGGGGGGGGGAAAGTGCCAAAACCCCAAGCAAAAGGAAAAAATTATTTATGAATAAGCAACAATAAATAATTCAGCTTTGAGGAAAGAAATGTGGTAGAAAAAGCTTATATCCACTACAAGTTAGTATTCTGGATCATTAGTAATAACATCTGTTTATTGCATGGAGTTTCTGGTTGATCCCTTAAATAGAAAAAGTGCTCGGAAAGTTCAGGACATTTATGGCAGCACTAACAATACACTAACAACTGAGCATTGTGTTAATGGTCTCACAGGTGCAGCCCTTTAAGCAGAACAATAGGTTATCACTTGAGAAGGGACCATACACTATAATGGCCAAGATTGTATCTCCTATCTAGGTGAGAAGGCAAGTTTTACTCCAAATTTGCTCTGGTGTCAAACCATCTGATAAAATACAGAGACACAAAAGACACAGTCCCTGTCCAGATGACTTTACAAGCTATTATTTTGTTGCCTGAAGCACAGAGATAAAGTGACCTGCCCAAGGTCACAAGGTGGTTACGCCGGGAATTAAACCAGGTTCCCCTGCTGCAAAGTCAGTGTCGATGCTTACAGTCAGTGTCTTTACTGAGGTATGCATGTATGTAGCGCTTTGCAGCAGTAACACATGTGACCTATACTATGGCATAAGTGCTTCATACATAAAAGTAGACATTAGAAAAAAGAGTACCTACCCTGAAGAGCTTACAATCTATGTTTTCCAAGTATGGTTTACAAAGAAATACAAGAATGATTTGTGACAAATAAAAATATTCCAACATAGATGTGACAAAAAAAAACAATTAGTGGCAGCGGTTATCTGTCAACAGTAGTTCTTCTGCCACAGAAATGGAAAAATGGATACAACAAAACAATTACTTAAGTAGCTCTCTAAAATGCTTCAGCCTGATAATGAAAGGATGCAATCAATCAATGAGGCAGCACTAAAGCAACAGTATCAAGTTACACTGCTAGAATGCAATGCTGTGTTTGTGACATACCTGCAGTTTATATTGAGATATACAAGATGGAGAAACACTGATCTAGGTCAGGGTTTCCCAAACTTTTTTTTCCGTGACCCGGTTATTTTTGAACTTCTCCTTCGTGACCCACTAAAAATTTTATCGCCTATAGGGCCTGCACAGACACACACACACACAGCCACTGATACACACACACACAGCCACTGATACACACGCAGCCACTGACACACACACAGCCACTGATAAACACACACGCAGCCACTGACACACACACAAGCAGCCACACAGAGACACTGCTACACACACACTGCTACACACACACTGCTACACACACACAGAGACACTGCTACACACACACACACAGACACTGCTACACACACACAAACACTGGGACTGGGTGGGTGGGAGAGGGGACTGGGACTGGGTGGGTGGGAGAGGGGACTGGGACTGGGTGGGTGGGAGAGGGGACTGGGACTGGGTGGGTGGGAGAGGGGACTGGGACTGGGTGGGTGGGAGGGGGGACTGGGTGGGTGGGAGGGGGGACTGGGACTGGGTGGGACTGGGGACTGGGTGGGGGAGACTAGCACTGGGTGGGTGGGAGGGGGGACTGGGTGGGTGGGAGGGGGGACTGGGACTGGGTGGGACTGGGGACTGGGTGGGGGAGACTAGCACTGGGTGGGTGGGAGGGGGGACTGGGACTGGGTGGGTGGGAGGGGGGACTGGGACTGGGTGGGAGGGGGGGCTGGGACTGGGTGGGTGGGAGGGGGGACTGGGACTGGGTGGGTGGGAGGGGGGACTGGGACTGGGTGGGTGGGAGGGGGGACTGGGACTGGGTGGGTGGGAGGGGGGACTGGGTGGGAGGGGGAGGGGGGACTGGGAGGGGGGACTGGGACACTTGGGTGGGAGGCAGTGACTGGGTGGGTGTGTGGGAGACGGTGGGTGAGTGACTGGGTGGGTGGGAGACGGTGGGTGGGTGACAGTGACTGGGTGGGTGACAGTGACTTTGACAGTGACTGGGTGGGTGACAGTGACTGGGTGGGTGGGTGACAGTGACTGGGTGGGTGGGTGACAGTGACTGGGTGGGTGACAGTGACTTGACAGTGACTGGGTGGGTGGGTGACAGTGACTGTGTGGGTGGGTGACAGTGACTGGGTGGGTGGGTGACAGTGGGTGGGTGACAGTGACTGGGTGGGTGACAGTGACTGGGTGGGTGACAGTGACTGGGTGGGTGGGTGACAGTGACTGGGTGGGTGGGTGACAGTGACTGGGTGGGTGGGTGACAGTGACTGGGTGGGTGACAGTGACTTGACAGTGACTGGGTGGGTGGGTGACAGTGACTGTGTGGGTGGGTGACAGTGACTGGGTGGGTGGGTGACAGTGGGTGGGTGACAGTGGGTGGGTGGGTGACAGTGACTGGGTGGGTGACAGTGACTGGGTGGGTGGGTGACAGTGACTGGGTGGGTGACAGTGACTGGGTGGGTGACAGTGACTGGGTGGGTGACAGTGACTGGGTGGGTGGGTGACAGTGACTGGGTGGGTGGGTGACAGTGACTGGGTGGGTGACAGTGACTGGGTGGGTGACAGTGACTTGACAGTGACTGGGTGGGTGGGTGACAGTGACTGGGTGGGTGTGTGACAGTGACTGGGTGGGTGGGTGACAGTGGGTGGGTGGGTGACAGTGACTGGGTGGGTGACAGTGACTGGGTGGGTGACAGTGACTGGGTGGGTGACAGTGACTGGGTGGGTGACAGTGACTGGGTGGGTGACAGTGACTGGGTGGGTGACAGTGACTGGGTGGGTGACAGTGACTGGGTGGGTGACAGTGACTGGGTGGGTGACAGTGACTGGGTGGGTGACAGTGACTGGGTGGGTGGGTGACAGTGACTGGGTGGGTGGGTGACAGTGACTGGGTGGGTGGGTGACAGTGACTGGGTGGGTGACAGTGACTGGGTGGGTGACAGTGACTGGGTGGGTGACAGTGACTGGGTGGGTGGGTGACAGTGACTGGGTGGGTGACAGTGAATGGGTGGGTGACAGTGACTGGGTGGGTAGGTGACAGTGACTGGGTGGGTGACAGTGACTGGGTGGGTGACAGTGACTGGGTGGGGTGACTTACCTTGAGGCCGGACGCTTTCCCCTGCTGCCCCCGATATCCCCTGCTGCCCGGGACGGGAGGTGGGCTTGGGGGCACGGGAGATGGGCTCGGGAGGGGGTGCCCCGGTAGGTGGGCTCGGGAGGGGGTGCCACGGGAGGTGGGCTCAGGAGGGGGTGCCACGGGAGGTGAGCTCTGGAAGCGGGTCGCGGGAGGAAGCGGGCCGCAGAGGAGATAGTACTTCCGCCTCCGTCCCACGTTGGGAGCGGGGGGGAGGAAGGGAGCGGTCCCTGCTTGCCCTGCGCATGCGCGCGGGACCGCAGGGGGAATCGCTGCTATTTTTTTTTAACTCGAGCAGCGGGAGGGGGGGCTGGGAGGAGACACCGCGCGGCCAGCCTCGCTGCGACCCGGCAATTTTGGTGCCGTGGCCCGGTGCCGGGTCGCGACCCACCATTTGGGAAACGCTGATCTAGGTAATACCATTCACTGTTATTTTATATTACCTAGATCAGTGTTTCTCCATCTTCTCAGCTAGTTATGCCATAGTTTAGAATTGAATCAATGAATTGCTAAAGCACATAAGCTTATACACTTACTGTATGTGAGTTTAGCTGTTTTTTGGTTTTTTTGAACGCCGCCTCGTCTTTTTGCGCTGATCTTCAATGCAAAGCTGATATTTATTGTAACATCTCGGTAAACAAATGCAACTTACTATTTTTATCCAAGGTGCAATCGCTCCAAAAATGTTTTACATACAATAAACCAGAAATGGGATAGAATCCTCCCAGTCAGAAAAATAAAATAGGACGTAGTGTACACCCCAATGTCTTACTTCCCTTGTCAGAAGGCTGCACAATGCTTTTATCTCTGCTTACAGCATGAAGTAATAGGTGTGGTGTGACCTCATTGCACAGATAAGAGAAATCATTCTGCTTTTTCTGGACAGAATACGGAGAGGGAGAAAAAAAAAACCAAAGTTAGAAGAGGGGGAAAAAATGAAGAGGAATTCACAGGAAGAAGGATATAACAACACAAACAAAATTAGGAATTCATTGCACTGCTATGGGTATCTGGCACAAACACTTACATTTTGCTTCTAATTTTTTTTTTTTTATCATGCTACCATGTGAAGTGATAGAGTATGATGAAGTACTTTGACCTGCCTCGCTACACTATCATACACGGCATATAAAGACTCGTCTGTGCGAGGAAGGAGCTAGGCTGGATGTGGAAAAGCAAAGTGATACTCTGCCTCATTTTCCTGTGTCGCATGTGCATGCTCTTAAAAAGAGTTATGTTGGAACATGGGAAATATGCAAAAAAAAGAATGTTTCCTGCCCCAACATAAAAATGTCTGTATCGCTGGAAATGAAAAAAAAAAAAAACTACTGTGAATTACACTGACTGCAAAGTCTGTTTTATAAAGACAGGGGTCAATTCTATATAATTTTCCGTCAATTGTTTCCCGAGGCTCTGCATCCAATGTCGGAATTAGTCTGGATCCTGCACCCAAATCCATAACCTACACTACAATGTTCTATTAACACATCAGAGCCCCTACCCCACCTCATTCATCTAGGCATTGTCCCATAACTGCAGTATATGCCAACGTAAGCAATGTGTATTATGCTGCCAGTGGAGCCTCTTTATTGAGATATGCTTTCAAGCTTTATTTTGAAGAGTTATTAAACATATCTAACCAAACACTTAATGCAGCAATTTGCCCTAATTAACCCCCCCCCCCCCCCTTTTATAGGATTGAAATCTAGGTGGGAAAGGGGCTTCCGGAGTTGAACCCCTTTTTCCCAGCAGCTTCGGGGACCCCTCCCCTGTTTCATGAGATAGTTACTGGTCAAGTTATCGGTAATACTAAGGTTTTTAAAGGGGATTTTACTGGCCGTCCAATAAGAAGCTGCAATCGATGATGTTGCGACTTCCCATTGACTCAAGATTTGGCAGACATTTATTTCCCTTGGAGGGGGATTTAAGCCCAGTAACTGCACCAGTAAGTATCCAGTTCCTGGAGCTGAAAATAGTATGGTTCAGCTTCAGAGGACTCCCCGGTTCCTATCCTGTACAAAGAATAAAAATATGGGGGGTGAAAACATACATACATACATACGATTGCCGCTTTCAAATGTGTTTAAGGCCTAGGACATAGTGCAATCTGCGTCGCTGAGGCAGGCTGGGCCGCGCTGAACAGATGCACAAAGCCCCTGCATCTGTAATAAGCGCGGCTATAGTTTCTCCCTCCGCATGCGCGCTGATGCGTGCGGAGGCTGAGAAACTTCCCTGTGACGTACTGTATATCTGGATGTTGCAGAGTAGTAGTAACAGCAATCTGCACAGCCCATTGTAACTCAACTGGGGTTATTTACTGAAGTCTCCCCACTGTAACATTGAGGCAAAACTAATGCAAATGAATTGCCCCGGATCTTAAAACATTAAAAGCAGCAAAACCCCACATTTTATTTAATTTTTTAAATACTTCAGTTCTATAATATTAGATAACTGTCTAAAAAAAATTTTTTACACTCCTAATGCCATTTTTAATGCAGTAATCATCCTTTGGTTGTTAGAACAACCATTTTAAAAGTCATTCTGAATGCTTTTGAAAATCTCTGACACACCTTTTTGAGCTCTGCCCTTTGGCAACAAAGTATCACAAACAGATCTCTTGCTGTGTTCTAAACAGCAGACCATCTATTGCGCTTGTACCTGTTGTCCTCTATCTAATACTCTGAAATCTGTAACAATAATGTGTTACACTTGGTAATATAATGTTACATATCAGCTGCATTTCACAGACTACAGCACAAAGTTAGGCTGCGTCCATGATCAGCGAGAGCGTGTGGCGCAATGACAATGCCTTAAGGCAATGATCGCAGCCATAGACTGCGCTTTCGTGCCCAAGGAATCAGTTACATTTGATTACACGGCGCGACAGAAAGGTCACGTGAGCGGTTCGCCCAATGAGAATGAACCAGCTCCGTAACGTCACGGCCACGCCCCCCTTCCGTCATTGCAGCTACAAAGCGGGTGACGTCACGTGCACGGACGCCATGGACCCAGCCTTAGGAGGCAGCCGTTTCGTTAGGCACACAATCAGGATTTTTAGCAGATTTAATAATAATATGAGCACCAAACGATTGCCATCTTACAGCAGGCAACAAAGAATGTAGATTGTCACATACATATAAAAATAGGGGGGGGAGTAGTTTTGCAAATTTAGAGAAGGACCCCTTTTTTCTGTAAATACGGTGCTGTAGTTTGCATATGTTCTACCCCACTTATGCAGCCAGAATGCATTAGTCAGAAGACTCTGTGATAATATATTAAATATTTTATCCATCTGGTACTTCAGGGATTAACATTGTTTAGAAATTGTGTTAAAAAGTACAAGAATTGTTTTTATGATATGTCAAGCCCCTTCCTTTGTCTGTGTTGACCTAGAAAGAGGACTTAATTGGGGGGGGGGGGCTATCACTGATGGTCCACTAAAGGTGATATATGTATAGTTTAGAAGGCTGTGGACGATAGCCAGATCTTGTGCGGTCAGCCTCAAAGAAAGCCTTACATTATTGAAACACCCCCTGTGCATCACAGAGAGATTTGACAAACAGGTCACCACTTAGCTGGAGGATTATATTAAAAATAGAATATTGTGGGATGGCATTGATTCTGAAGAATAACAGATATTCTAAATAGTTGCAATTAGAAAAATGCAATAAAGCCAACCCCTTCATGTTTTGGAGGTGGCAAGGTACAGATATCCATGCGTCGCTCAAATATGGTTCACTATTGAACATTCAGAAAACTCGCTTCAACCGATTGATATGACTCGCGGCTATGTATTAGAGAAATTAAGATATGAAATATATAGCCTCCCACCACCTGGACCGGCCGGTCAAAATTCTAAGTTGTGGAACAAGAAATCCCCTGATCTGAACAGCAGCATAAAAAAGGGACGTCTATCCAATACACACATCAGATATGTGTGCTTGAGCACATAGATAAATGTAACAGCTGTAGAAGAACAGTATAGATATTGTCACTTCAGATACAAAATTATGCTGAATGAATTCCATAGTATCACCGATTTTACGTAAAAAGAAACCAGTCCAATGTGATACAGAGTAGCGGAGTAACAGCATTTAAATACTTAGCCGAAGTCAGAGTTTGGGATCAAAATGCAGCTGATTGAAACAGACGTGTGACCACAAGATTTCCGTGGTAGTGCCGGGTGCGAGATGGTTCCATGAGAGGACACAGACAACGAGGCAGCCCCGACATACGTTTCGTCCCTTTTTTATGCTGCTGTTCAGATCACGGAATTTCTTGTTCCACAACCTAGAATTTTGACCGGCGGGTCCAGGTGCTGGGAGGCTAATTGCTGCCTCACCCCTCCATGTTCTTTATAGATAACTACTGTTCACTATCAGGTTGTCCTTCTGGGGCACTAGCATTCAGGATTTTCTGTGTTACAAATTGCTGTATTTTGAGGCGATACGTTGGATTTTGGTTCCTTAAAGACTGTTTTAAACTTGTTTTTTTTAGTTATGTTTAGTATATATTCTTTGCATACCAGAGTGCTTTTTGTGGGATACTCTTTAAATTTTTGTACACAGTTACAGTGTTGAAAAAAAAGGACTTAATCCACCAAGTTCAACCTATCCTAAATTTAGACGACAGATACTTTATCCTATATCTATGCTTACAGTATATTGATCCAGAGGAAGGCAAACAAAAAACTCCAGTGAAATATCATCCAATGATATCTCATAAGAAAAAAAATAATTTCATTCCTAACTCCAAGAATTGGCAATCAGATTACTCCCTGGATCAACATCATTCCCATGTTTACTTATTTGGTATATCTCTGTATACCTTTCCTATCTAAAAAGATTGTAGAAAAAAGAGGGAATAAACCCAGTATATCTGATGCTACTAGAATCACATATATGGCTAATTGGTCTTAACCTGTAATCCACAAAGGTCAATGTAGGGCAACTCACTACTATTATATATTGTATAAAGTCATAATAAGGAAAATATAGATAGACTAACCCTGGGTGGGGGGCTAGTAAGCAGAGTGAAGATAGAAGCAAGAGATGATGTGTCCACCATCACCCTATTTTTGTTCCTATCTAAAAAGATGTCCAACCTTTTTTTGAACAAATCTATTATATGTCATCACAGTCTCCATGGGTAATGAATTCCACATTTTAACCGCCCTTACTGTAAAGAAACCTTTCCTTTGTTGCTGGTGAAATCTCCTTTCTTCCAACCTTAAGAGATGCCCCCGAGTGCTTTGTACTGCCCGTGGGATGAAAAGCTCCTTGTATTGTCCCCGAATATTATTGTATATAGCAGGCCTGCTCAACTCGTAAAGTGAGAAGGGCCGAACTGCTCCAAGGAAAAAAAATTTGGGCCGCACGTGTAAAATCATCATCATCATCATCATCATCATCTCTTCTCCAGCACCTCTCACCATCATTATCATCATCATCCTCATATCTCCCCAGAACCCCTCACTATCAATCTTTACGATACTCCCCATCTATCTCTCATACCCCCATCTCTCCCCCTCACCCACACAATACCCCCCTCCACATCACACACAATACCCCCCTCCACATCAAACATACAATACCCCTCTCCACATCCCCCAGCCCATTCCATGTCAGCATCCCCCCCCACAAGTCAGCATCCCCCCATGTCTCTCTTCCGTCAATATGACACTCTCTCCCCCTCCCCTCAATATGACACTCTCCCCCTCCCCTCATTATGACTCTCCCCCCCCTCAATATGACACTCTCCCCCTCCCCTCAATATATGACTCTCCCCCTCCCCTCAATATGACACTCTTTCCCCCTCCTCTCAATATGACACTCTCCCCCCCCTGCAACTCACATCACACCCTCCCCCTGCAACTCACATCACTCTCATCCTCCCCCTGCAACTCACATCACTCTCTCCCCCTGCAACTCACATCACTCTCTCCCCCTGCACCTCACATCACTCTCTCCCCCCCTGCACCTCACATCACTCTCTCCCCCCCCCTGCACCTCACATCACTCTCTCCCCCCCCTGCACCTCACATCACTCTCTCCCCCCCCTGCACCTCACATCACTCTCTCCCCCCCCTGCACCTCACATTACTCTCTCCCCCCCTGCACCTCACATCACTCTCTCCGCCCCCTGCACCTCACATCACTCCCCCCCCTGCCAGCAGTCCACCCCACCCTCACATGTCAGCAGTCCACCCCCCCTCACATGTCAGCAGTCAACCCCCCCTCACATGTCAGCAGCCCACCCCCCCTCACATGTCAGCAGCCCACCCCCCCTCACATGTCAGCAGCCCACCCCCCCTCACATGTCAGCAGCCCACCCCCCCTCACATGTCAGCAGCCCACCCCCCCTCACATGTCAGCAGCCCACCCCCCCTCACATGTCAGCAGCCCACCCCCCCCTCACATGTCAGCAGCCCACCCCCCCCTCACATGTCAGCTGCCCACCAGCCCGTTTTTCACACCCACCCCCCCCCCACCAGCCCGTTTTTCACACACCCCCTCCCCCCCACCAGCCCGTTTTTCACACCCACCCCCCCACCAGCCTGTTTTTCACACCCACCCCCCACCAACCCGTTTTTCTCGCACACACACACACACCTCTCTTAGATCAGCTCAGCACATCCTCTCCCCGGTACTAAGCCCCGCCCCCGGCATGCTCTGACCTCCCCGGCAGTCTGCTATTGAAGAAAAAAAAACACACGGCTGCCGCATCCTCCTCATGCTGCTGCTGCCCCCGCGCACCGCAAAACCTGGGGGCTGGAGGGGAGAGGGATGGGGCTGGGAGGGAGAGGGAGGGGGCTGGGAGGGTGAGGGAGGGAGGGAGAAAGGATGAATCGCCGCCATTTTTTTAAACTTTTTTTTTTTAAATTTATTTAATTAACTGGCGCCCGGCAAGAGTCATCGCGGGCCGCACAGAGAGGCCAGATGAGCCGCATGCGGCCCGTGGGCCGTACGTTGTGCAGGCCTGGTATATAGTATAGTTATCATATCCCCTCAGACACCTCTTCTCTAATGTAAATGAATCTAATTTAGCTAGCTTCTCCTCATAAGTTAGATTGTCCATCCCCTTTATTAATGTGGTGGCTTTTCTCTGCACTCGCTCTAGTTCCAAAATGTATTTTCTAAAGAAGTGGTGCCCAAAATTGGACATACATAACAAAATCCAAATAAGGGAGTTTTTTCCCCCATAAATAATAAAACTGTCAGCCAGAGCTGATTTACATCAGGAGTGGCCTTATGTTATTTGAAATGGGGAAAATATAGTACATGTGGTCTTCAGCAACCGTTGTTTCATTTTCCTATGTTCATATAATTCGACACGTCATAATGCATTCCCGCGGAATGCATTATCTAATGTCGGAACGGATTATCGGATGCTCGCAGACGCGGATTAACATTGGATTCACAATCTGACGGTTTCACCATCTGTCGCAGTTTGGCGGAACAGATTCACTCGGAGGACCATCTGTATATAAAAGTCTCACCAAGGTAATATGAAAATCAGAATTCAACAGAGGTGTGTTTTGGGATCAGACACGTGAATTCTCATATTTCCTATGCCATACGGTAACGTACTGTATATGGATTTCTGGTTATGTTCTATCCCTTCATTTTAAGAAACTGGTCTGCATTTATTGTAACTGTATGCTCTGGTAATAATATTTTTCTGTAACCCAAGCAGTGTGTCTCACACACACACACACAAACGTGAACAAGAGCATAGTGCGAAACATATAGGTCGGTTTTTCCTCAGCAAACATGTTTCACTAAACAAAGTTATTTTGAACAAAATTTTGGTCACCGTCTTTTTGAAAACTGAGCGGGTGGTAGTGTGTCGCTACATTTCTACAATTTACTTGGGCTCTGATTTAACTGCTTGCATGCTTTGTATACAGTAAAGTACATTTTCATACACATTTTTACAATAGATCTGTCTGTTAAGTGCATAGCTTTTCTTTAATAAACAGTGACCTTGGACTCTGCAAATTTCATATTTAATATTTCTTGGGTGGTAGCGACGGCAATTGGATATAGATGACAGCCGAGTAAGGGTAAATATTAACTAATTTGAAGTACCTTGCACAGGCAAAAGGTGAGTTGGTTAGAGTAGCCGTGTGTATTAACCCTGGTTGCATATGTAAGTCACGGGCTCACAAGTGTGCCATCTGTGACAGATGGTATATTGGGACGAATTGAGGGGAGATATTGTTCATTTGAGGGACCTTTGCGAAGGTGAAAAGTGGGCCAGCTAGAGAGCTGTGTATTAACATTTGTCCCATATGCAGGTCACATGCTCAAGTGTCATACATGGCAGACCCGGATATATTTCATGTCGCCACAAAAGAACACCTTTCATTAAAATGCAGTTCACCTAACCGAGCGGGTCTTAAAACATTTCTCAGCATCTTTGTGTAATTGACTTCATTAGAAAGAGTCAAATCACCATTAAATTAGTGCCTTATTAAATTGCAATTAAATCCAAGAACACTAGTTTCGAGCCCATCAGCTACTTATTTTTGTGTTTCACCAATGTTGGCACCATCATAACTTTGCAAACATTGGAACCACGATAAACTGACGATATTGATGACTAAACAATGTCTTTTTGTGATTAAATCATTTGGCAAACATGGTCAAAATTGATCCAACAGCCACATTTAATCATCTCCAAAAGTTAGTTACGTTGAAGGGAGGTTGGAAAAAAAATATAAGACAGGTCCATCAAGTTCAGCCTATATTACATTTACTTGTTAGCGGAACTCTGTTTCTGCACAGCACTTGCTTGAGTTCAGGTCATATTACAAGATAACTTTATCCAGGTGTAGCCAGGTCTCCCATGAGTATCAGCACCCCCCTCACCTCACTAGAGGTTGCGGGTGCCGCCAAGTCCAATGGCGGCCCCGTCGGGCGATACGGGATGTGAGGGTGGTCAGGTCCCGGCTCGGGGGTTGCTGGGGACGCGTGCGGCCGGTTGCCAGGGCCGCACGCGCGTCACGGGAATCCCGGCACTCTCGGAGCCGGGAGGTTAGGGCGCCACCCTTGCGCGTTAGTTCGTGCATGCGCAGTGGTCGCGCGAGTGTAGGGCTGGAGCGGGGAGTAGCGCGTTGCCCCCTAGTGCAGGCCGGTTGCCGGGGACGCGATCGGGCCGTCGCTAAGGCCGCGATCGCGTTGCTACGGGCCCGGCGGCTGGCGAGAGGTAGCGCGAGGGAGTCAAGGCAGCCCCCTATAGTTCGCGCATGCGCAGGAAAGAGGCAGAAAAGCCCGCGAAGCCACAGCCTATTAGGGACGGCCCTAGAGAGGGACTACAGATCCCAGGAGCCTCTGCGCGCCCCACGTGACACCAGGGAGCCAATAGGGCTTAGGAACTCTGCAGAGGCAAAGAGATACAATTCGCGGGCTTGCAGCACGTTGATCAGTCAGAGACCGGAGCAGCCCAGGGAAGGAGGTAGGGTACAGGAGTCGGGGACTCCCTGTACTAGGCCAGCACCCCCAGGGCCCGAGATAGCTCAGCTCCCCAGTAAGGTGAGTGTTGCCAGGGGCAGCCCTCAGGTTAGGGACCCTGCCACTTACATTAGTGGGAGCTGGAAAAAGGAAGGTTACAAAGAGTTGGATTCAGGGAGCTGTGAGGGAAGGAAGGGTGCGGGGAGCGAGTGCAGCTCCTGCCCCATATAGGTACCCACACCCCAGGTAGGCCTCAACTCCCACTAGTTTAGTGGGTAAGTGCTGAGGGAGGCCCAAGATAGGGACGCTGCCCTTAGCATAGAGTGCTGCCTTGTCAGAGTCACGGCTGTTAGTGCTGTGAGGTCTGACAGGCAGGCACCTTGTTGTGCAGCACGTTGGCTTCAGCCTCCAGTGAGCTACAGCTTGCTGCTGTAGGCGCTGGGACTAGTTAGAAAGTAGTGAGGCTGAAGGGACTTGGGTAGTTAGGGGAGTGGGACAGGTCATTACCCCCTACTGGCCATAGGAGTTCCCCAAGCCACTACAGGTTGCTGTACTACAGGGACAGGCCCTAGGTTAGGGTTCCTGTCACGTTAGTACCACTTATGTAGATAGGGACACAGCGGCTGCTGCTGTTCCTGTGGGAGCGGTTGGACCCACGTTGGGGTTCACAGAGACTTTCGTACGAATAGGATCGCCCCTGGCGGTCCGCACGTGCAAGGAGTTCGGTTGGAGGATCAGACGGATTCATCACACGTCTGACCCTTTGAGAAGATTGTTGCTGACCCGAGCACCGGAGTGCTCGGCAGGTATTATACCATCATATGTGCACCAACAGGCCTAGAGGTTCTTAGTGACTGCGCAGTCACCCATTGACTATCTCTGTAGGAGTACGGGACATTGGGTGGGGTTCTTGGGGCACTGGGTGGGATCACCTAGTGTTGGGGAATCGTCCTGCGAGACGTCACTGTTAGTGTCTCCTCGTGAGAGGGACACAGGTTATGATTGATGTGATGATATTCTCCATGCATGTTAGTAAAGTCATTAGTTATTATACCCCACTGTGTATGTTATTATTAGTGATTGTCCTGCGAGGAACTACTCCCCCTTTGGCGGGAGCCATCGCAGGTGGAGGCGCTGCATCGTGTAAGTGATCACCGTTAGTGTTGTGTTATGTCCCAGGTTCCCCGTGGCGGAAGCTCAGCCCTCTTGTGAGCCAACAGGTAATGCACCACACCTATGGTAACACCGTATGTTCTCCGCACCCACCGTGTAATCTGCGATTGGGGGGGGGAATACCCGTTACACAGGTTTTACACTTGAAAAAGGACAAATTAATTAGCAGACTCTCAATACTCATAATAGAGTCCACTTTCCCAAAGACCACCATCTTGTATTTTAAAAGGAGCAATCCAAGACAATTTTTTTTTTTAAGTTTAAAAAACACAGAATTGAAGCAGGGGGATGTCTGAATCCCGTTAATTTCAGCTCTGGAGACCCACTACTTCCAGAGATACTTACTTCCGAAGTAGGTGGCGGTAGCTGCTTTGGATCAGCAAGCAGGGCTTTCAGGTGTGAAGCTCCCGCTTCATATGGGCCAATAGGAAGCCGCACCAATGACATCACAGCTCCCTATTGGCCCGCAGCTCTCTGAAAAGCAGACAGTGTGAACCCTAGTAGCCGAGGAGAGCGGTTACCGGCATCTAATGCACAGGTATCTCCAGAAGATAGACACAGACACACACACACACACACACACACACAAGCAGCCTGGGATTGCCTCTTCAAACTTAATGTGGTTACCAGGTGCTAGCTGCCATACAGATGTCTTACATGTACACAAGTGGCCTTTCAACCCCAGGAAAAAAGGACAGATTGAAGAAAAAATAACTCATGCTTGAGGGTCACCCAAAGTCTCACTCTCTTCCAACAACTCTGCATGCAGTGAGCATGCCTGAGTCTGTGCCTTGACTACAAGAGCAGCCTGTTGGGTATGTCTGTTGTATCAATGTATGAAGACATGGCCCTCACTTTGCCATGCCAGTCTTAACCTGTGATGTGGGGAGAATCAGTAGGGGGTTTATAGGTCAGGCAGTGGCAGATTTCCTATTAGGCCCATTAGGCCCGGGCAGCAAAAATGTCTGCCCCACATACATTTGTTGCACTCTCGGGCCTCATGGGAAGGCACGTAGCTGTGGCGTCATATGACACCACGGATGTCTCGTTACCATGGCAATGCTACATCAAATGACACCATGCAATGTCATCATTTGACGCTGCGATTCGAAAGGAGGAGGGCGGCAGCAAGGAGGCGGCCGCCACAGCTAAGTGCAGCAGATTTTCAAATCCGCAGCTGGGGACAGGCCTTATAATGGGATGTATCATGTGTGTATATACAGGCATACCCCGGTTTAAGGACACTCACTTTAAGTACACTCGCGAGTAAGGACATATTTTCATTAGCCCCATACCCATGTCCAGTGTTCGACAAACCTATACATTTGCACGCCCCGGGCGAGTGGATTTAACATCGTGGCGAGCTCCTATTGGCCAAAGCAGCACATGTTTTGTACTAGGTGGCGAGTAGATTTTTTTGTTCGGCGAGTAGATTTTTTGGTGATTTGTCGACCACTGCCCATGTCCATACGCTTGCTTTGCGACTACGGACACTTATTCTGCCCTACAGACCGCCGTAGTAGTGACGCGCTGATTCCCCTCGCCCAATAGGCAAACGGCAGTTCACGCATGCGCCTGACAGCACGTCCTGAACAGCAATACCGGCTCCCTACCTGTACCGAAGCATCGGTAAGTGGAAAAAAGGCAGTGCTTCACGTTAAGTACATTTTCCGCTTTACATACATGGTCTGGACCCATTGCGTACGTTAATGCGGGGTATGCCTGTAGCGCTTCACAGGAGTAATACACGTGATATAAGATCACTGAATGGGAATAAGCGCCCGCGACATAAAAGTAACATTAGGAAAAGGATTATCGCGGTCATTTGAATGAAGAGTGCCAGAGGGCTCAGCAATGCACTGAAGTGTTTCAGGTAAGGGAACAACATATGACCCAAATGTATGACTTTACCCTCTACAGTGCCACAGGGGCTTGCAATGCACAGCTTTGCTGTGACCCCTCTGGCACTGCAGGGGTTAAGCAGGCAATCCTTCCAATATCTAGCAATGGATTAAATGAAGCAGACAGGCACTATGAAGGCGTTTGTCACAATCTTTACTTAATCTCTTTCGTAATACAGCCATTTGAAGGTCCTGAAATATACAGGTGCACATTTTTTTGTCTGAAGAGTAAATTGGTCAAAATTAACCAAACTGATAAAGCTATAAAGATAAAATGAAATCTTTAAAAAAATCGCCTCATTCATTTTTCTCGGGAAATATACAAAACTTTCACTTTAATTGTGAATAACAGTTTAAGAAAGATCAGTACATGGATACAAAAAATGTTTCCATAAATTGACCGTTTTTTTTTAATTTGAATTTGCTTTATAGCAGTACGCCCTGATCGCCGTTTATTTGCATTGTATATTGTACTTACTTGAATAGATCTCCTCTTGCCCTTTCCAATACCGTTTTGATTTTTAGAGTCTGGTGCTCCATTCAGGGGATACAAGTGCTTGGAATATTAAGTGTCGGGGAGGGTTAAATGTCTCTCTCTCTCCAGTGCAATATAACGATTACCATTATAACCACATAAAATACAGATTAAGCAAATCCTGCTCAGGGAGCAATATACAAAAATGATAGGAGTTATATTTATACAGGTTACAGGGAGGAATTGCTGCTTACAACAAAGTACAGAACTGGTTGAGGCCCCCAGCAGCTGCTTATTACTTTGTTTCCACTTAACACCTCTAGGCTATAGTGATGGATAGATAGATAGGATAGATATATACACACACACACACACACGTTGGAAGGAGATACACGGCACTACTCTGTGCTGCTACACGTTTTATTAACCTGCAATAGTGACTTTTTAGACACGCTGAAATACTGCTGTTGAGGTGACATTGAGGGGTCACAGCTACTTTTTCATCACAAGATACTGAGATGACACTGCTCTTTATGTGGGTGTGGGTCTGGTTTAACTCATTCGTAGCCAATAACAATACATTCGTGATCCACTTGAAGGGGGAGTAATGAATCCGTGGGGTGAAGGACGCCCCCGCCCCCCTCACACACAGCACACAACATGCCACTGCTTGGTTATGTATGCCAACTACAGCGTTAACCCACATGTTCCCCCTTTCACTTGCATTGCTAAACTCCGACAATGAAGGGGTTAACCCCGGAGTCTGTCCTCGATGCATTGCTGGCAGCTCAGGGGGGGGGGGGGGGTGCATGAACACATTGCTGGGGGGGGGGCATGAACACATTGCTGGGGGGGGGGCATGAAAACATTGCTGGGGGGGGCATGAAAACATTGCTGGGGGGGGGCATGAAAACATTGCTGGGGGGGGGCATGAAAACATTGCTGGGGGGGGGGGCATGAAAACATTGCTGGGGGGGGGCATGAAAACATTGCTGGGGGGGGGGGCATGAAAACATTGCTGTGGGGGGGGGGGCATGAACACATTGCTGGGGGGGGGGTGCATGAACACATTGCTGGGGGGGGGGTGCATGAACATATTGCGGGGGGAGGTGCATGAACACATTGCTGGGGGGAGGTGCATGAACACATTGCTGGGGGAGGTGCATGAACACATTGCTGGGGGGGGGTGCATGAACACATTGCTGGGGGGGGGGTGCATGAACACATTGCTGGGGGGGGTGCATGAACACATTGCTGGGGGGGGTGCATGAACACATTGCTGGCAGCTCAGGGGGGGGTGCATGAACACATTGCTGGCAGCTCAGGGGGGGGGTGCATGAACACATTGCTAGCAGCTCAGAGGGGGTGTGCATGAACACATTGCTGGGGGGGGTCTCTAAACATTAACACATTGCTGGCAGCTCAGGGGGGGTGCATGAAAACATTGCTGGGGGGGGCATGAAAACATTGCTGGGGGGGGGCATGAAAACATTGCTGGGGGGGGGGCATGAAAACATTGCTGGGGGGGGCATGAAAACATTGCTGGGGGGGGCATGAAAACATTGCTGGGGGGGGGCATGAAAACATTGCTGGGGGGGGGCATGAAAACATTGCTGGGGGGGGGGCATGAAAACATTGCTGGGGGGGGCATGAAAACATTGCTGGGGGGGTGCATGAACACATTGCTGGGGGGGGTGCATGAACACATTGCTGGGGGGGGTGCATGAACACATTGCTGGGGGGGGTGCATGAACACATTGCTGGGGGGGTGCATGAACACATTGCTGGGGGGGGTGCATGAACACATTGCTGGGGGGGGTGCATCAACACATTGCTGGGGGGGGTGCATGAACACATTGCTGGGGGGGGTGCATGAACACATTGCTGGGGGGAGGTGCATGAACACATTGCTGGGGGGGGGTGCATGAACACATTGCTGGGGGGTGGTGGTGCATGAACACATTGCTGGGGGTGGTGCATGAACACATTGCTGGGGGTGGTGCATGAACACATTGCTGGGGGGAGGTGCATGAACACATTGCTGGGGGGGGGTGCATGAACACATTGCTGGGGGGGGTGCATGAACACATTGCTGGGGGGGTGCATGAACACATTGCTGGCAGCTCAGGGGGGGGTGCATGAACACATTGCTGGCAGCTCAGGGGGGGGGGTGCATGAACACATTGCAAGCAGCTCAGAGGGGGTGTGCATGAACACATTGCTGGGGGGGGGTCTCTAAACATTAACACATTGCTGGCAGCTCAGGGGGGGGTGCATGAACACATTGCTGGGGAGGGGGGGTTGTCTCTAACATTAACACATTGCTGCCCGGCTCGCTCCCTGCTGCACGTACCTGTCTCCCCCTGGATGTTCAGCCGCAGGAGGTCCCCGCTGGACAGGTGCTTCAGTGCAAAGTGCTTTATTATCCGGTTAGATATCGTCCCTTTCCCCGAGCCCGGGGGACCCATGATCACCGCCCGAAAAAGCATACGAGCCCCCATAGTGAGGAGAGAGGGTGTGCAATACCAGATAACCTCCCGGCACGTTCAAAACTGGGTATAAAGTGGCCTGTGGGACCCCTAGATCAGGATATATGTGCTATAACAATACGGGCTGCTGGGACCTGGCGTTAAAAAAGAAGTAACATTTTACAACAACAACAAAAAGACCCCGCTAAAAACTGCAGAGAGGAGAGATCTGCATGGGGCGCCTGTGCTGGGATCTGCTCTTGGAGACCTGCTGTCTCCCTCTTGCAGGGACTCAGTTATTTTTCTCCTTCCCTCCCTCAGTATATTTCTCCCTCCCTCAGTATATTTCTCCCTCCCTCAGTATATTTCTCCCTCCCTCAGTATATTTCTCCCCCCCTCAGTATATTACTCCCTCCCTCAGTATATTACTCCCTCCTCCTCCTCTCTTTCTGCTGACGCTGCCAGAGGAGGAGGGGATCAGCAGCAGCAGCAGCAGCAGCAGCACAGAGTTCATGTGTTGCTGCAGCAGCAGGAAGTATAGAGCTGCTGCTCTTTCTGTATAATTCCTCCTCACCCTCGGGTAAAAGTTATTGCCAGTGCTGCTGTTAAACTGTAACTTTCCAATTTACAAGCAAGCAAAGAAATTGACCCCATAACACATTTTGGGTTGTAATGCACTGACAATTACTCTAGTCACGTGGTGCTATTTAAAGTCTCCTAGCAGCAAAACTGGGTCTAGAAGCAGCCACAGATATATTTACAAAAAATGGGGGGAGGGGGGGGGGAACTGCCATCCTCCCATGAGGTCTCCTGTAATGAAGGCATGGAACTGCAGGAAGAAGAGGAGACATTCATCTTACATTTTAACCAAAGTACTGCCAGAACCCAGAAGAATATGCCACACCACCCACCTCTATAGTGGTCCAGTGCTGCCACCAGAAGCTGTGTATTCAGTGGTACAAGTGCCACCGCCACCAGCTGTGCCTGCAGTGGTACCAGTTAGCAGCATTGCTAATTTTTTAAATGTCCCTCTTTTTTAAAGTGACCATATTTTTAAGTGGCAGACAATATGGAGTTAAACAGGGAATACTTCCCACAGCAGGAGAGAGATTGAGGATTATCCAAACCCTGACTAAGGACTTTACGGTTGGATTTTTTATCTATTGAGATTTTCATTCACCTACTAGGATCTGGACTCAGAACGTTGTTCTGATTACAGTTACTGTATTTTGTGTTTGGTTTTGTTTATTACAGTGGGGCTATAAAGGTTTAGGGAAGTACCTTTTGTACCTTTGGACTTAAGGGAAGGTATTCTGGAAGCCAGAGGGTCACGTGGTGATGACTTAGCTCAGATAGTGTCAACTCGCCCTCTTTTCCAAGCACGACAAGGTCTGTTTCTTTTCTTACTTTATTTTGGAGAAAGCAGGGAAAAACAGTTTCTTGTGTAGAGGTGTAGGTCTAAATATCTCTGTGTGTGCTTAGTAGTAAAGGGAGGTGAAAAGATAATCCTGTAGCACCATTACAGGGGTTACAGCGAGGTACTCACTCGTCCAGTGGTGTGGAGGAAAGGAAATGGCAATGTATGCTGGGTAGTAAGATAGTCCTGGATGGCCCTCCGTCGCCTTAAACTCAACATGGCTAAAACAGAGCTCCTCATACTTCTTCCCAAACCTGGCCCTACTACCTCCTTCCACATTACTGTTGGAACTACGATCATCCACCCAGTAGCCCAAGCACGCTGCCTAGGGGTCACACTCGACTCCTCTCTCACATTCGCCCCTCACATTCAAAACATTTCTAAAAATGACGCTTTTTCCTCCGCAATATAACAAAGATACGCCCTTTCCTCTGTTGCTCGACTGCTAAAACTCTGACTCAGTCCCTCATTCTCTCCCGTCTTGATTACTGTAACCTCCTGCTGTCCGGCCTTCCTGCCTCTCACCTGTCTCCCCTACAATCTATCCTAAATGCTGCTGCCAGAATCACTCTACTCTTTCCTAGATCTGTCTCAGCATCTCCCCTCCTGAAATCCCTCTCATGGCTTCCAATCAAATCCCGCATCTCACACTCCATTCTTCTCCTCACTTAAAACTTTACACTCTTCTGCCCCTCCTTACATCTCAGCCCTAATTTCTCGCTATGCACCACCCCGACTCTTGCGTTCTGCTCAAGGATGTCTTCTTTCTACCCCCTTTTTATCTAAAGCCCTCTCCCGCCTTAAACCTTTTTCACTGACTGCCCCACACCTCTGGAATGCCCTTCCCCTCAGTACCCGACTAGCACCCTCTCTATCCACCTTTAAGACCCACCTTAAGACACACTTGCTTAAAGAAGCATATGAATAGCACTGTGGATATTCTGAACGCATGATACATAAAGCTTGGCCCCTGCAGACGCACTTAACAGATCTCCCTCCTACAGTCTCTGTACGTTCTCCCTACCTACCAATTAGATTGTAAGCTCCTCGGGGCAGGGACCCCTCTTCCTTAATGTTATGTTTGTCAAAAAGCACTTATTCCCATGATCTGTTATTTATATTATCTGTTATTTATTTGATTACCACATGTATTACTACTGTGAAGCGCTATGTACATTAATGGCGCTATATAAATAAAGACATACAATACAATACAATAGTCTGGGGACAGACCATCTGTGGGCAGAGCAGAGGGGAAGAAAGCGGACTAGCCCATTTGAGAGAAAGGCTGGGGCTGCTATGGCAACTCACAGGAGTGTCTGGGGGAGCTACAACATGTAGCAATAATGTTGCATCTCTAATACAGCAAGCTGCTGGGATAGGGGAAATGGCACTGTATTTATCACACAAGCACTGTGTTTGTGTGCAGAACCAAACACATACAGCTGGCACTAATAAGCTGGCAAGCAGGGCTGCGAGGAAAGGGGGGGTGAAACAGAAGTGCAGACAGGAGTATTCCTGTTCCATGACAGAAGGGGCCTGAGGAAGGGGTTCACACCCCGAAACATTGCCCCGCGATTACCCACCCACTACATACACCCCATCCCTCTTTTTTTTTTGTTCCCTCCCTTGTGTATCTGACCCCACATCACTACCCCTAGGGTCCATATTTTTGTGTATTCCTTGCCGATGTGACATTATTCCAGGTTTTTTGTTTATCTTCATTAAATTCGGTCCTTTTTGGCATACTCCGATTTTGACCTTACTTCCAATAGTCAGTGAGTGCTGGAACATTTCAGTGTGTATAGAGAATACAAGAGGACTCCCCAACTGCTGTATAGAGCTAACATATTTCATCTCTGTTTATAGGTAAAGTCTGCTAACCATTTTACAGCAATTACAAGATCATGTGCCAGAAAATATTAGCCACAGTAACTGCTATCATAAATATGAGAAGTCTCTAATAACAATTAACATAAACATTTGTCTGCTGTGTCTCTCGTGCGTTAATTACCTTGTGTCTGAATTGAGTTTAATCATAATCAGCTGACTGTCTAGCACAGTGTTTTTCAACCTTTTTTTTTGTTAAGAAACCCTAGAATTATACTGTGAAATTCTGGGGAACCCCACCCCTCTCTTCCTCCCGTATCTCACAACCTGTCTGTCTCTCTTTTTCCCTCTTGCTTCCGTCTCTTTCTCCCCCGTCTCTAAATTCCCCTCTTATACCCACTCTCCCTAGTAACCCCCGTTGCTCCCACTTACACCCTCCCTCTCTCTTCCCATCTTACACCCTCCCTCTCTTTTCCCATCTTACACTCGCACCATCTCTCTTGTCTTCTCACACTGTTCCCAAAAAGTCAATGTGCATTGCAATCTGCCTTAATATGCTAATTTGCTTAATTATCTAAAATCATGAGATTCATTTAATTGTCAGACTATAAATATCCATCCTCCTGTTGGTGGACATCTTGGCTGCATGGTAGCGCAAAGTACTGTACTCAGTGGTGGAATTCTTCCGGTTCGCATCGGTTCGTGCGAACTTGTTCCTAGAATTTCCCAAGTTTGACGAACTGGTCATTAATTCTTTAAGGTACAGTACCTGCATATATACCACCTGTCTCCCCTCTATACTGTACTTGCACATACACCATGTGTCCCCTTTATTTTGTACCTGCACATAAACCTCACACTCTCCAGTTGCCGATTCAGCGAATTCCTTCCGCACAGACTGCGTGCAACACGCCAGCCAATCAGAAGCCAGGACTCCGTTTTGCAGACGTCGGCAGTATTTGCAAGCCTGTCAGTGACGCGAGGAACCGATGGGGTTAAAGCCTAGCTGTGCGCATGCGCTGTTCTTGTCAGTCTGTGTTAAAGGCAACTTTTGGCTTCACGGCGCAACGTCAGGGGATGGAACGCTGCACAGTCCAGTTTCGCAAACGCGCTGCAGCTGCCTGGGCACGTCACGCGGTCCTATTGGCTTGGTGATGTAGTTGCCCCTAGTAACCCAAAGAGTTTCGCGAAAAGGATGGTGAATGCGGCTCCATTAAACCGCCAGGTCCTATATCCGGGGGGGAGCAGGGGTTAGTTAGAGGGCGGAGCGGCCTTAATTTTCTTCACAATTTCTGGGGTTTCCAGGTCCCCCCTGCGTTGCCAAGACGACGTATCGCCAAAGACCCAGCTGGCAGCAGGTAAGTGAGTTACAAAGGCCTCGCGCCTCCCCTGGCATTTAATTTAAATGCCGTGGGAAAGAACGCGGGGCCTCTGTAACTGCCACACCCCCCAGTTTGCGCACCGCTGTCAGGACTATAATATAGGGTTGGTATACTATGAAAGAGCGTTAAGGTGAGAGAGAACCGGTTGCGAAAATTTCTGAATCCCACCACTGTGTACATTAAAGCTAAGATGGAGGGTTAACAAATCTGTGAGCAGAAGCACATTGAAAGACTCATAGTACATACTGTAACCCTGTATATTATGCCTCTCTATAGTGCTGCTGGATGAATTCCTGTTTATGTCACTACAACCTTTTTCCTCTGTGTATGTCAATATAGCCTTTCAACTCTGGATGTTCTGTCCAGCTGTTGAGCCAAGAAGCTTAACTGAGCGATCACTGTTACAAATACATGAGAAGATTAGGGCTCCATCTGCCTCAGTCAAGATTGGCTTTATTCTTAAAAAAAAAAAAAAAAAAAACTGGCACAGTCTTTGAACCTAGATTTTTCTAGCGCAACATAAATGTACAGTATTATTGTTTTTTTTTTTTGTATAAGTAGATTTTTGGATTTTTCTTTATATACATTTTGTAGTCCTTCCTATATCTCCCTCATTCATATTACCCTGTTATATCCTTTGTAGATTTTTTTAAAATTATTATTATTGTGGATGTATGTTGTTCTCAATAAAAAAATTGACACAAAAAAAAATTATTATTATTATTAAGCTGTACATAGACTTATATAGTGGGGGGAAATAGCACCCGCTAATATATAACATCCTCACTTGCCTCTGTAACTGGAGGGACGCCTTCTCGGATTCTGGTTTGAAACCTGATTCCATACTCCCACCATTACATAATTTCACTGCAAGCTGATACCTCATCTACACTTGGCAGCAGGCATCTGTGACCAAGTGGTCTCTCTATGTCAGAGGTGAGCAAACGTTTTACCCCGAGCCCCCCTTTTCATCCATGACATTTCTCGGGCCTCCCCTGCCTGATGTAATCAATCACATGAAGAAAAAAAAACCTTTATTAAACGGTGTACAATGTAAATACAAATGTCTAAATACTTACATATTTCAACAGCTCGCGCTTGCAAAATTAGGCTGCGTCCACGCTGCCGCTGAGAGCGGTGACATCAACAACTCTCCAAGCACGAGCACAGGGTGTCCTGCATAATTTTGCAATCACGAGCGGGGGCTATTTTTGTGTGTGTTTGTGTGGCTGTGTGTGTGTGCGCATTGACTACTGCTGAGCGCGCGTCAAAGTCAATTTTGTTTGTCTCCTGAAGAGCCAAGCTTTGGAGACCATACGCCCCCCAGTTTGCGCACCGCTGCATTTAATCACAACACACATACACACAATCACAACACAGACACAGCACACATACTCTATCACAACACACAATCACAACCGACACAACACGCACACTCAATCACAACACACACAATCACAACCACACACATACACTCAATCACAACACACACTCAATCACAACCAACACAGGTACAACACACACACATACACTCAATCACAGCCAACACAGGCACAACACACACACTTAATCACAACACAGACAGACACACATAACACACAATCATAAGTCACACACTTTCACCTGGGGGAGGAAGTACTACTGTAAGCCTGTTCCTGTCCCCCATGCTGCTGTAAACTGGGACGGGTAACACAGGAGGAGGAGGGGATGTCTGTGTGCAGGGAAGGAAAGCCCTGCCCCCACAGCAAGGTCCCGCCCCCTCTGCAAGACACACGCAGAGAAGCAGCCTCAGCACAGAGCTTCTGGCCGCCCGTTCACAGCTCTGCCCACACCCAGGTTTCCCCACACGCAGCCCGCCCCCCCCTAAATAATCTTGCGCGCCCCCCAGTTTGCACACCGCTGCTCTATGTGAATGTGGCTATGTCACGATGACACCAACTTTTATCAACACATTTATATTTCTGGGTACTTGATTGAACAGAACAAGTTGCAAAATAAATTGTGATTTATTTCCTTAATAGACAAACACACGACATCTGCAGAATACACTTAAAAACAACACTTACTGGAATAAGGGAATGAAAGAAATTGTCCTTTGAAACAAAAGAAATTGTCCCCTGCTTGCAAGCACAAGAAATGCAGCCTTGGTTTTAAAAGTCCTGTGGTTATGTGGTTATTAACCCCTTCACTCCTGGACTGGTTGCTGCTGTACTGGAACAAAGTCTTGCATCTGTACATCATGGATTAAAATTCAGGAATCACACTGGGGATACCTGGGGGAGCAACAGTTATAGACTGCCCAAAGCTATCTTTAATATGTGGATCCAATCCCCTCGTAGGAACAAAAAAAACCAAGAATAGCCAATTTACCCACAGTTCATAAGACCAGAAAAAAGGGCTGTCCGATGGGCAGGGCGCATGGGTCAGGTTGATGCCCATGCCACTTAGCATACCTGGGCTACACCCATAACTTGGGGCCACTGTGTCTGGTTTCTGACTCAAAGGTGTCACTAGCCTGACATCTGCTGTGCATCCGTATGCCAGTATTGTATACATTATGGGTCTCTGGGTCTTTTCATAATTGACACTCTTTTAGATAGGGGGACTCTAAATCTGTGACTCCTTTTGAGGCTCCATCATAAAAATAACTACAGCCCTTTGAGGCTTGGTCATAAAAATAGTCCCAGCTCATCCACCCATATCACAGCTGGATGTCCAAGTAATTCCTGCTTGGACTTACAAAAAAATACCTCCTGCCTTACATTTAAGATCTGCCATCATGTGTCAGTTAGAGGGTATGGCAAGCAATGCATCTTGTCTTTTACCCTCGCAGACAGGGAATAGCCTGCAAATGGGGAATAAAAATGGCGGGGACAGGGCAACAACAGTAATGCATAGCAAATCAGGTATTAACCCTTTCCTCCCCATCACAGGCTATATCTGTTTGTGATGGCATTTACACTCGACTTTCCCCTCTTTAATGTGTATAATTAAACAGAATTATACAATGGAGTATATAAAGAGGTGGGAGCCGGCACTCCTATGATAATAAATTAAATGTAGTAATGGTGCAGGAAACCAAATGGGACCCACACGCCCCTGAATACATATAAATAAAAAGGAGTATGGAACCCGCACTCAAAAACAGAAAGAGAAAGAGAACACATACATCAGAATAAGTCATTTACTGGGAATCGGCAATAGATACAGATAACAATACAGTATCCGTAGTCAGTAAGCAGGCAAAGGGTCAGTGCAGGCGGCAGTGGTGCAGAGTCCAGGCAACAGGAAAAATGTCAGGGCAGGTGGAAGGCAGCGAGGTCAGGGACCGTAACAGGGATTCCAAATGACGAAAGAGTAATGCGTGACGGCGAAGGCCAACCGGAGCTGCAGCAAACAGAACTTTGATCAGCGACTCCCACTGGGAACTGCAGCCTTAAGTAGCAGGCTACCAGTAACCAAAATGGATGAAATGAGGAGAAAGGGCAGACAAGCTGGAAAACCCAAACTGCTGCAAAACCTGGCATGTATCGGGCAGAATCCTTACAATATGGGGGTCAGGGCCCAGCATTCAAAAATCAACAACAAATAGAGGGACATGTAAGGTAAGCGGCATTTGCACAGAGAGGAAAAATGGATGAATCACTCAACAATAAGAACCAGGTAACATGCACAGGTCAGAGTATAAAACTCACATATTTAGAGCAAAACATGGATGTAAAAGTATGTGGAATGGACCAGAGTGCCACCCAAGGCAGGACCACCACCAATTAGCTAGATGGGTCTCCCTAAAGGAAGCAACTCGAGTCCAGATCTTTATTTATGCCATGTGGGACCAAAGTGTCAAGTCTCCTGAACCAATTCACCTCCTTTTGTAATAAAGCCCTCATAAGATTGCCTCCTCTCCTGGACCTGACAATGCTATCAATGACCTGGAAGTGTAACTGGCGGGCACTATGTCCAGCTTGTATGAAGTGGTGCCTCCAAGTCCCTCCTCCGAATCACAGCCTTGAGCTGTCAAAACCTACCCCTGACCTGTTGTGTGGTCTACCCCACATAGCCAAGTTCCCACTGACACTTATTTAAGTATACCACATTTCTTGACAGTCATGTGTAAAACTGTGGATTTTGATGCTACACCACGACGTTACGTGAGGATGCAATGACGTCACCAGCCCTTTAAATTCGCTACGGGGATCAGTTATACAACAGGCTGCAATTCGGACGGACGGTTCCCTTTATCTACGTTATACCGCCTTGCATGACAGCATTTTTCTGCTCAATTCATTACATTGATTCTGCCTCACATTATTCAGTGCTCCCTTTGTTTAACGTGACTCGCCTTTTTTGCTGGAGTCTGGTATTTATGTTTTTGGGTATATTTACAGTCAAATTGAGAAGGGAAGTACTGCAGTGGTTTAGAACCGTTGGGAACAGGCCTGAGGAGAAACGTTGCCCCCCTTTTATTTAGCTCTTCCCCCCTGTTGTTCCTCTGTTTTTCCCCCATTCTCTCCCCCCCCCCTGTTGTTCCTCTGTTTTTCCCCCCATTCTCCTCTTCCCTCCCCCCCCCCCCCCCAGGCTTTGGATTGTTGCTCTTTTTTTGCTTGTCAGTCTTTTTGTGGTTTGCCTACCTATAGTAGCTCTATTTTTCCCAGCACCCCTCCTGTTTTCCCCTGTATGCAGTGTTTGTACTGCAGTTTATCTAGCCTAGTATTTTTTTGCTCAGTAAGTATTCTCTCTATATGTTATGTAACGGATTTTCTGACCTAGCCTGACCCACCCAATCTCACATTGGCCCCTGTGGTCTAACCAGTCCCCATTACATGGTCGTGTCTGGTGGTGCACCTGTTGGCAACAGGACTCCTGAGTCTCCCGCATGATGTTGTGTGGGGATTGCCAACCCAGACAGGCAGCTGAGGTAGTGTACTTGAGTCCTACCTATATCCAGTGCAACGCCTCCACCTCATCAGGATCCCTGCGTCCGCATGGGGATGGTTCTGATGAGGAACTCCTTCTTGGTGATGCCTTCCCCTGCGGAGTAATTCCAGACTCACACAGTGAAGTGTCTTTATTCAAGGTCATCTTTATTGGCATGGTGGTATGGGCCAGCTGCCCCTCACAGCTATCAGCTTAGCCGCTCATTCCTTTGCTGCACTCCATCTGGAAAGTTCCTCCTTCTCCTAATGGAGTTGCTTTCCACCTCTCCCCTTAGGGAGATTCAACAGCTTCTCTGTCTCTCTGCTCAGAGCTGCACAGACTCACAGCTAGCATGAGACTACTGCAACACTGTTGCAGACCTTCACGTGCCTCTGACTGAACAGAGGCAGCACAACACAGGAAACCGAACCACTAACTTTAGGCAGTTCTGTGTCTTATATCACCTCAGGAGCAGGCACATCTCTGATGTCACTAAGGGTGGACACCAAGCATGTTGTCACTTCCTTTGGGACATATGACACCTCACCAGGGTTTGAGGGCAAACCTCCATGATGACTACTGGCAATCCTGCATACTTACCAGGTTTACTGCCAGCATGAGAAAGAGATATGTACACCAATTTTAGACATGGCTACATTCTCCCCCTGGTGGAACCCAACGGCCCGGCTGGGATCTAAATTTACGGAACCTTCCTTCAGGTAGCACTGCAAAACACAACAATACACAATACAGTACATATCTTCATCATAACATAATAACAGATACATCCTAACGTAGATGTATAACAACCAGGATTACTCCCTGATGGAGTATCCATTAGTGGTACTACCATACCCTCTTAAGGTGGCCTACGCACAGCATGGTCCACTGAGTTTAGAGCAGCAACGCTGTAACACTCTGGGTGACATACTGGACACCCACAAACAGCCAATAATTCTGGCCTGGATGCTAGTGGACTGAGAGGATCATGCCCATACACTTCCTTAAGGCATTTCAGACCTTCACGTGCCTCTCACTGAACAGAGGCAGCACAACACAGGAAACTGAACCACTAACTTTAGGCAGTGCTGTGTCTTATATCACCTCAGGAACAGGCACATCTCTGATGTCACTAAGGGTGGACACCAAGCATGTTGTCACTTCCTTTGGGACATATGACAGCTCACCAGGGTTTGAGGGCAAACCTCCATGATGACTACTGGCAATCCTACATACTTACCAGGTTTACTGCCAGCATGAGAAAGAGATATGTACACCAATTTTACACATGGCTACAGTTATGTATGCTTCAGTGTTCGTTGTAGATTTCTGAGTGTATGTTATATACTTGGGTGCTTGTATACACAGTATATGGTATCTGTATCTATGGCTGATTCCCAGTAAATGACTTATTCTGATTTATGTGTTCTCCTTCTTTTTTTTTTTGAGTGCGGGTTCCCTACTCCTTTTTGATTATATGTATTCAGAGGCTTAGGGTTCCCCTTTGGTTTCCTGCACCGTTACTACATTTAATTTATTATTATAGGAGTGCCGGCTCCCACCTCTTTATATACACCATTGTATAATGCTGTAATTAAGTAAATGACTTATTCTGATTGATCTGTTCTCCTTCTCTTTCTGTTTTTGAGTGTGGGTTTACTACTTTTTCTTTATACTATGGAGAATGCGCTTCCTCTTTTTGTCATATATTTATATATGCTTCTATTCATTTCAATAAGCAAAGATTAAACATCCTGTGTTACCTACGTGGGGACGTTACTATTAGAGAGTAAATCGGGTGTTGTAAGGATTATGTTCAAACCACTTCAATCAGCCTCAGACGTTTGGATGTAAGAATAGTTGTTTTATTAAATAGTAACAACAGGTAATAAGTCAGATGGGGACACTCTCAACGCAAGAGTAACCCTAGCTGGCATGCGCAGTACAAGAAGCCAACGCCAAAAAGACCTATATTTATACTCTATATTTGATATACAATATTACTTTGCATACATCACTCATCAATCATTCATACGCTAGCCCACCTTTCCTTCTGTCTTCAGCTTTTAGCTTTTATATATGGTCATGTCCTTTGATCTACATCCTCTGTATCACTTCATGAGAAAAGTAGAGAAAAGTTTGTCTTCAGCTCCTGTGGTTCATCACCTTTTTTCAGCTTGCCGCTTTATTGCTTGTGTACGTGACACATGTACCTCTCCAAAGCAATCAAACAGGCTTCTGCAGATCTTCACTGCTTGTACAGTAGTTAGTGCACCTTGTTATCTTTGCAAGCTTCTGAGACATGGCTGTGTCTGTTTAACTCTTTCAGTGCGGGAAGGAAATCTTTTTCAGTAGCAGACTTACATGACTGGAATGTACCTTGGATATGTCCATTATCAGTGTCCAGAATATTTATACCACATAGGGGTGTAACCCTTATTCCCCCTCCCCCCCCCTCTGGGAGAAGGACTGAATTACTATCTAGTGTGGTGCTGAGGCATACCTGCTAGTACAGGAGAGCTGTGATAAGGGGTAACAGGACAGGCTTTTGGGTGGTCTCTGGGTTCTGGTTCATGTTGTCAGCACCTCCAGCTGTGATGGGATCCTTGGTATATGGATGTCAGTCCACACCACTGCACTCCTTACCCCTCCTGCCCAGGAACTGACACCCGGGCACAGGTATAATGAACAGGTAGCTTTATTGGACATGCTGCACTGCTCTTCATACAGCATAGGTGATACTGTCGAACATCCCAGGACTTCAGATGGTGCTCACCCTGATAGTAGGGGGCCTTGAGTCTTGATGTTACCTAGGCCTTTCGGCCTAGGATGGGCCATCTCATCCACGCCATGGGAGAGGCTGACAGCCCATGCTCTCACCTTGGAAGGCAGAGCAAGACTGCTCTAACTTTGGGTGAATCCTCTGATTAGAATTCCAGAAGGGTCAGGCTCATGACCTGTACCTAACCTGATAGGCTTACACAGGTCATGAGTCACCACCTCACCTCTTTCCATCACAGAGGAGGCTGCAGGGAGTGTAATACTCACATAATTAACCTGTTCCTGCCCTGAACTTACTAGGGGCTTACGTAACAGTGGGAAAGACAGGTAGAATGGACTTGTATTGTATTGTATGTCTTTATTTATATAGCGCCATTAATGTACATGACTTACCATGTTACAGGGGTAATAGGAAGGAGTGTTGATATGGGTCCCTGATGAAGCCAATTATCTGGCGATACGCATTGGACTGTGGATTGTGTGGAAGGATGATAATATTGAGTACAGTAGCTGAATATCCGAACTCCGAGATGCTGACTAATGTGACCGGAAATGAGGTCTGAAACCGCAAGTGTAAAGGCGAACGTTGCTACAGAGTGGTGGCGGGAGCAGCATTATAGCTAACTGTGGGGACTTTTGTATCTTGTAAACCTTTGTAAATGCATATATTTTTTTTAGACATTCCAATATTAAAACTATATATATTATATTTACACATCACACTATATACATGTTTTGCTCTCATACCTATGAATGGATGATGTATTCATGACGAACTTCCAGTCTGCTATATGAACTTTCAGCTGACTACTGTATGATACAGGGCATTATTGTTCATCATGTAAGGGTTCGAGTCCAGGGTTTTGCAGGAACTTGCCCTTATGTGGCTGTTGTGGCCATCTTGGTCCCTGGCAAACCTCTTACTGAACTTGGTAATTGGCTACACATGTTCCAGGGCTTTAAATAGCAGTCAGTTACTCCCAACCTGGGCCCGAGCATGGTATGCTATCCCATGTATTCCTGGCCCCCTTGAGTTTAGTTCCTGTGCCTTAGTCCCTGTTCCCATGCCTTCCCTGTTGCCGACCCCAGCCTGTGACCCCGACCACCGCTCCTGTGCCACCTGCCTTGACCCCAGCCTGTACCCGGACTTTGCATCTTTGCCGCCTTCCTGGACCTCTGCCAGGATCTCAACTATGACTACTCTAACAGGACTCTGTCCCCTGGCTCTGGTCGGTGATTATCTACCCCTACCTCAGCTCTGCAGGTCCGCTTCCTATCAGAAACGAGCAACGTTATACATAGTTTGTGAGTCCATAAGACATACACTTGCACAGTTCACTTTTTACCATTTTAGGGAAAAAAGGGGGAAAGTTTGCGCCAAAAAAGAAAGAATTATCCTACTGTTCAATTTGTGGTTCCAGTCCTTTCCACAGAGTGATTTCGCTGCCTGAGTCTTTCAGAGGTTATTCACCAACCTCTGTATGGATTTGAATAGAAAAAAGGGGTTGAATGTCCTCGGGCGCGTCACTATTAAAACTCTCAAAACTTGAATTGGTATTTCCTTCTCTTTTTGTAGTAGGTGTCTTCAACAGATGTCTTCTCTTCTATGTGCAGGTAGATGGGTTGAGGCCGAGGAGATGCCTTCTAAAATCTTCCTTAGTAAAAAATAAAGGGAAAAAATAGTGCAATACAATTTATTAACGAATAAAAACTTGAGATTTAAAACTTACAAGCGACCGATCAATTCGAGCATAGGAAGGAGATGCCGCCAGGTTCCACAATTAATCCCTTTCTGGGCAGTGATGTCCTGTATCGGCTGGTTCCCACTTGGCAGATGTATGCTGTCTGTGGCTTGGGTTGCAGGTAGCCGCAGTGCGGATGTCCAAAAGACGTTTTTTGGTCTCTACAAGCCACCATAGTGAGGAGGTCTGATTTCCCTGGCCCAGCGTCTCGCCGTCTGCGCATGCGCATGCACAGCGGAGCAGAGAAGCCTGGAATTGTCTGCACGGGGAAGATAGGCAGCCGGAGGGGGAGGACATAGCCTGTGCACGGGCTCTGGACATCCGCACTGCGGCTACCTGCAACCCAAGCCACAGACAGCATACATCTGCCAAGTGGGAACCAGCCGATACAGGACATCACTGCCCAGAAAGGGATTAATTGTGGAACCTGGCGGCATCTCCTTCCTATGCTCGAATTGATCGGTCGCTTGTAAGTTTTAAATCTCAAGTTTTTATTCGTTAATAAATTGTATTGCACTATTTTTTCCCTTTATTTTTTACTAAGGAAGATTTTAGAAGGCATCTCCTCTGCCTCAACCCATCTACCTGCACATAGAAGAGAAGACATCTGTTGAAGACACCTACTACAAAAAGAGAAGGAAATACCAATTCAAGTTTTGAGAGTTTTAATAGTGACGCGCCCGAGGACATTCAACCCCTTTTTTCTTTTACCATTTTAGAACTTCTGCACTCTGTATTGCTATTGCTTATGTTTGCCATTGAGAACGATATCTTGGATCTGCAAAACTAAGGGCACAGGTTTTTTTTTTTTATGGCTGAGCAGCATTCTCATATAAGGGTCTTTAAAATATATTTTTTATTATGAACCACTTCTTCATAAGACTATGTAAGGGGGTCACCCCCGGTTCCCCTGATCTTCCTTTGCCCCCTGCCTTACCCCTGTGGCAGTGGAGGAAGGGGACGGCGACTTCTCCCGGCAGGCACCGCCATCCTGGTTGCGGCGAGAGGTTCGCGCAATGCGCAGAAGTTGGCCAGGGTAGCGGTGGCCATCGCCAGTATGCCGGAGCTCTGGGAGGTTGCGCAGGTGCAGTTAAGCGTAGCGGCGGCCATTACAGCATCGCACATTCGCAGTAAAGATCGCGCACGCAGTCCCCATAGGAAAGAGCTGTGCCAAGGACTACAATTTCCAGCAGCCTCTGGGGACTGCACTTTCACCCTGGTCACAGGCAGCATTGAAGCCAATAGAGCTGGCAGATTCTCATGCTGCAGAGTTGCAACAATGTTGTGTGCAGACAGGGTTTTTGTTAGTCAGAGACCGGAGCAGCCCAGGGAAGGAGGTAGGGTACAGGAGTCAGGGACTCCCTGTACTAGGCCAGTATCCCCAGGGCCCGAGATAGCTCAGCTCCCCAGTAAAGTGAGTGTTGCCAGGGACAGGCCTCAGGTTAGGGACCCTGTCACTTGCATTAGTGGGAGCTGGGGAACAGAAGGGAAGAAAGGCAGCAGCGGACTTAGTGTTAAGTTGCAGGGTGTTGCTGCATGCGCTGATAGTTATCAGTTAAGTGAGTTGGAGTCAGGGAGCTGTGAGGGAAGGAAGAGTGCGGGGAGCGAGTGCAGCTCCTGCACCCATATAGGTACCCACACCCCAGGTAGGCCCCAACTCCCCACTAGATTAGTGGGTAAGTGCTGAGGGAGGCCCAAGATAGGGACGCTGCCCTTAGTGTTAGAGTTCTGCCTTGTCAGAGTCACGGCTGTCAGTGCTGTGAGGTCTGACAGGCAGGCACCTTGTTGTGTAGCACGTTGGCTACACACATCCAGTGGGTCACAGCTTGTTGCTGCAGGCGCTGGGATTAGTTTAGTAACAGTCAGGGCTGGGAAGAGTTAGGGGAGTGGGGCAGGCTATTAACCCCTGTAGGGCCCCAGGAGCTTCCCCTAAAGCCATTACAGGTTGCTGTGCTGTAGGGACGGCCTATAGTATAGCGCGTGTCATTTAGTGCTGTAGGGACAGGTCCTATGTTAGGGATCCTGTCACGGTAGGGTAGATTAGACAGGGACACAGCGGACGCTGCGGTTCCTGCTAAGAGGTTCGGATCCAAGTTGGGGTCCTCAGAGACTGTCACCAGGGTGGGATCGCCCTCGGCGGTCCGCGTACAAAGGAGTCCGGTGTAGGATCAGACGGAACCATCACACGACGGATCCTTTGTGAAGCCAGTTGGAGATCCGAGCACGGGAGTGCTCGGCAGGTACTATCTAACACACAAGTGCACCAACGGGCCCTTAGTATAAATAGTGACTGCGCAGTCACCCATTGCCTCTCTCTGCAAGAGTGCAGGACATTGGGTGGGGTTCTTTGGACACTGGGTGGGATCACCTGGTGTTGGGGAAGCGTCCTGCTGGACGTCGCAGTAAGTGTCTCCTCGAGAGAGGGACACCTGTTCTGATATGTTATGGTATTGATGTGATGATGTGTTATATGCTGTTCCCAGTAAATGATATTAGTTAATATATAAATCACTGTGTATGGTATTATTGATTGTCCTGCGAGGAACCACTCCCCCTCTGGTGGGAGCCATTGCAGGTGGAGGCGCTGCATCGTTGTAAGTGAGTACCACTAGTATAATTGCCCCATGTTCCCCGTGGCGGAAGCTCAGCCCTCCTGCGAGCCAACAGGTAATGCACCACACCTATGGTAACCTTGTATGTTCCCTTGCACCCCACACTATATCTGCGATTGGGGGGGGGGGGAATACCCGTTACATTTGGAGGCGCTGCTGAGATAGACCTGGGGTGCCCTGTTCCATTTTTTCCCAAATTGTCCAATTCCTATTTTTGTCACAATGTTTGTAAAGTCCGGACACGAGGTCCTTGCCTGGGCTTTGAGGCAGTATATGGAACCTGGTGAGGTGGTGGCGGTAGGAGGCCTTCCCGCAATTACTCCCGCGGTTGGGGTCCAGTCCTATATGCGTAGAATTCCTGGGTGGCCGTATGCATGTGTCTTAGATGAAGAACAGGATTCCACATCCACATGGAAAACTATACTTTTTGTGGCAATCCCCACTAAGGATATATGCCTGGCAGAGGCACCGTCCGCACTGTTTATGCCCGGGGGCCCGTCTGAGGGGTACCCCCTAGTCTACGCAGACCCAGCAAAATGGCGTCTCCCGCCAAAACAGGAGAGCGCACGTGCTACTGACTGCCAGTCTGCGCAGGAAAGTATTGCAACAATCTGTCCGGGTTTGGCGCGAAAATCAGAGTCCCTCCCCTGTGATGTGAGTGACTCCGCTCAGAGCCAGAGCCCCTCCCTTGTAGGACTCGCCCTTCATTCACATTTCACCAGGGGGAACAAGCCCTGGGATTTGCAACCATATGTTGAGGCAGTAATAGACTCTTTCTTCTCTGAGGATGAGATGAGGTATGAGGATGAGAGAGACTGTCAGGACATACACCCCAATGTGTATGTGGCCTGGCGAGCGCCAGAAATTGATGGCCTTATGTTAATGTGCCCCTGCCTGCAAGAAGCCTATGACGAGGGAGCCGACATGTCCCAGTTACCGCTAGACTTCAAGACGACTGAGGTAGGCGGAGAACCGGGTGTACAGTGCTTTAGTCCCACCTGTGACTGTCATAGAGGTGCACTGGCGTGGGAGCCCGAATGTGAATGCTGCGGTGTGCGGTTCTTGAAGCCTATTACACCCCAGGCTACGGAGCCAGTTGAGGAAGAAGCGGGGAAGCCTGACCCCTCTGCAAAAGTGAGTGACACTGCTAATCAGTCTGTCCTAATTCCAGAGGCCTCAGTGGACCCGTGTGTCCAAAACCATGTTGCAGAACCGGTTCCAGATCCTCCCAAAGGGGATGTCCTAGTGGTAGAGCAGGAACCTCCTGCCCAGCCCGCTAAGGAGCCAAGCGAACCATTGGCGGAGAAGAGCGCGACCGCAATGGAGGTACCGGAGCACACCAGCTTCGTACCAACAACCACTGGCTGTATCGCAGAAGACCCCGGTGACTCATTGGCGGAGGATCCTATCGTGATATCCACAGGTAAAGAGGTTGAAGTCCCATCGGTGGCGATGCGCCTACCGGCGACCCACCCCAGCAGTGATACAGAGGAGACAGAGGAATCACAGGGTAAGGTGTATATACCCCCACTTTCTTTTAGTGAGTCCAGCGACCAATCACTTGTGGTGATGCGCCGGCCGGCGGACCACTCTAGTGCAATCAACAAACCAACTATCTCGGCGGATACAGAGCCTGCTGTGGGCCCGTGTGCCCTAGAGGAGGTGTATCCAGATGTTGCGGACCCTGCTGTGGGCCCGTGCGCCCTACAAGGGTCAGTCCGACCTACTACGATGGTACCATCGGTCCTAGGCTTGGGACCCGTACCTAACGAAGACCAGGGTGAGTCGACTACCCCAGGGGTGTTGGGGGTGAGCCTCCAGGTGATCGCGGAGCACGATAGCTCCTTAAGTCTGGTCACCCGGGAGAATGGCTCCCTTCTGCATCGCGTCCTGGCGGAGGTGTCCTCCTTAGAAGATAGCTGTCCAGTTGTGCGAGTGGGCCAGTACCTATCGCCTATCGTCCAAGTGAAGAGAACAGTCAGTCCCATCGTGGTGTCAAGTGAAGCGCAGATGGTACCGGACAGTATTCCAGAGGAAGAGGAATCCATCGCAAGCCAGCGGAGTGGTGAGGAACCTCCTTACTCCCCACAGGATCCGGTGGAAGTGGTCGTGAAAAATGCTCCAACTAACGTTCATGCTGAGCAGAAGAACATAGCTGGACATCTGTGTGTCATCACAACTGAACTGAGTGCGAGCCTGTGTGCTCCGACACAAGTGGTCCCAGGACTGGGATCCAACGCTCCCGAGGTCCCAGCCAGTAAGTGGACTGCCCCAGAAGTGCCGGGGACAGGTCCTGAGATAGCCGAGGTGGGAACTGACAGCGTCCCCGAGGACCTGTTGGCCACCGGGAATCACCGCAGTGGTAAGGTATCTACCCTTTACCCCTTGCCAGGTGAAATAGAGACTTTGCCGAGAGAGACAGGGCCCAATTCTCGCTTCTCAGTGGAAGCCTCGCCAGTAAGTAGGGACAAGGACTGTGTAGAGAAGGATTTAGTGAAAATTTTCTCCTTGGAGCCCAAAAAGGAACGCTCCATTCACCATGTAGTGGACCGCGGGAAAGGTCCTGGCCTCCTGGTCTACCGCATCCATGCCTCGGATGGCCGGGTAAAGGCCTGGTTAAAGGACACTGTGCTATTCCTTCCACCAGGGGGAGGAAGTAGCGAAGAACCGGTGACTGTCACTCCAGAGTGTGCTCTTCAAGAAATTTTTCTGGGGGAGGCTCACGGACGCAAAAGTGAGGTACCCCCACATGATCAGTTAGGGGCACCCCACAAATGGTCTCAGCTAGTCTCGGGTATAGTATGTGAATTGCCATGTACCCTGTTGTGTAAAGTCGAAATGATAAGTTGTATTTTCTATGCACTGCATTTTGATTATATAAAAAGTGTGCCGAGTGACGTCGTTCCCCAAGCGGGGACGTTGGATTTTCACCAGGGGGAGAGTCTAAGGGGGTCACCCCCGGTTCCCCTGATCTTCCTTTGCCCCCTGCCTTACCCCTGTGGCAGTGGAGGAAGGGGACGGCGACTTCTCCCGGCAGGCACCGCCATCTTGGTTGCGGCGAGAGGTTCGCGCAATGCGCAGAGGTTGGCCAGGGTAGCGGTGGCCATCGCCAGTATGCCGGAGCTCTGGGAGGTTGCGCAGGTGCAGTTAAGCGTAGCGGCGGCATTACAGCGTCGCACATGCGCAGTAAAGATCGCGCACGCGGTCCCCATAGGAAAGAGCTGTGCCAAGGACTACAATTCCCAGCAGCCTCTGGGGACTGCACTTTCACCCTGGTCACATGCAGCATTGAAGCCAATAGAGCTGGCAGATTCTCATGCTGCAGAGTTGCAACAATGTTGTGTGCAGACAGGGTTTTTGTTAGTCAGAGACCGGAGCAGCCCAGGGAAGGAGGTAGGGTACAGGAGTCAGGGACTCCCTGTACAAGGCCAGTATCCCCAGGGCCAGAGATAGCTCAGCTCCCCAGTAAAGTGAGTGTTGCCAGGGACAGCCCTCAGGTTAGGGACCCTGTCACTTGCATTAGTGGGAGCTGGGGAACAGAAGGGAAGAAAGGCAGCAGCGGACTTAGTGTTAAGTTGCAGGGTGTTGCTGCATGCGCTGATAGTTATCAGTTAAGTGAGTTGGAGTCAGGGAGCTGTGATGGAAGGAAGGATGCGGGGAGCGAGTGCAGCTCCTGCACCCATATAGGTACCCACACCCCAGGTAGGCCCCAACTCCCCACTAGATTAGTGGGTAAGTGCTGAGGGAGGCCCAAGATAGGAACGCTGCCCTTAGTGTTAGAGTTCTGCCTTGTCAGAGTCACGGCTGTCAGTGCTGTGAGGTCTGACAGGCAGGCACCTTGTTGTGTAGCACGTTGGCTGCACACATCCAGTGGGTCACAGCTTGTTGCTGCAGGCGCTGGGATTAGTTTAGTAACAGTCAGGGCTGGGAAGAGTTAGGGGAGTGGGGCAGGCTATTAACCCCTGTAGGGCCCCAGGAGCTTCCCCTAAAGCCATTACAGGTTGCTGTGCTGTAGGGACGGCCTATAGTATAGCGCGTGTCATTTAGTGCTGTAGGGACAGGTCCTATGTTAGGGATCCTGTCACGGTAGGGTAGATTAGACAGGGACACAGCGGACGCTGCGGTTCCTGCTAAGAGGTTCGGATCCAAGTTGGGGTCCTCAGAGACTGTCACCAGGGTGGGATCGCCCTCGGCGGTCCGCGTACAAAGGAGTCCGGTGTAGGATCAGACGGAACCATCACACAACGGATCCTTTGTGAAGCCAGTTGGAGATCCGAGCACGGGAGTGCTCGGCAGGTACTATCTAATACACAAGTGCACCAACGGGCCCTTAGTATAAATAGTGACTGCGCAGTCACCCATTGCCTCTCTCTGCAAGAGTGCGGGACATTGGGTGGGGTTCTTTGGACACTGGGTGGGATCACCTGGTGTTGGGGAAGCGTCCTGCTGGACGTCGCAGTAAGTGTCTCCTCGAGAGAGGGACACCTGTTCTGATATGTTATGGTATTGATGTGATGATGTGTTATATGCTGTTCCCAGTAAATGGTATTAGTTAATATATAAATCACTGTGTATGGTATTATTGATTGTCCTGCGAGGAACCACTCCCCCTCTGGTGGGAGCCATCGCAGGTGGAGGCGCTGCATCGTTGTAAGTGAGTACCACTAGTATAATTGCCCCATGTTCCCCATGGCGGAAGCTCAGCCCTCCTGCGAGCCAACAGGTAATGCACCACACCTATGGTAACCTTGTATGTTCCCTTGCACCCCACACTATATCTGCGATTGGGGGGGGGGAATACCCGTTACAACTATATAGATTCACATTTTCTCTTTATTATTCACAATCGCTTTACTGAAACCAGAGCGCAGTATTTCACAATTTTGTCTGTTTTTCCAAGCTTTGTGTCCAGAAGATGGTGCTCCAGGGCAATTTTCTTCATACAGTTTTGGGATACATTGGAAAAAAGCTACAAGTTGATGGTCAAGACGAGTATTTTGACCCAGTATATAGAATACAAGGTAGCTTATATTGAACTAATTTTACCACCATTCTATTACTGCAATGATATAGTGGTATGAACATTAAAGTATTATTATAAGCAGTGTTAGACACATCCGGTCGCCCCGGGCGGATTTTGCCTGCTAGCGATTGGCCCAAGCAGTTTAATTTCCCCTGCTAACGCTGAAAACAAAAAATTAAATTCATGTGGCATTCAATGTGGCAATGTATCAAAACACAATTGGTTATTGGGTGTCCGTCCAGTCCGCAAAATTGAAATCCTACTTACAGGAAGTTCATGTGTAGAAACAGTAGATATCGTCTCTGGATGCTACTATTTTAGAGTGCCCGGTTTGCACATATTATTTTGTTAAGTTACTATCGAGTACTTGGTACTCCAGATTCTACAGCTGGATGCACCACACAGTATGATTTTTTTTCTTTTTTGCTTCAGTACATGTTTAAAATTTGAGGGCTGGGGTGCGCGCGTGATGTCATCGCGGATGCACGCGAGCTAGGGAAAGTCCGTGCACTCCGCCGTTAGAATACACTATAACTCCTGATCTCCGCTCCGCCCCGCGAGATACCGCACCAGCTGGGGGAACCAGTGCGGATGGCATAAAAGAAAACGCCGAAGCCGAGATCTCTCCTGCTACAGCCGCAGACAGCCAGCGATAGCAGAGCGAAGGAACAATAAAGATGGCGCCGCCGAGCTGAGCGAAATAACAGCCAGGGAAGGTGAGAGGCAAGTTGTAGGACCTGAGGGGGACATGTTTGACAGAAAAGCCGCACTGAGAAACTCGGCAGAGAGGGCCACAGCAGGGGAGGAGGCAGTGGGGAGAGCTTTTCCTGACAGAGCTGAGTATGGCAGAGGGAGACACAGTAATTACTAAACAGGACCACCAGAACATGCTTAAAGAAATGCAAGCAGGATTTCAGTCATCTCTGGATAGAGCTGTAAAGGAATTTAAAACAAAAGTTTCTTTATTGACTAAAAGAACAACGGAGCTTGAAAATAAAATGGACATCTCTTTACAAAATCAGGTAAATACTGCCAATGAGGTCCTGTGTCTCAATGAAGAGATAAGAGCCATGAGGGATGGTATAGACCAGCGGTGCGCAAAGTGGGGGGCGCGACCCCCAGGGGGGGCGGGAGATTGTGCTGGGGGGGCGCGGGCAGTTGCAGAGGCCCCGCGCTCTTCCCCCAGGCATTTAAATTAAATGCCGGGGGATCGCGTGAGGCCCCTGCAACTGTTTAATTACCGGGATTCAGTTGTCTGTGTTGCGTCGCCATGGCAACGCGGCGTCAATAGACGCCGCGGCACCATGTGACCTGACGTCACACGCCCACGCAGCGTGGTAGGCAGGGGGGCGCGAGAGCCGGGGCAGAGAGACGGGGGCGCAGCACAAAAAGTTTGTGCTCCCCTGGTATAGACGATCTAGAGAACAGGGAGCAAAGGCAGAATTGATGAATCCACCATGTCCCTGAGTCTGTCTCCGTTGAAGCCCTCCTGTCATACCTTAAGAGACTGTTTACATCAATTGACCCCCAGTTACAAGATGGCAATCTTCTGATGGACAGAGCTCACAGAGCCTTAGGACCGAGATTTGAAGACCCCAAAAGAAGCAGAGATGTGGTCCTAAGACTGCATCAATACGCAGCCGAGGAAAGGATTATAAAAGGCAGCAGAAATAGTGGCTCGATTTGAATTTGAAAACAATTCCATCCAGATCTTCCAGGATCTGTCCAGGGTGACAATTGAGAGGAGAGAGCTGCGTCCAGTGACGGCGGTGCTCCAGTTAAAAGGTATTCGTTACCGGTGAGCCTTTCATTCTGCTTGGTAGTAAACAATGAAGGCAGACAGGTCTCCCTCCGTTACCCCGAGGAATCAGCATCTTTTCTGTCGGTGGAAATGAGGAAAAGAAGTGGCAGAGCACAACCGGAAAAGTCCAAAAAATTAGGAGGGAGGTGCGTTACTTGCCTTGATAAAGTGCTCTGTGTAGCACGAAACATGTTGGTTGAGTAATGCCTTGCCTTTTTTCTAACCATGACCATTAAATCATTTTATGGATAATGCACCTCCCTCCTAATTTTTTGGACTTTTCCGGTTGTGCTCTGCCACTTCTTTTCCTCATTTGCATCTCTATCTACATGGACGGAGGCAAACCAAGATTGCCTAGTACCTGGATCAACATGGATGCTGCAGCAGACCAGTGAGTTTTTGCTTGCTACATGTTTATTGTTATTACAAGGATTTGGGGTATTCAATTGGGGTGACATATAGCACTTTGGTTCCTGGACTTATTGAGTGCTGCTTTTGCTGGTTTACCAACTAGATACCACACCCAGTACCCTACCTCATTTCAAGTTATGTACGCCAGGCATCACATAGGAATTATCCTTATTACTTATATACATTGTTCTGTTAACAGCCTACAGCACCACGCATGAATATACACTACCGACACACTTTATTAAAGTGTGGCCGGTACCGCAAGCCGGGAGATTTCCCGGCTTGCTAGTGGCCGCCCCTCGGCGTGCCGCGCGTCACCGACGCGCGGTCACGCGTCATCGGGAGCCTGCGCCCCCTGCACGCGCGTCCAGGGCTCCCCGAGGGACGGCGGCAGGGGGTTCCGGGGGACCCGGCGGACCCGGCAGCGGTAGGGAGAGCGCCCCGATCGGAGGGCGCTCTTCCGCTGCTTCGGCGCGCGCCCGTCACCCTCTGGCGCGCGCCAGGATACTGCTGCGGCCAAGAACGGGCAAATGCTCGAATAAACTTGGCCGCAGCAGTACTTGCTCTTTTCTGTCGGTGCTGGGTCTGACTGCTAGGGAGGGTTCGGGCCAGCACTGAAGACCATGAGAAGATAACAGGGATGATGATTGATCGGCTGAGGGTGCGGTTGCCCGGAGATAAAAGTTACAAGACCGACGGTGGCTTTGAGGTTCTCTCGACGAGTCCATGGCCATCTCCTTGACCGGCGACTCGGCAACCCAGGAAACTATATCCCGGATGTGTAGCTATATTTGTTTTCTCTCTTCTTTCCACTTTCCTCCCTGTCTCCCTCTATACTTTTTCCAATCTATTACAGAGACTGTTTAATATACAGTTTGGAGTCTGCTGCCTGCTTCTTTGGGTGCCGGTTTAGTACAGCTGATCGGCGGATGAAAACGGTGAACACACAGACTGAGTGTCCCGGTGATGGGTGAGGGGGCCTTGGCCCAAAGACTTAGAAGGGCTGTTTTTTTTCTCGTTTATAGATACAAAGGACACTAAGCCTCATCGAGAAACCAAGGGCAAATTACTGCTCAAACATTTTAATGTTAAAAGACATTGAACACTTAAAGATAAAATGGGAATCTGGGTTTTTATATTTCTAGCCGGGAAGCCTATCCCTATAAGTACATGGTAACACTAAAAGTTTTATATGTTTATTTGTTCCACGGGTGTTAGGAATTGACGTTTTTGTAAGGTTCTTTTATATTCTAATCAAGCTGTGGTGAGGGTGCGATCAGGGAAGAGAGCAGATAGAGGTGGGCTGTGCAGGATCGGTGGGAGCTCTGCATGCCCGACATTAGGTCTCCCCCAGTAGGGCCATATGCCCACCAGGCCACGTGGGGTCTGGCCGCAAATTTGGGATGAGTGGCTGGTTACACTCATCTTATAGTTTAATTTTTGCTGTTTTTGTTTTTCCCCAATTTCCCGGAGGGGGAAAGTCCCTTCCCTTTGTTTTTTATCCCCATTTGTTCACTGCAACCATTAAAGTTTTCCGCTCAGAACTTTCACACGAGAGAGAGACACGACATTGGAAATGACTAGTCAAGCACCATTGAAGTTAGTATCCCTCAATGTTAAAGTTCTCAACAGTAATGGTAAACATAGACTGGCTCTAAAAGAATTTAGGAACTTGAAAGCAGATATTGTTTTTTTGCAAGAGACACATTTTGATCCTGAGGAACGCCCAAATACCTTTAGCGGGACATACCCCATAGTATTTTATTATTATTTTACTAGCAAAAAAAGAGGGGTTTGCGATACTGATTTAACCGGACATCCCTTTCCCGGCATTAGAGGTTAAGAGAGACCAAGGGGGGAGGTCCCTAGTGGTCCACGGGCTTCTTTCAGCCCAACATATTCACTAACGTGATATCTATGCACCCAACGAGGGACAAATTGATTTTTTTATGGGAAACACTGGAATCCATGGCAGGTAGCCGAGAGCAACTGTTGATATTGGGAAGTGATTTTAATATGGTACCAGACCCAGATGTGGATAAGTCCACCCACCCAGAGCAATCACACTCTGCTATGGTATATAGTGTAGCTAAGAAATAACCAGGGAGGACTGGGACGATATATGGGATAATGCGGACAAAACCTCTATACAGTATGAACAGTTACAAAAGAGAATATTTACACATTTTGTTACGCTGGTATTACACTCCCAATAGGTTAAAGCAAATGTTCCTGGAGGCGACCGATAGATGTTGGAGGGGAAGTGGACAGATAGGGGACTTAGCACATATATGATGGTTTTGCCCAGTCATGCAGACATACTGGAGGACAGTTTAGAAATTGATAGAAGATGTGTCGGGAATCAAGGTTCTGCTAGACACAATTTTAATTATCTTAGCTAAACCTATGGAAGATGTAAATCATTCCTCAGCTAAATTAATTATGCATATACTAACGGCGGCTAGGTGCGCGGTATTTGCAGCGTAGAAAAAAACACTGCCGCCCTCCATAAGAGAGGTTCTTAGAAGGGTTAACGCTGTACAATTAATAGAGTCACCTAATTTTTGAATCGCACCACAAGGAAGTTTGATAGAGTCTGAGACCCCTGGGATGTTGAATAGGGGTGAGGCCCCAATATACTAATGGCTCTGGGAGCGACGAGTGTAGGTTATGTCACTGATAAAATGTGATTTTGTAAATTCCTTTGTTCAAAATAGGTTACGAGGCAGATTATACTAACCACTCCTTAATTCTTAAACCAATCATTTTACAGATAATTCAAACCTGGTTAAAACAGTTCTCTATAGGAACTACACACTTCTTGTTACCAGGAATGTGGCCGTTATGTCAGACACAGTCGTAAATCTACTGTGAGCAAAACACATTCAAACCACACACTCATTCTTACACACAAAATGGAGACTGAAAACATAACAGACAAAATGGAAACAGAACATTACCTTCAATCCTTCTCCAGAGACCCCCCCCCCCCCGCAGTCCATTTCAGTAATACTGTATATTAATTTCAACAGTATAATGATTTCAGCAATATTACTTCATCAGTCCCTTCTCTTCTCTAAAAATCTTCAGTGAGAAATGTATAACGTTATTCTAGAAAACACGGAATCCTTTCCTGTTAGAGGGTATTTCCTTAATGTAACCCTTGGTCTGGATCCTCAATCCCTTGGTGTCTCACCCACTCCATATCCATTCACAATTGTCTTTCCCTCTCCTGATAAGCATTTATTTGTCATTGGATCACATCAAAAGGGTATTGTTACATAAGAGAGGTTTCTGTCTGTTCTTCATATATATCTTCTTGGAGGGGCATGGAGGGAATAACTTAAGCGGTCAGCTTAGTGATCAATCCTTTAACGCAAGAGATAACAATGAATATGACGACATACACACAATCAGTCCTGGCACCAGTTTCGCTCCCAGTGATCCAGATCATGTGCCTAGTCCCAAGTCCCAGTTATTGGATACTTTAAAAAAGTCTTCCAACTTTGTCACTACTTCTTTTATCCGTAGCATATCATGGGTAATATTACCATGTAGAAGATGTAGCTGGGTAGGAGTATTGCAGTAGGTTAACTATATAGTGGCAAATGGTAATGCACTTCAAAATCCTTTATTGCCACAGAGGTCTGCAGCACTGGCAGTTGTCGGTGTTTGCAAACTCAAAAATAAGGGGTTAGTTGACAATGAGAAGTTTATTGCATAGTATGATCATACACATTCAAAAGTCTATAAGACTCTCTGCCAAAAGAGTGTCCATGCCGGCTTTATATACATTTTTTATTCCTTTGTTCAAAATAGGTTACCAGGCAGATTATACTAACCACTCCTTAATTCTTAAACCTAAAATTTTACAGATCATTAAAACCTGGTTAAAACTAGATTAAAACAGTTCTCTATAGGAACCAGACACTTCTTGTTAGCAGGAATGTGGGTGTTACTTCAGACACAGTCGTAAATCTACTGTGAGCAAAACACATTCAAACCACACACTCATTCTTATACACAAAATGGATACTAAAGACATAACAAATCAGACAAAATGGAAAAAGAACATTGCATTAAATCCTTCTCCAGAGTCCCCTCCCTCCCCTCCCCCCCAGTCCATTTCAGTAATATATTCATTTCAACAGTATACTGATTTCAGCAATATTACTTTATAACAGTAACAGATTAGCCTCATTTATTTTTTTCAGCGGCCGTTCAGACAGTTTTTGGATAAAAATTCCAGTTGAAGTATATAGGAATTTTAGTCTGAAAACCGCCCATGTCCAATGACCTTGATGTTTTCCTCCAGTATATCGGGACTCCTGTCCTCCTTGTGATTCATAAAAAATATTATGTTACTTAAAGGGGAATTACTGTAAGTTTTCTTTTTCCCACACTTAGAAAAAAAGTTCTTTGTAGGCAATATGCAGGCAACAGACTGATCTGGTGTTTCAGTATTCTTGTAATGCATCAGAAAGCAGTATTGTTCTTACATATGTCAATGCTGAACGGGCTCCAAGCAGGATACAGGAACACTGGGTTCAGGGCCAAGAATGCTTTGGCACTTGTCGTGTTACAGTATCACGAGCACATGGATATATGATTTGAATTTGCTTTTATTTTTAGACAAGGATGAACAGAAGGTATTTTAGTTGTTGGAGCGTGTCCTTTTACTAGCCTTTTTGAGAGAGTGTGAGTTGTGGCTCTTATTTACGAAGTGGTGCTTGCCCCGGAAAAGAGAGTCATAGGGGGCCTTTGAGAGGTTTGGATTTGTCGACCTATAAGCAAAGTTGCAAGTTGGGCATTTCCGATTTACATTTCACTGTTGGTGAATTCTGTAGATCCAGATCAATGTTCACTCTAACGTACAGCTCCTGCTGGTTCATGTTCCATTTCACAACTGAAATCTAACTGCAACCATGAGGAGCAGTGTTTCCACTTACACGTGTTAGATCTCCTTCTCCAAGCCATAGATTTCCTGTTTTTTCCTGGTCAAGGGATTATATTTCCTGGTCAAATTTCCCCGTCTAAAAACCTACTTGAAAGCCGATGAGAAGTAGATTGAGAAGCAGTTTTAACTTATAGAAGGACAAGAGACGCCTCTGTGTAATTTACTGCTTTTTATCGGTTGTTCTGCAGGAAATGCTGTAGTCAGTGTGCAAGTCTCTGTGTGTGTGTGCAGGGCTGCTGAGAGGGGGGAGAACCAGGCTGGCAGTTGCGGGGGGCCCGTCCATCCGGCGCTGGAAGTTGGGCCCTGCCAGAGGTCGGGCTCAACATCTGCGTCCGGCCCTTGTTCTCCGCCCCCCTACAGCGGGCATCTCCTGCTAATGGGCCTGACTGCCCCAGAATAAGCCCTATGTCAGCGCGCATGCCGGAAGTCAGGCCCAAATTCCGGACCAGAGCAGATGCCTCCCCCAAGGTATGTGTGTGTTTTGGGGGGCTGGGGAGGGGAAGGAAGGTATAATATGTGTGTGGTGGAGCCCTGGGAGGTATGTGTGCATGTGCGTGTATGTGTGTGTGTGTGTGGGGGGGAGGGGATTATGTGTGGTGGTGAGGGGATTATTACTTGTGTGGGGGGAATATTATGTGTATGGTGGATTGAGACAGGGTCTTGACCCCTGTCTAAATAGGGCTCCAAACAGAAATCCTGTATCTGGATGATGAGTTCAGCAGGGAGCTGGTTAATTGCAGCTACAAGTAAACTTAACGTGATTTGAAACGGCGCTAAAAACACCCAATAAGTGAATAGTCGTGCCTATAAATAAAGGAATAAACACTGTGTGTAAAGGTGAACTCCAATAAATTTCTCAACCTTCCAAGGAATATGTACGGATTCCTTTCAGAAATTGCTTGTCCCGGTTGGGAAGGGAGCGAAGATATCAGGGATACACCAAAAAGATAAAAGACATATAATAGTGCAGTAAATCAACACAATCTGGATAGATTAAATCTTGGCTCTGTAGCAGGGCCTACTTACAGCAGGTCAGAGTAAAAACAGCATTTGTCTACACAACCGGTAGAAGTGGGTCTGGATCCCCAGCAGTGCCAGTGATTTTCAGCAGGGAATGTGGCCAGATCAATTCTCAGGCAGGATGTCAGGAATCGGCGTTCTCCTCGCTTCCCACACAAAGCACTCCCTCTCCGCAGGGAGCCCCTGCACACACAAAACAAGCCTGCCTTACCGGCCTCCACGGCTCCTCGCCCCTGCCGCCGTCGCGGGATCACTCCCCTCAGCGATTCCTCTACTCAGCGCCGGGCGCGTCCACGCCCTCCTACACGCACGCCTATACGCACGCCAGCCTCAGACGTTATGTGCATGCATTCCCAGCTTACAGTGCACACGCCTAACAGAGCACTTTTAACCTCTACTTCTGCAGTGAGGTGTCGCCCCCAAGCATCACACAGTTCAATGCAAAGCAATGATTACACTCAGCTGGGCTGTAACACCTCTCTCCTATCAGGGAAGACTCCTTGCAGTCCTCCAGGCCTGCCCCCTTTTCCCATTGGCCTGCCCAGCTTTATTATGCCTGTGCTTCCCATCACTCGTCGCTCGACATAGTTCTGTATGGAAGCATTTGACTACTCTCTCAGTGACTCCTCAGGTATTGACGCGGATTGGACGACTACCCCCTCTGGCTCTCGACTTTGGCTCTACTTGGACTTCGTGACTTCTGGCATCCCTGACCTTGGCAATGGCAATAACCACTCCTTCTCTACTACCGGTACCGGTAAGTATTGTCTTCACTACTATACCTGGCCTGGCAACAATAACACCACACTCCGGACACGCTCCCTTTGCTGCGGGTGCGTGTATCCCTACGTCCCACCTCAGCACAGGGGACGGGTCTGGTCTGCGGGCAGCACCGGCGTAACATTATGTCGAGCCCACAAGACACAGACCAGATCGAACTACAGCAGTTTCTCTCTAATCTGCTTCAGCAAAACCAGGCCATGGCGGATCAAATTGTGGTACTTATACGCCAGGTCGCAGTACTCTCAGACAGGGTACCGACGCGACCCCGCCAGATGTAAGGTCCCACTCCGCAAGCGCAGTTAGCAGCTCAGATGTAAGGATTCCTCCTCCCAAGCCTTATGCAGGTGAACCGCAAGATTGTAGGGGTTTCCTAAACCAGTGTGAGGTGCAGTTTGAAATGGCTCCCCATCTCTACAATACTAATCGCAAGAAGGTAGCCTACATTTATAACCTCCTCACTGGCAGCGCCCTGGCTTGGGCTTCCCCGGTTTGGGAGCGACGTTCTGACCTTACCCAAGATTACCCAGCATTTAAGGCAGAGTTTCAACGGGTATTCGATTCCCCCGCTCGTCGGGAGATGGCATCTGTTTCTCTCCTCCAGATCACGCAGGGACGGCGAACGGTGACACAGTATGCTGTGGAATTCCGGACTCTAGCAGCCGAGACTAACTGGGGACAAGAGGCTCTCGTCGCCGTATTCTGGCAAGGCCTGGCAGATCCCATCAAGGACGAACTCTCTTGCCAATCCAGGCCGGACCAACTGGAGGTCCTGATTGATTTGGCCGACCGAGTGGATCAACGCATCCAGGTACGCCGCTCAGAGCGTCAGCGCGCTCGCTTTCATAACTTTCAAGTTCCGTTCTCCAGTACTCTCAGCAGCACTCCTGCTACTTCAAGTGCTACCACACCTCTTCGTCCTGCACTGGAGTTGCCAAAGCCAATGCAATTGGGGGTACAACGCATCCGCACACCGATACGGCAGTTCCGCCACTCCGGGGGATTGTGTTTCTACTGCGGATCCATGGAACACCTGGTTCGGGAGTGTCCACTGCGTCCGGGAAACGGGAACACCCAGTGAGTACAGAGGGGCTCTCTCTGGGTGTAATGTTTCCACGTCCCTTCATAAAGGTGAACTCCCTAAGAAACTTACATTTCCAGTCTCCCTTTCAGGCGATAAGTTCCAGACTTCTACCGCCGCTTTCATTGACTCAGGAGCTGGAGGAAACTTCGTGGATCTAGAATTCGCCAGGGTTAACCGCATACCACTAGTGAGGAAGAAGGTTCCCATCGCACTCGTCGGTATCGATGGACGTCCTCTTATCCCGGCCCACATCTCCTTAGAGACGGCTCCCTTGCTTCTGTCTTCACATCTACACAAGGAGACCTTAGTTCTGGATGCCATTCATGCTCCTGAGATACCCATCACTCTTGGTCTTCCTTGGCTACAGCTTAACAATCCTCTCATTGACTGGACTTCCTCCGCTCCCATTTCCTGGAGGCCGAGGTCAGGCGAGACTCATCAACTGCTGGCCAATACCTCTGTTCCCGAAGTTATTCTACCTTCCGTTTACCATCAATTCCGGGACGTTTTCAATAAGGTACAGTCAGACCTCTTGCCACCACACAGGACTTACGATTGTCCAATCGATCTAGTTCCTGGTTACTCCCTACCCAAGTCCAAGACCTACCCCTTGTCGTTACCAGAATCTCACGCTATGGATGAATATATCCAGGAGAATCTCAAGAAAGGCTTTATTCGTCACTCCAATTCCCCAGCAGGGGCTGGGTTTTTCTTCGTCAAGAAAAAGGATGGGTCGTTGAGTCCTTGCATTGACTACAGGGGTTTAAACCACATCACTATTAAAAATCGTTACCCCCTTCCCCTTATTACCGAACTGTTCGATAAATTACAGGGGGCCAAGATTTTTTCCAAGTTGGATCTACGTGGGGCCTATAACCTGGTGCGCATCAGGAAGGGGGATGAATGGAAGACGGCCTTCAACACACGTAGTGGACACTACGAATATCTGGTAATGCCTTTCGGCTTATGTAATGCTCCCGCTGTCTTCCAGGATTTCATCAACGACGTCTTTCGTAAGGTACTCAATATTTTTGTTATTGTATACTTGGATGATATCCTGAATTTTTCCAAAGATCTCCAGGACCATATACGCCACACCTCCTAAGTCCTTTCCCGTCTCCGTGAACACCATTTGTACGCCAAACTGGAGAAGTGCACCTTTCATACGACCTCTACTCCGTTCCTGGGGTATATCATTTCCGATGAGGGGTTTATGATGGACTCCGGTAAACTTCAAGCAGTCACTGAATGGCCAAGACCCAATTCTCTCAAGGCCATACAACGTTTTTTAGGCTTCGCTAATTATTATCGTAAGTTTATACGGAGTTTTTCCACCATTGTGGCACCCCTTACTGCGCTCACCAAAAAAGGAGCTGATCCTTCTGCTTGGTCATCCGAGGCCATCTCCGCCTTCGAGACATTCAAGAAAGCCTTTATATCCGCACCTATTCTCCGTCATCCCGACATTGAACTTCCCTTCGTCCTGGAGGTCGACGCTTCTGATTGCGGCGCTGGTGCCGTTCTGTCTCAGAGACCCACGTCCCAAGATAAGTTACATTCCTGTGCATATTTTTCCAAGAAATTCTCATCTGCCGAGAAGAACTATGACGTGGGTAACTGGGAACTTCTGGCCGTGAAGATGGCTCTTCAAGAGTGGAGACACCTGCTGGAGGGGTCGAGAGAGCCGTTTACTATTCTCACGGACCACAAGAACCTTCTTTACATAGAGAACGCTCGACGCCTTGGTCCACGACAGGCTCGTTGGGCTCTTTTTTTTTCTCGATTCGATTTTCGCCTATCCTATATCCCCGGGACCAAGAACGTAAAGGCAGACGCACTCTCCCGAATATATTCTTCTGAAGAGAGGCCAGAGGAATCGTTGGAGACTATCCTTCCAGATGAGAGGATTCTCGCCACGTCTACTTTCAAGAATCTTGACAAGATTTTGCACTCCCAGAGACGCATTCCCAAGGACTTGGTCGTTCCCGATAACAAACTCTTTGTACCATCCAAATTTGTTCCAGAGGTCCTGTCTTGGGGTCACTCCTCTAAATCTGCAGGTCATCCAGGTTTTAAGAAGACTACTGATCTCATTCGTCGGAATTTCTGGTGGCCAAGGATGTCTCAAGATATTCTGGAGTTTACCCGCGCATGTCCCACGTGCGCTCAAAGCAAGACTCTCCGTCAAAAGCCTCAGGGTTTTCTGTTACCCCTTTCAGTTCCCGACCACCCCTGGTCCCACATTTCTATGGACTTCATCGTGGAGTTGCCCAGGTCCAGAGGAATGAACACTATCTTGATGGTCATGGACAGATTCTCGAAGATGTCCCATTTCATTCCACTTAAAGGATTAACCAGCTCCCCCGCCCTTGCTGATATCTTTACGGAGCAGATTTTCCGGATTCATGGGATCCCTTCGTCCATTGTTTCTGACAGAGGTTCTCAGTTCGTATCCAAATTTTGGAGAGCTTTCACGAAGAGATTGGGCATCTCTTCTTCCTTCTCTTCCACCTATCATCCTCAGTCCAATGGACAAACGGAGAGAATCAATCAATCCCTGGAGAAGTACTTGAGATGTTTTATATCTGATTTCCAGGATGATTGGGCTCAACTCCTCTCTTGGGCAGAATATGCCGTCAATTCTGCTAAAAATGAGTTTACCCGGGAGTCTCCCTTCTTTATAAATTATGGGTTCCACCCTCCCTGTCTTCCCATCCCCAACATTCCTTCTGGAGTACCAGCCGTAGATGAACGCATTTCTTCCCTCCAAACCACATGGTCCAGGATTCAGTCTACCCTTCTCAACTCCTCCCGCAGATCGAAACTACAGGCCGATCGTCGTCGTCGTTCGGCGCCCAGTTACAAACCAGGGGATTTGGTATGGCTCTCCTCTAGGAATATCCACCTCAAGGTACCATCTCCTAAACTGGCACCTAAGTTCCTGGGTCCCTTCCCTATTTGTGAACAAATCAATCCTGTGGCATTCCGGCTCCAACTACCACCCAGTATGAAGATTCCCAATGTCTTCCATGTGTCCCTCTTAAAACCATTTATCTCCAGTCAATTCTTTCCGGATCAGTCTCGTAAACCGGATCCCATTACTGTACAAAATAACGAGGAATACGAAGTTCACTCTCTTTTGGATTCTCGCCTATCCAGGGGTCAGCTTCAGTTCTTGGTGCAGTGGAAGGGCTTTGGCCCTGAAGAGAGATCCTGGGTACCTTCAAAGGACATTCATGCCCCAGCCCTTCTTAAGTCCTGCAGGAAAAAGTTTCCAGAGAAACCGTTCTTGGACCGCCCTGAGGCCGTTCCTGAAGAGGGGGGTACTGTCAGGAATCGGCGTTCTCCTCGCTTCCCACACAAAGCACTCCCTCTCCGCAGGGAGCCCCTGCACACACAAAACAAGCCTGCCTTACCGGCCTCCACGGCTCCTCGCCCCTGCCGCCGTCGCGGGATCACTCCCCTCGGCGATTCTTCTACTCAGCGCCGGGCGCGTCCACGCCCTCCTACACGCACGCCAGCCTCAGACGTTATGTGCATGCATTCTCAGCTTACAGAGCACACGCCTAACAGAGCACTTTTAACCTCTGCTTCTGCAGTGAGGCGTCGCCCCCAAGCATCACACAGTTCAATGCAAAGCAATGATTACACTCAGCTGGGCTGTAACACCTCTCTCCTATCAGGGAGGACTCCTTGCAGTCCTCCAGGCCTGCCCCCTTTTCCCATTGGCCTGCCCAGCTTTATTATGCCTGTGCTTCCCATCACTCGTCGCTCGACATAGTTCTGTATGGAAGCATTTGACTACTCTCTCAGTGACTCCTCAGGTATTGACGCGGATTGGACGACTACCCCCTCTGGCTCTCGACTTTGGCTCTACTTGGACTTCGTGACTTCTGGCATCCCTGACCTTGGCAACGGCAATAACCACTCCTTCTCTACTACCGGTACCGGCAAGTATTGTCTTCACTACTATACCTGGCCTGGCAACAATAACACCACACTCCGGACACGCTCCCTTTGCTGCGGTTGCGTGTATCCCTACGTCCCACCTCAGCACAGGGGACGGGTCTGGTCTGCGGGCAGCACCGGCGTAACACAGGAGATATTGCAGGATGAGTGTCATGTAAAACAAGGGCAGACCATGGTACAGATCGCAATATAAAATTTATAGATAAAAAAACAATGATAGGAATCGTACTCACAATAAGTACATAATTCATGTACACATAAGGTTTTAACTTGAGGCAGTGGAGTGCCGGACCCGTGTGGAACAGCTGACTGCTTTTTCTCTCCGTGACTCTCGTCGGGCCACCTGGTAAATGGCGTCTGACGTCACCTCCGATGTGGGAATGACGACGTCCGGTCGAGAAGCTTTGGAGACAAGCAGTAGGGAAACACAGCAACTCGGACGCCTTCAGTTCAAGGGCAGCTGCAGCAACTACGAATGGCTCTACGCGTTTCGCTGTCAATAACAGCTTCCTCAGGAGCACGAATAAGTTATGGTTCCAGACCCACTTCTACCGGTTGTGTAGACAAATGCTGTTTTTACTCTGACCTGCTGTAAATAGGCACTGCTACAGAGCCAATATTTAATCTATCCAGATTGTGTTGATTTACTGCACTATTATATGTCTTTTATTTTTTTGGTGCATCCCTGATATCTTCGCTCCCTTCCCAACCGGGACAAGTAATTGCAGCTACAGACAATAAGCCAGTCTCCACCTGGCTCATCAGTCAGGTAGAAAAGTCTCCTGCTTAATCTGCACAGGATCTCTCTAGTATTAAGGAAGTGTGGGCTGACAGAGAGGGAACCCAGGGAACAAGCCCCTCTCTTCCAGGAAACCCGCAAGAGGGTGCAGCCATGGACACCAACCCAGACCCAAACTGAGGTAAAGAGCCCCTGATAACAGGGACTTTGAGGTCAGAGGCTGGTAAGAGGCCTATCCTCCCAGCCTTGCAGATAGGGACTGGGTAGTATGAGTTAGCCCTTTCAAGTGGATAGGCAGTTTTGTTTATTTTGTATGCTGCCTTTAAGCTGTGTTGTCTGAAGATATGGGCTAAAATACATGCCAATATTTATTTCCCCCAAATCTATGTCTCCCGGATTATACCTCTGCAGTCATCTTCTACATATGTTACTAGAAGTGGGATGAAAGATGCCCCTTGAATTTCAAAGGGCCCCAGAGACTGTGCTTTTTTTGCCTACAGTTCCTAAAACAGCCTGAGCAAAACCAAGAACAGAAGACCCACGTGCGGAAGTAACCAGAATTAAAGGGCTACACATCCAGGCAGGAATGCTACCGTGCACTCGAGAAAGCCACAAGCCACAGTCTGACAGGGGGGATTGAGACAAATGGTGATCTATACAAGATACTGACTCTGTAACCCAAGTCTACCTCACCACGCGTGCAAAGAAAAAAAACATGGGTTTTTAAAAAGGCAACTCAGAAAAATAAAAGCTATGAACTCTGCGAGTGAAGTTGCCCACCTGTAGGACTATCAGCTGGGGTTCCAGCATATATACGGACATAATAGCTGCAATAGCGCCACAGTTGGGGTCAGGGGGAAGAATACACATTATACAGCCAAAAGGGAGGGCAAAATGTGGTGTTCCTGTAATGAACTCGGCCACATGGAAGAGTGTCCCTTCAAGTCCCACAAGGATACGGATGAGGATGAAATGTCTCTTATGTAGGCCCATAAAATGAGAGAAGCTGCACACCACAGTAATAGAATAAAAGATACTTGCAATGACCTGTGCTCCTGGTTCAGGGATATCTGCCTAAAAGAATCCAGTGAATGGAAAAAGATGAATGATTCAGGGCAACTTCGGATTTTCTCAAAAGAATTTAATCAGCACCAAAAAACACAACGTTTCATCCTACCACCACACGCAGTCTACCACCACACGCTGGGAAGCTATCCAAAAATGCTGTTTTTGATCATACTGGCTGTAAGTGTAATATTGTTCTGAATAAAGTCTTTTGTAATAAATGAATGTGCCATGATCTTTTTCCCTTTTGTTTCCATTGCATACTCTATATATAACTGGAGATGTAGCCTATCTTGATTAACCTCTGACACTCCGGATAGGAAGAGAACTACAGTACAAGTCATACTCAAATTATTCTGTATATAGTGGAGATGTAGCCTGTCTTGATTAACCTCTGACATTCCGGATAGGAAGAAAACTACAGTACATGTCATACTCAAATTATTCTGTATATAGTGGAGATGTAGCCTGTCTTGATTAACCTCTGACATTCCGGATAGGAAGAAAACTACAGTACAAGTCATACTCAAATTGTAAGTGCATGAATATTAATTGCAAGAACTTTCAAAAGGGAGTTAATTTTTATTAGCACAATGTTATCTTCTTTGATTTTTTTGCCTGGACTATCTATAACAAATATACTTGGGTCAACGCGCCGGAGAACATTCTTTCTTCTTTGCTTACGTAGTGACTTCGAAGACCTGAATACTGAGCTGAAAAAGGTGAACGCTATTATTACCGCCATGCTCAAGAAACAGACCTGCTCAGACAAAGTTATAGCTGACTTGCAGCAGCACCAGCAGGAGGAGGCTCAAAACAAGCCCTCCAACTCAGTGTAGAGCTTGGATTATCTCAGAATGAGACTCATAGTCTTGGTGCAGAGCTCAGAGGCTCTCGAAAGGAGCTTGACAGCCTCAGTACAGAGCTCGAAGTCTCTCAAATAGAGATTTGCAGTCACCGTGCCAAGCTAGATGTCTCCCAGAAAGAGTTTCACAGTCTAGGTAGCGAGCGGGAGATCTTCCAGAAAGAGGTCCATATTCTCAATATAGAGCTGGATGTCTCTCACCAGGAGGTCAACAGTCTCCGGACAGAGTTGGACATATCGCATAACAAGGTTCATACTCTCTGCATAGAGTTGGATGCCCCACACCAGCAGATCAGTGATCTTCACACAGAACTGGAAAACTCTAAAAAGATTTTCACAGTCTAGCAGTGGAGCTGGAAGTCTTATGGCCGCGTATTTGCTTTGTACTGTCCAGGAGACAGACCCGCTAGGCAGAGAGGGAGAGTAGAGACCGACCCGTACCTGGGATGTGAATCCTGAAGCAATAGAATAGTGGAGTCCGGTTCCGGGGTCAGGGCAGGAGAGAGGCAGAATGGTCAAGGTCACCGTTCCAAGGTCAGGGCTGGAGAGAGTCAGAATGGTAGAGGTGAGGTAGTCTGATGGCAGGCAAGGGTCTATGGCAGGCAAGACAATGCTTCCAGCAGGAGACTAGGCAAGGAGTACTTTGCACAGGCAAGGTGGAGAAGGGAATAAAAGCCTTATAATGTGAGAAGGCAGGCGAGAGCAATCGGCTCTGGAAGGTATTGACTTTCTGCCATGGTGGCCATGTTAGTAGAGACAAGGGAAGTCATAAGGCATCCATGTTGGAGAGGCTTATAAAACGAGGTCCGCAGTCTTAGTACGGATCTTCAAGTCTCTCAGAAAGAGCTTCATGCCCTCAACCTAGAGCTTGAAATCTCAAGCCAGGAGACTTGGAGTCATAAATGGAATGAGGACTACGTGGAGGCCATGAGGGTTACAGAGACTGTGGAAAGAAAGAATAGAACCCTGACAGAGGGGGCTTCATATCTGGCTTATCAAGCCACTAAAGAAGTTCAGCAGAAGCAACAACTCCAACAAGGAAAGTTGGAAGTACATTTAGCACTGGAAGAAGCAGAGGCCGCTCTTCACTAGCAAAAGAGCAAATCCATGTGTCTGCAATTGGAACTCTCTCAGATCAGAGCAGACTCTGAAAGAGAAAAGTGTGCTAACCCTACACAAATATGGCCAAAGCTCTCATCCAAGGAAGGTTGGAGAGATAAAGGTATCTGCGCAAACGCTCTGCAGCTCTCATCATACAGGCTGCCTACAGAGGAACAAAAACTCATCAGCTATGTCACCAGAATAAAGCAGTTTACCTTCTCCAGTCAGTATGGAGAATGCAACTACAAAGAAAGAATTATGACCATTTGAAGCAAGGTGTCATTTTACTTCAGTCAAATGTTAGGCAGTGTCTACAGCAAAAATACTAAGGAATATGAAGGAAGCAGCTTGTATGATTCAATCCAGATATAGGTTCTACGTCACAACCAAGCCAGCTGTGCATTGCTATAAGCATACATGCTATGCCGTCTCAGTGCTACAATCGGCTTTCCCCAAAATTCAGTAAAGAAGAACTGAATTACGACTGAGAAGCACAATACAAATCCAGTCATGTTACCATGCCCACATGGCCCAATTCAGATTCCTCATGATGAAAATAGCCACTATAAGGATTCAGTCTTTGGCTAGAATGAGACAGAACAGTATCTGTGATCACGCCCCTAAAGATGCAGCACTGGTTATCTACTCTTTGCAAGGAAAAAGGCACACGACTACAGCTTTGCCAACTACAAAAAAAGAGAGGCCATGAGTAACGGTTAGGTGTCAGGCGAATTACAACCAAATTGGTGTATTGGAATGAAGTATCCTGAACCAAGTGCAAATGACCTCTCTAATGATAAGGGGATCATGCTTGTTGCGGATAAGCCCGTGATGGAGGAGAAAGCTGTAGACTGGGGTTCCCTGGTACTGAAGGAGCTTCAAAACGGTGCTGCTTTAGCAGGGATACCCCACCAGACATCACTTGGGACTTCCCCACACATTGAAGAATTGATCCACTTAGGAAAAGTAATACATCAAGAAAGAAGGCCCAAGATGATAAGTCTACCGACTACCAAACTGAGATGCCATCGGTGACAATCAGAGTGGATAAAAACTCCACCCAGGTTGAACCACTCGTGATCATTGCTACTGAGCCCGATGCAGGTGATCACTCTAGTCTCAGTGAAGATTGCCTGACGCATTGGAAAATTTGTGGCCAAACAGATAAAAAAAAGACTTGGTAGAGGCGCATGCACAGTGTCGGAGTGAATGGCTGACTAGTGCCTCAGCTCCACTGGCCCCGGGCATTTAAGGAAGCTCTAGCTACTGTGACAGAGTCACTAACACAGTATGCTGGAATGAGGAGCATATGTGTGCTTTATTGTATTCAATAGCCAGCTCCGTTTCAGTATCACTACTAAGGTCTAATCTACTGAGAATTTTTCTACAGTGATTATTCCACCCGTGCTGATGTGTACCTACTACTCTCAGCCACTTGATAATTGAATTACAAGGTAGAAGAGTTGTGATGCATCAATAATTAGAGAGAATTCCATCCATAGCATATAATAATAATCAAGATGACAATGGAATGTCCTGGAGGATTGAATAAATATGCAATAGGAAGGGACTCTATGCAGACGCCGGTTGATGACGTCACACCCGATAGTGCGAAGGACAATTCAGGTAAGTATACATAGGCAGCATTTGTACTATCTTGTCACCTTGATAAGGTGCATTGTGCACGAAACGCGTAGGTGCGTTCGTGTTGTCCTGTTACTGTTGCCTAGCCTGCAATAAACCAGACCTATTATATCATTGGAGTGTGCGCTTTTTTCCTATGTTTCCGGTTCTACTGGGAGTTGGATTTCCTTAGCAGTGCTATCCATCATCTATCTCTACCTTAATTGAATTACATGTCGAAGGGGTCACACATTTGAGGAGATTTAGGTACTTTGTTTAATTTCTTTTTTAAAACACAGTTACTCAAACACTCGGTAATATATGTTTTAAGTAATAAAATTAAAGGTTACATTTTAAATTAGTGGTGTGCATTTAAGTGAATCCTCTTTGGGGTACATTGACCTTTATACTCTCTACTTTACTAACACACACATCTGTAGCAAATTGTTCGTCCGGAGCCCAAAGCATTACATACAGTATTATTGTAATATATATAGTTACAGAGAAAAGATTATTCTAAAAACATACAGTTATAATAAATGCAGACTAGTTTCTGAAAATAAAAGGATAAAACAGAAACAGAAATCCATATACAGTACTGTATGTTACCACGTCATAGGTCCTTTCCCAGAGAGGTCACTGGAGTAGAAGAGAATTCACATGTCTGATCTCAAAATAGAGCTATATTGAATTTTAACTCATTAAAAAGTAGGGCTTTATATTCTAACCCCCCTTCATTGAGCGCCACATAAGCCCACTCCTGTCATCAATCAGCCACTGGGTTTACAGTTTTACGACTTAAAAGAAAAAACTCCTCTTGTGAAGTTTAAAGTCTGACTGAATATAGACTCTATAGACACTCATAACTTAATTTTCTAAATACTTAGACAGACGCCATTTTTGCAGTGGCATCTGTGTTCTCCACAAACGCGCCTGCATATAAGATTTGACAGCCTATCGTCTATTTTCACAGGAAAAACAGATATCTGACTTGCATCTCTTAATCATGAATTGTGTGGTATGATATGATTTGTGTAATCGCAACGGTTATTTGTTACGCTTATGAATTTGTCAAGCTCATAATTTCTTATAAAACACACAAATCCCTGCACGCTCTAACCCCAGCACCCACCACATGTACAACAAAAGACAAAAATACCCTATGCAAATACCCTATGCTACATCCAATATGACAAAAAATACATACTGTAGTCAAGTACTTAAATGTTTGTATTCTCATAAGAAAGGGCCATTTAGTATTCTCATACTCACTTAGTGGTCATGCCGTGGGATCATTGCAGGCTTATAACACTTTGGCCAAAGGCTTTAACTAAATGAGACTTTCTTTTGAGAATACAAACATTTAAGTATTTGACTATGTATTTTTTGTCATATTGGATGTAGCATTGGGTATTTTTGTCTTTTGTTGTATGCATTTGGTCATGCCCAGTAGTGCTCCTTTTGACACAAATATATATACATGTGAAATGGGGCTGCTGAAGGGATTTGTATGTTTGTTAATTTTCAACTGGTAACAGTTGTTTGGAGGTTGGTGACCCGTCCTCCCCGGGTTTAAGCTCAACCCTCCCCACTTTTTAATCAGCGGGTTTTTTTATTTGCCTGTGCAGGACAGGTCTATTGAGACCTTTCTGTAATGGATGCTTGCCACAAACTAGACAGAACCGCGAGGCAGAAGTGGGGATATTTAAACACCGACCTGTAGCTGCGAAGCCGCATCCGGATGTGGGACTCGTAGTCGTGGGTAGCCGGGTTAGAGTAGGAGAAGGCGGGATAGGGGTAGGCAAGCCGAAGTCGAGGGTTGGAGAGATACGGATGATAGGGGGTCACTTTAGCCCGGTCGAGAGAAGGAGAGAGCAGAATGGTCATGAGTAAGCCGGGGTCGATGGCAGGAGATAGCAGCGAAGTCGAAGGTAAGCGAGGCAAGGCAAGGTGAGGCAAGGCAGGGAACTTGCAACCAGCAAACGTCACAAGGTTTATGCTCTGCCAACTTCCTGGTAGAAGGGCTGAGCCTAAATAGCAGGGTAAGCAAATCAGGTGCCGGATTGCTCAAAGTCAGGAGAAAAGCTGAGGCCAATCACGCAACTGGAGCTTGCTGGGGACAGAGCCTGCGCCAGATCCTCACACTTTCTCCCTCCACTGTAAAGGTAAATGAGAATACAAACAGGTAGTGTTAGGACCTGCAAAGTGGTCATGCTGTGACGTGGCTGCAGGCTTATAACGCTTCGGCCAAAGGGTTTAACTAAATGACCCTTTCTTTTGAGAATACAAACATTTAAGTATTTGACTGGTTTTTTTTTGTCATATTGGATGTACCATTGGCTGTAATTTCTTATATTTAATATAGTCCTCCAACTAAGTGGGGGCCTATTTGACACCCCTCTCTGTGATGCACAGGGCATATTTCAAGAATGTAAGGTTTTCTTTGAGGCTGGCAGCCCACACACGCTCTGGCTATCATCTACAGCCTTCGAAACTATACATATACTGTATCACTTTTAGTGGACAATCAGTGATAGACCCCCAATTAAGCCCTCTTTGTAGATCAGCATAAACACAGGAAGGCCCTTGACCTGTCATAAAGACAATTATTGTAATTTTAACACAATTTCTAACTAACGTTAACCCCTGAAGTACCAGATTGATTAAAATACTCTATACTCCTCGCCATTTTTATTACATTCAGGCACTTTACTTCCCCAGTATACCATCCTGGAGTTCTGTGTCCATTTCCTTTAGCAAAGCCTGCACAAAGAGGCAGTCGCAAAATAGGTATGGTGATGTTCTGTCCGTGTATTTTTCTTCGGGAGGCATACATTTGCATAAGCTTGACCTGCTAAATTGCACATTAACCATGTATGCCAAAAGTCTGCTACAGACCAGCTGATGAATAGAATCAACAATGATGCACCAACCCCTAAGCAAAACAACATCACCGAAAATGATATAGTTGTTACTCTCAGCTGAAAGGAGACCACTGCCAACTGCTGTCACATTCCTGAAACACAGACACATTGCATGCTCTGAACCACAATAACGATTGCATGTTTTCCTACTGGGACAGTGCTTGGTCTCATGGCTTTCCAGCTTGTCGTTTCTATAGGCTTACTCGGTACAATCTTTTTCCCTGGTGTTCCAACACTCCTCTTTTACCTGGGGCAATTTTAAACCTGCACAAAATGGAGAGTCCAGTCTTGCCTCCCAAGAACATTGAAGAAGTTGTATTCAAATGCACAGTATCTTGGCTGAGGCTTTTTTGTAGTAGTTTCAAGGAAATCCTGAATAAATCTACAGTAATTCAAGATCGTTTTGTAGTTCTGCAGAACGATTCCCTAGGGTTACTTTTATTTCCTGTGCTCTGTGCTTGTGATCTCAGCTCTCTCTCCCTTAGGCTCATGTGTCCCACACTTAAGCTACGGCCCTAGTCACTGCGTGCAAGTGCGTGTCGGATCTCCTGGTGGCGCGTGCACCAGTTTCAGCTGCGATTTGTGGTTTAGGTGTCGCGATGGGATGCATGTCTCGGCAAGCAGGGGGAGCAAAGACAAGATCAATGCTACGGCCCCCGGGGAGTCATTGCAGGGGCGTGGCCATGACTTTACGTGGTTGGTTCGCCCTCATTGGCTGAACCGCTGCCGTGCCGTGGCAATTGCTCGGCCGCCGCACCAAACATTAAAAATGTTTGACTTTTGAGAATGTGGTAGCCCCACGCGCACATGGTCATGTGTGCTCATGCTCTGACTGTGGCCTGCCCCATAGAGGGACGTACTTTGTTCACCCCGCACGCTCTGGGACCGATGCCTTATGGGTCACCCCTTGTGGAGGCTTCATGTGGTGCTCAGTGCAACAGTGCTCATGCAAACACTCATGGGATCTTCAGATCTTGACTAATGCCACTTAGGCTAAAAGGTATTAGGCCAGAAGAAATAAAGCGTTAAATAACTGAGTATTTCCATTTTTTTTAACGATAACAATATGTGGGACTGCTCCTTGGATGTCATAATGAAATACTGGTTCACAAGGAAATGGAATTGAAGTCACAAGGTTGTCACGTATTCTGTTCAATTAGAATGTGAACAAGCAAAACAAAGCAGTATTGATGAAATGTATACACCACTCTAAAGTGAATGTCTTCAGGGGGGAAGGGGTAACTCTGGCTCATCACAAGGGATTCCAATTTGGATTTTAATAAGAACATGTATAGTGTGTGAAAAAAAGTGAACAAATACTCTCCAGTTCGCAAAGATCTAAACAAAAAAATTTAAAAAAAATGGTGCCTTTCATTGGAAATAAAAAAACACAAAAAAGGGAGGGTGCCCACTAGTATATAATCACTTATTGGACAATAAAAATTAAATCAGAAATACAATGCGCTCACAAACCGAGTTATTTAAATGATCCTTCATCAAAATGGTTCCTCCATCTGTGGGTGTCCTCTGACCGTGATTTGTGTTGTATTTTTTTTAATCAGTGAGTTGCTTTCATGCGTTTGCTCTATCTTTGGACCATTTAGCAGCAAAATTACCAGCAACGGTTCTGCAGTGTATCCATGAAGTAAGTGGAGGGACAACAGACTCAATGCATTTTGTAGGGCTTGGTCAGCTCAGTGGTTCAATAATCAAGTCTCTACCTACTGTACTATAAATAGTGTTGAGTACACAGGTGTAACTACATTATTACAATTGCTTGTGTCCCATGATTTTTTTTTTCTTCTTTGATTAACAGCACAAAAAATATTAGGGAGGCAAAGACAGGCAGCAAAAAGCAGACAAATAGGAGAAAGGGAGACATACAGACCCCTGTAACCAACAGCAAAGGACAGCAAATAGAGTAAAAAAAGACAGCCACATACTGTAAGTCCACAGTAAAAAGGGAAAAGAGACATGATTACATCATGATAAAGACAGAGAGCATCCGTGACTGTCTAATACCGAGAGAAATAGAACAAGAGACTGAAGCAGGTCAAATACAAAGAAAAGATTTTCACTGAAAGAGACGGGACGAGACAGCAACAATTCAGCGCAAGAGAGTAAGGCAGAGCTTATACTATCTGCGCGGGCGCGTGCGAGCAACCGCAAGCATGCCTGAAGCCCCAGCGATCTGTGCACTTGGCTGCAGGAGATTGGGTAGGCGTTCGGAGTCGATGCTGGGGCGTCACGAAGCTGGTTCGCCCTCATTGGCTGAACCAGCTCACGTGGCGCTGACGTCACGCGGCAGCCACCTGAAATCACAAATTCTCTTGACTCCTCAAAATGCTGCCGTGTCAACGCGTTACATCGCTGCTGGGTGCGCAGGCACGTGGCTAACTTCAATAGCCAAACAGGGAAGCGCGCGCACGTAGTGACGCCGGCAGCATAATCTCAGCCTAAGAAAGACAGTTAGCGACAGACCTAATAAAGGCCTGTTTCATTTTTACTCACTTATTTTAAAACGCCCTTATATAAACTATGTCTACATATCGCTATTCTCAAACGGAGATCTTTTGAGACAGTATTTTTTTGTATACCTGTTTCTTGTTAGCTTTGTAATACAATGTAAGTAGATGGAACTTGTGGCTAATAAAATGAAACTATCAAAGAAGGAAAATTGTTACTTTCTCAAGAAACAGCGCAGTAAAGAGAAAAGTGTGCCCTCACCGCAGCATTTCCTCACTTCTTAAATGTATTCTTAATATAGGTATGAACCAGGGGGGCTCTTTAGCTGAACCCTGTTCATTTCAGCTCTGGGGACCCCCTTCTTCCTAAGATACTTACCGGAGAAGCTCACGCTTGCATCTCCTGCAAGTTTATCGGGCTTCCTGTTGCATGCCCAGCCGGGGAATGCCACCGGAATGACCTGGGAAACAGTGGCCCCTGGAGCTGAAATTAACACACTTCAGGTCCAAAGAACCCATGCTTCCTAACATGTACACAAAAAAACCCACTTAGGCGGCAATCATCCTTTACTATCTGAATAAAAAGTTCTATACTGTAGATCTATTTCTCTGTCTACACAGTTCAGAAAAAAAAACGGGACCCCTTTTATTTTTCATCATCTCATTGCAGTAAAATCACTATATTTTCATTCAAATGTGAGTAATTAAATAACCAATCAGCGCACGGTCACCATAGCAACGGTCGGGTTAAATATCCAAGACCAGTGGCAAGTAGCCCACCCCCAAAGAAGTTCCCGTGAGGAATGAAACGCGCGTCGGGTGACGTCACGCATGCGTCCATGCGCTAGCGCACTCAGGAGCTAGTTCCGGATGTTACACAAACAGGGTGCTGGCTTCGGAGGGAGGGCGTGCTGCCGTGCATGCTGCCGTGAGAAACAAAGTATTCAATTTGAATACTGGTTGTCAGGGTAGCAACCGCCCTGTCTCCGAGGCCAGGAATTGAAGCTGACTACAGTTTCAATAAACGAAATTTTCGTTTTTTGGAGCTGCAGAAGCGTCACAGGGACCCAGGCAGCCAATTAAATCATTCTTCAGAATGATTTCATGACTGCAACCTCGATACTTACCCTGCTGTGTGTAACCCCGCCCCCTCCCCAACGCTGAAAAGTCTGCTGGGGGATAAACACAGATCGCCCAGCAAACTGCCGCACTGCCTCCCTCCCGCCCTCCCTCCGAGTCCTGCAGCTGGCACCCTGAATGAGGCCTAAGTTTGTCTCTCAGCTAGCTAAAATTGATATGGGCCATCTCAGGAACCCATTAGTCAGAGCTAGATAGCTTCTACATCACTCAGACAAGCAGCCGAAGACAACAGGCTTCACACACAGACCTGCTGGTGCAGCCCCTGTCACAGCATACTCTCCACCCTAGCGATCTAGCGGGAGAGTGATTGCAGCCACTAGCACTGCAACAGGTGATTATTTTGGGGTAAGCAGGATTATGAGGTCTGACTATGCCCTACTTCATGTGTAGGGGAATTTAGACTACCTCCTGTGTGTATTAACGGCTCATTAAGGGTGTTACCACTGACGTGAATTATTCACCAGACAACTTTCTGATTAACTATCTGCCTGGCTTTGTCCTTTTTAGCTAAACTATGATATGGGCCGACTGTAGGAACCCATTAGCCAGATTTCAACTGCCAATCACATTTAGGCATAATTTGGCAACGCATCAATTTCCATAGATCTGTGTGTGTATATGCAGGTACCATTCCATTACTCCTTTAGCTATATTGTGGCTATATGTTAGTAAGTGTCTACTTGACTGTGTATCTTCTAAGCAGATTAAGTAACCAATACTGACTATCCCAGCTCACACTTTGGTCATCAGGCTAGGTGTCTATGGCCAGATTATCTCTGGTTATACATTTCACCAATAAATCTTGCAAATAGCATAGTGGTGAATGAAACATAGGGGTCTGTATATACTCATTAGTGACATTCAGTGATTTCCTGCTGATGCACATAAGTAATCACCACAGATCGGATACATATGGGATTTGATGTGAGACAGACTAGTAGGAGCACTAGAAGTAGGTTTTAAATTTGTTTCCGTTTGAATTATGTAATATTAATAACATTTATTTCTTTTTTATATCAGTGGAAGAGAGTGCATCAATGGGATCTTTCTTTCTCATCTCCCAATTCACTCCTTATCCCAGGTAGCACCACTCCAGTAAGTTTATATCCTCAGCTGATCCACCCCCCCTTCCCTTTCTCCATATTATTCATAATTATAAGTTTATCACAGTAGATTATTAAATTGAAGAATTATTTGATAATCTAATAAATATTCTTTGGAATTGGTGATGTACTCATAAAGTGCATAGTTCCAAAATGGTGTCTAGCGAAGAAGATAAGCACCGCGATTGGGAGATTTAAATTCAAGACTTTAGATTTGTCATTATTAATTTTATACCCGGAAACTTTGCCAAATTGGTTTAATTGGTATTGGAGGTTGGGTAGCGATATCAATGGGTTAGCCACAGATAATGTCATCCGCAAAAAGAGATATTTTATAGTTTATCTCGTCTATCTTGATTCCTTGAATATTTATATAATCTCTAATTGTGGATGCCAGCGGCTCAATTGATAATACAAAGAGAAGCGGTGACAAAGGACAGCCCTGTCTGGTTCCATTTTAGATTATAATAGGAGTTGAGTCTACCCCTGGAAGTTTAACATAGGCAGTGGGCGACCTGTACAAAGCTCGAACGCCTTCCAGGTATGGGCCCGAAAATCCGAATTTTAGCATTGTTTGATCCAAAAATGCCCACTTTATTCTATCAAACGCTTTTTCCGCGTCTAAACTATAATGTTTATAACTTTTCGGGTGTTATCTGAAGCCTGTCTATCTTGGACAAAGCACACTTGTCTTTGTGTATAAGTCTTGGAAGGATCGGAGATAATCTGTTCTCAAGGATTTTACTATAAATTTTCAGATCTGAGTTTAGTAATGAGATGGGCCTATAGCTTTCACATTGTAGGGGGTCCCTTCCCTCCTTATGTATAATGGCCAAGTTAGCCATAGACATTGAGGCAAGTATGGGCACCCCCACCAAGAAATAATTGAATGTCTCGATAGCATACGGGGAGAGTACCACTTTGAATTTTTTGTAGTACAGGTTTAAGAAGCCGTCCGGGCCTGGAGTTTTATTTATTTTTAATGACTTTACGGCATCTGCCAGTTCCTCCTGAGAAATTCTTATTTAATATTTGAGATTCTTCCTCTGTCAAAACCGGTAATCTACAGTTATCTAGATACTCGGCTATTGCCTCGGACCCCGTACATTGGGATGTAGATTATATAATTTAGTATGAAAATTCTTGTGCAATTTATTTTTCGTTGTATGTAGCTGGCCCTGCTTTTGTGCGAATTACTGGGATTTGAGATGTAACTCTCAGACATCTTAGTTTGCTGGCCAACAGTCTGTCTGCTTTATTGCCTTTATCATAATATCTCTGGTTTGTCCACCTCAGTGCTCACTCCACTTCACCAATTTGGATTTGTTTTAAGTCCATCCTAGTTTTTTCTAGTATTTTGAGAAGCTTTTTTGAGGGCTTATTTTTGTGTTGTGTCTCTAAAGAAACTAATTTATCTGATATTTCCTTATAACGTTTTTGGTTCTCTTTTTTTTTTGTATGTTGCTATGGATATCAGTTCTTGTCTACATTTATTATACTGTATGTTTCTTGTAACATTATTTTTGTTTCTGTAACTAAGCACTGTACTACTTTTGTATATTAAATCTAAATTTTAGTAAGTACTGTCTTTGGGCTCTAATTGAATGTTACACGTTTTGAAGAGTCTAACTGCATTTTTTGACACACTTTGCTACAATATATTTTTTCCAAACTAAACAAGGGACCAAGGACCCTAGTGGTAAGATTTTTTTTATCCTTGGTGGTGGCAGCGAGTTTAAGGTTATATTTGTGATGGTTTGAGCGTCAGCTGGATAGCTGAGTTTATTAACCCTTGTCACATACACAAGTCACATGCTCACAGGTGTGTCATTCGTGACGTGGTATTAGATAATACTTACTGCATTTTTTTATTCTTTCTCCCCACTCTTTAGGCTTTTTTTTAAAATGGGTTTTAATGTGTTAAGCTTCCTTGGGTTGCTATAGCAATCATTTAGGAAGCCACCCCCCTTCCTCTTGAAATAGGCAGCCATTTAGTGAATTCTAAGAAGCAGGATATTCTCTGATCGATTACAGGAGAACGGATCGATCGACAGCTTTAGTAATTACATTTCCTTAAAGCTAAGGAACTGCTGCATCTATTAATACAAAAACTGTACTGACACCTCAGAGGGTTGTATATGTTTAATTAAATCAAACTGTAAATGTTGTGGAAACACAGTGAATGTGTGGCTAAAGTCTCACCACCAGAATCCAAGGATCCCAGACATGACTGTGCAGTTTACACAAGCAGACTGAGCTATGAAAGGAAAGAGAAATATGTTGGCACACATAAAAATATTGCTATAATAAAGTCATCATACAGCCGGGATAGTGAAAAGACAATAAAAGTGCACAACTAATATAATTAGGTATATTAAAGTGACCATATACCTGTGATAAAGATGAATATCAATTTAAAAAACAAACATCAAACAATATAATACATAAACTCAATATTGTGACGTACTTGGCGTCTGCAGCTATTAATATAGGGGGTGGCTCAGCACCCCCAAACACTAGAGAAGATAAAAGACAAAAAAGACACAGCGCAAAACGCTCATAGTGAAATAAATTTTAGTTAAATAAAAAAAAACATCAAAAGGTGAGTATTCTGCGTACATCAAATTAGATCGAATAAGGCATATCATGTGACAAGACACGAGTTACCGAACACCAGGCTGGTAGTTGGTCCGGACTGGAAAGGCGCCGTCAGTTGTCTCATACAGGTAGGTTGGCCCCTCTCACAAGGGCACGATCGATCCCCCTGATCATCAGCGTCACATCAGGTGTTCCGTCCAAGACTTTGGTGTAGGATACCACTCCAAAAACAGGATCCCAGGTTTCCGGTATAAAGGAGTCTCAAATAGTCCCGTATTACCAGTGTATGCCCCGAGGTCTTGAACGGTATACTATTGCATTACTGGTATTACCCAACCTCCGACTACCTTTGCGGTTTAACCGCTTATGGACATTGCCTGAGTTTGTGATCTGTGGCCAGGGGAAAGTACTCTCTGGTAAATCAGGACTATTTGGGACTCCTTTATACCGGAAACCTGGGATCCTGTTTTTGGAGTGGTATCCTACTCCAAAGCCTTGGACGGAACGCCTGATGTGACGCTGATCATCAGGAGGATTGATCGTGCCTTTGTGAGAGGGGACAACGGACGGCACCTTTCCAGTCTGGACCAACTATCAGCCTGGTGTTCGGTAACTCATGCCTTGACACATGATATGCCCTATTTGATCTCATTTGATGTATGCAGAATACTCACCTTTTAATGGTTTTTTATTTAACTCAAATTTATTTCACTATGAGCGTTTTGCGCTGTGACATTTTTGTCTTTTATCATACAGCAGGGTAGTGTGCTTTAATTGGAATCATTTAAATGTCGCTGTTAAAAACGAACATCACAGAATAATTTATTGTCATTTTTCAAACATGTAGGAATATTGGCAAATTCATGTCAGACGTTCTTGCAATTTATATGACTCTTTGTACCTCGTTTTGTAATTGCCTGGATACGAGTTCTAATTTTAATCAATAAGACTCCACTGAAGTATTTCAGACCACTTATGCAAAAAAACAGTGAGACTCAAATAAAAACGGTGAGAGTTGACACATCTGTAAAAACAATTCAGTTATAGTTTTTTTGTGTTATACTATTGCAGGTGTTATAACTGTTTTTTTTTTTTTTGTATAAATCAGATTTTATTGAAAAAGTACCATCATACTGCAAGGTATACATTGGACTGCATATGAAGCGACAGTGTTATGCCGTAAAACATATATACGTATGTTATAACTGTTTTGGTTGCCATTTCATGTTTTATTATGTGGAGCTGTCAGAATGCTTGATTCTAATGGTAACAGAGATAATGATGACATTCATGTTTTTGAACAGCTTCCATTGTTAGTCATCCTTTTGTCTCTGTTATGGTCAATGGTATTAAAACATTTTTTTTAGAAGTTACAATATAAATCAATAAACTGATGTAAAACAAAAAAAATAATATTTTTTGTTGAGGGTAATAATCAGATCCTTCTTCTTCTTCTTAGCACCCCAGGTTCAGGAATCCTCATTCTCTTTGTCAGGGACAAACATTTGAGGTACTGAGGGTCGCCCGTCCTGCGCATCCCTTTCCTTATTTGCCCTTAAAGCTAGGTACCACCTGCAGCTTTAAGGAACGTCCTAATCTGACAAAGATGCAGGAACGTGTTTTGTTGGTCTTACATGACCTATTTCTTTATATAAATGGATACAGCAGAGAGGTGATGTCAGCGGGGCAGACAGTTACATCCTTAGAAGATGGCCATCTCGACACCCCGACCCCCCACTATTTAACCCAGGAAAAATGTTATTGTATTGGGCCATATTTGTAATGCAATGTGTGTAAATTTAGCTATGCCTAATAAAAAACTTTGGGGAAAAAAAATATATATACTTTAAAAAAAAAAAGAAGAGAAGATGGCCGTCCCAGGATGGTGCTCACAGATGGATGAGAATCCATATAATTCCAAAGTATATGTGAATATTGTAATCTGCCACACTCATCAAGGAAGGAAAACCCAGCTCACAGGGATATTTTCAAAGACATTATACACTCGATAATGAAATCATAGCAGAACTCAATTGGGAGGGAAGAGAACAGGGGGAGGGACCACACTATCACTGTGAGAGGGCATATGAAAATAAACTTTTGTCCAGTGGGTTATTATACAGATTCTTTGTTCCTATAATTATGGTTCTACACAGGTTTCTTTGCAATTCCAAATGTAGCCCTGGTCCCCTCTGGTGGTACGGTCCTCCTGCTTGCCCGCCCCCCTTACCTCCGCTGCCGCGGGGGATGTTGCGGGGAGATGCCGGTGGCGACGGGCTCGTCGGCGTCTCCTGGCAAGGGGCGCCGCAGTCTTGGTGTGCGCGCACACACGTGTGGAGGCTCGCGCATGCGCAGAAGAGTCAGCGGCGGCCATTACAGAGTCGCGCTTACGCAGTATGCTAGGTGCACGCGAGGGCTGAAAGGTATAGGCTCCGCGGGGACTACAACTCCCAAGATGCTTAGTGAGATTGCACCACAGGCAGCCAATAGGGCTTTAGGAATCCCCTGTACGGGTTAGTTACATTTCGCGCCCTGGCACAAGTGAGTCAGTCAGAGCTGTGACACAGGTAGGTTGAGGGCTTAGATGTGCAGGGCGTCTGTGGCCCCTGCATTAGGTCAGATTCCCCCTAGGCCCCGACTCACTTAGGAAGCTTGTGGCTGCTACAGGGACAGGCCCTTAGGTAGAGACCCTGCCCCATTAGCTGTTTGAGTTCAGGGACACAGCTGCAATGGTGCACAGCCCTGATAATTGTGGTCTGGAACCAGACCACCCTGCTTGAGATCACAGACTATCTTTGTGTGGGACACTCTGGTGGGATACCACCCCACCCGGAGCCGGACTCATCGCGGATGACATCGCTGGATCGGCGGATCCCCTCTGTCTCCCAATCGGCGTGCTAGACTTGAGTTACTGTTTGAAATTCACGTAAAAAGAAATCGGTTCTCGTGATCCTAAATGCCCCTTTCATATGAACTGCAATGTATACCTGAATTTCTTAAGTGCTGTCTGTACCCGGCAGGTACCTATACACCAAGTGCACCTCACCTAGTGGGCAGCGCTGTCTCACATATTGGGGTTCGGTGTGGGACTCTTGGGACACGGTGTGGGCTACACGGTGGTAGGTTACGGCTATGCCAGGCTGAGGTGGGTAGTTGTACCTATTAGTGTTAAGAGTTATCCCTGTGCCAGTAAAGGTTGTTGTTATTTTACACAGTGTGCGCTTATGTTATTGGGTCCTGTGAGGGGCTCCTCCCACAACACTGGGATCCCTCACAGGTGGAGGCGCTGCACCGAGAGTATTGCATTATATCACCCCGGGCTCCCGTGGCGGAGGCTTAGGTCCCTGTGAGAGAACAGGTAAAGGCAGCACCAGTAGCATCCATAGCTTATACCCCCAATCTCACTTGGGTGGGGGATACATGTGCTACACAAATATAATTTATTATTGAGGCAGTTTACAATAACCAGCTTCTGTTATACAGGCATTTACAGGTTATCAATGGAGAACAGACTTGGGCATTATAAACTGCCTCAAGAATAAATGAAATTTGGAACTGCAAAGAAACCTGTGTCACCATAATTATAGGCGCAAAGAATCTGTATAATCCCCCACTGGATAAATGTTTATTTTCATTGGCGAGCCTTAGCGAGCATTTGTGACCCACATATCTCACAAAGGAGGGATTGGAGGTGGGCCTCTTTTGTAGGGGTGAGTTCCAATTTTCTCATCATCATTATTGTGAGTAAGTGGCCTCGATCAAACAACCTGAAAAAGCAATATTTTGAAGAAGAGGGATCCACTGATTATATATGGACATGTTGAGACTTTACCATCTGGATACTGTGCAATGAGTGTTGACACAAGGGGTTTCTTGGACAGCATCTTCCGGCAGAAAGAACCGTGGCCGCAGAACATATTTAAAGGGACCTGAAGTGAGTTCCTAAGTTCAAAACTCTAAGCAAGAGCTCTTGTAGAGGGGTCCTACTTATTTTAAAAAGCACCTGATATGGAGATATGCACTAGAGCTTGAGTGTCTTCTTCTGGATGGTCCTATTATAAAGTTTCAGAAGTGCTTAAGTAACCTGATATTATTCAACTATTCGCAATGTGAGAGTCTTTATGCTTGAGTGTAGTGCAGTATGTGTGCTTTCCAGCATGCAGGCAGTTAAATTCCTCCTGGAAAGGCTACCTGCATCAGCAGCAGATTAATCACACCTCCTGAATGAACAGGTGCTTAAGAGGCAGGCAGAGAGCTACCACAGGTAAGAGAGACTTTTCCAAACCAGAAAGAACTTTGGTTGCTGTGGTTCCCCAGGCCTGCAGGAAGCAGGGCTGCTGGGACTCGCTCCCAGGCAAAGGATTGCCATGAGGGCCAACAGCTGCTGGACGGAGCAGATGTACCAGGAACTGGTGTTCCTACCCTGCTGAGGGAACTACCTTGAGACCCTAGGAGGGATTCCTCAGCAACCTGTCAGACACGGACTTTATATTTTCATTTGCATAGTATTGTTTATCTGGATGTAGGCTAGATACCCAATATCTAGTAATGCGGAAGCGTAGGTGAGACCCTACTAAAGCCGCTCTCATTGCGGCTGTAGGGGCTCAGTGCCGAGCGGAAGCGCGCCTCCGCCCGCCCGCAAGCACTATCCATGGACGCGGCCTAAGTGTAGCACTGCTACCCCCCGCCCTGTCGGGGAGATTTTGCCTAGGCTACAGGTCCATGTGGTGCTGGTTACCTGTGAGGGGTCAGGAGAGATGAGCTTCCGCGATGTTGTGGGGAACAGGACAGGCTTTAGGTGATCCTCAGGTTATTTTCATTGGTGACAGCGCCTCCAGTCACATTAGGCTCCAACAGAGCGGGAGGCAGTCACTACTATGACAGTCTTTTCTCCTATACTTCTGTCCAAAAGACTGCGACTTAGTCAGAAGTATATAAAGGGATCTTTATTTGGTGGTCACTGCAAGATGGTATTACAGAGTTTGCATCCTTGTGGAGAATGGGTTCCAGACCCCTGGATGGTGCGGGCCAGCAGATAATGTTGTGGCGTTGAGCTATGCACAGATCTTGAGCTCCTCAGCCCCAGGAGGGGCTGAGTTCCTCTCTCTTCTCCGGCAGGGAAGGACTCCAACTCAGACTGACTCTATAATTTGCAATGCATCCTCCCTAATGCAGAAAGGGGAGGGCACAGGATCTGCACCATGATTGGCTGCAACACAGACCCAGTGTCACCTCCTCTCCTGCCACTCAGGGAGGCTGCGTGAGGGGTGATAAACCCCACAGGGTAGCCTGTCACTGCCTGTAGCTACTAGGGCGTACGTGACAGGAGGGCAGAAAGATAGTCTGGACCAGCCATGGCTATATTAATATACTTGAAAAATCACAGCACAGACCATTCTCCTATATTGGAAGTCCTTTAATCTTTCCTGAGAAGTTTTATGAAGTAGGCCTTGCACCATTTTAGTAGCCCTACTTTGCACAGCTTTCCTTGCGTTTGCAAATATAACTGATTAATATGCACTTTGCCAGTGGTCGCAGTGGCTTAAAAGTAGCGATCCAGAGACTGATTTAACAAGAGATCTACATTTATTAACCAATGAGGCAACGTTTCTTGGGGCTGTATTGTAGAAAAATGTTATCAATAATTATGGAGTAATAAAGGAAGAGAGAGGCTCCTACAATAAAGCCAATTTTTCATAAAAAGAAGTTAAATTGTAAGTTTGTAAATAAAATAAAAAGTAGTGGTCCTTTGCATCCTCTAATGCAGTGGTGCGCAAACTGGGGGTGCGAGATTTGTTTGGGGGGGCGCCGACAGTTGCAGAGGTAGCGCGCTCTTCCCCAAGGCATTTAAATTATATGCCGGGGGCCGTGCGAGGCCTCTGTAATCTCTACTTACTGAGATTCAGCCGGCTCCAGGACGCGTGACCATGGCAATGCGGGGGTCATGTGACGTCTCGGTTGCCATGGTAACGTGACGTCAAATGCCGCTGCGGGTCACGTGACCCCGCAGCGTCATTTGACGCCGTGCGAGGTAAGGGGGGGGGGCGCAATAACAGAGGAGAGCAGGCAGGGGGAGCGCAGCAAGAAACATTTGCGCACCGCAGGGGTGGCAAAATCCAGTCCTCAAGGGTCAGCAATTCAGGTTTCTTAGATATCCCTGCTTCAGCACAGGTGACTCAAACAGAATAGAGTTTCCCAAAAGAAAAACAGTTTTTAAGAAGCCCTGTTTAAAAAAGATTTGGAAGCACTGAGCTAAAGGGAACACAGAGCCAGTAACCCACGGCCAGATCCTGTTCATCTGTATGCATCACCGCGAATTTAATTTATTCTGCTTGTTCCCTGATGTTGTTAATAAAGCTCTGGCAGAAAAAAAAACGCCGCCTTTTCCTCTAAGTGTTTCCACTCCACCCTTTTCACGTGACTTCTGACCCCGCTGCCTGAGCGTTCCATCCGGCTTCCCGTTCCAAACCACGTGTGCTGGCTGTGCGCTGCTTCTCTGGCAGCTGCTGCTGATCCCAGGGAGAGGCTCCGTGCGAGCAGGAACAGGGGAGAGGTTCTGTGTGAGCAGGAACAGGGGAGAGGTTCTGTGTGAGCAGGAACAGGGGAGAGGTTCTGTGTGAGCAGGAACAGGGGAGAGGTTCTGTGTGAGCAGGAACAGGGGAGAGGTTCTGTGTGAGCAGGAACAGGGGAGAGGTTCTGTGTGAGCAGGAACAGGGGAGAGGTTCTGTGTGAGCAGGAACAGGGGAGAGGTTCTGTGTGAGCAGGAACAGAGGAGAGGTTCTGTGTGAGCAGCAGCAGCAGCAAAAGAAGAAGAGGAGAGGCTCTGTGAGCAGGAGCAGCAGCAACAGCATGGCGAGCCCGGGGCACTGCCTCTGCTACGAGGGCTGCAACTTCTTCAGGCAGAGGATCGTCCTGTCCACCCTGAGCGGGAGGCCGGTGCGAATCCAGAGGATCCGGGTGAAAGATGAGAGCCCCGGGATAAGGGGTAAGGAGAAGTGATATAGCACGTGTGTGAACCCCTTTCTAGTGCCAAGGCTGGCAGCTCTTTCTAGCATCGAACGGGTTAAAGGAAACTCCTTAATTCACCCCCTATCTCAATTCCCTAGTGCTTTGGGTTGTGTAGAAGCCTCAACGCGTTTCAGTCCCTTCCTGGTATTAATGGGATCAATACAACCATAGCTTCACCACAGTCCCCTTTTGCCTCATGTTATTGTTTAGATAGATGTTCACACTAATGGAAATCGTTTTACAACCACTTGAGACCGTGTGCGTGCCTACAGTATACATATGTTCTCAGCCCATACATATCATGTGAACAAGTGACTGAAAAGGATGATTTCGGCATTGACATGAGGCAGAGAATGCTTTAAATGCAGGTAGCCTGTTGCCAGGATCTCCAGACCAGCAGAGGCTCTTATAAAGTCGTTGTGTTTCTTTTTCAAGATGAGCCATGTCGAGAATGGTTTGAACTATAAATGACATGCTGTCACAAATGCAACAGGCCGTGCTTATAGTGTCTAACAAATTGGGTAGTTAAAAACGAATACCCCAGCTTCAGGTAAGTGATAGGGAAAAAAGGCTTTCAAATTTACAGTATTTTTCTCTCTGCAGATTCACATTGTATTTTCCAGTTGAATTGCATTAATGCATTAACAAAACCATTCTTTACTGGGCAATCTGGCTCTATATTCAGAATAGAAATCAGTTTAAAAAAACCAAAAAAAAACCGAACTGTCATAAGCCTACCATTTGGCAGCTTCTGATATTGCAGTGTTTATCCATTCATGTGCATTCAGTTATTTTTAATTAGGATATTTGTCTTTTGTGATTATTTTCATTAAAGATCTCTGTACACAAAATTGCATGCAGATCGTAAGACAAAATGGGTTAATTTTATCTTCCATCTCAAATGCATTTCTCTGAGGATGTATTCAGTTAGTTTATTTTAAGCGTTTCTTGCCAAGAACTTACACTAATCTAGTTCTGCTCGTCTTTGTATTTTGTTTAATGTATGTTTTAATAATGCATCTTTGAGAGGGTGAATAATTGTCAGACGCTACACACTGTCATTTGTGACATTTAATAATGGTTTCTTATGGCAATGGTGCAATTGTAAGCTCTTCGGGGCAGGAATTTCCTTTCCTATTGTCTGATTTTGCTGCACTTATTGTATTATTATAATTCCCTGTATTGTATTCTTTGTGAAGCGCTATATAAATAGACATACAATACAATTGAATACACATCCTCTTCTGTATCGGAGTAAACAGATTTATAAAGGCTGTATAAGAAAAACACTGCTCTAAGATCCTGTAGTACAGTATTCTACTTGAAGGGAATCGGTTAATTAAATTATTGTAATGATATCTAGAATGGATAAATAATTTACACAGGCTCCGCTCCAACTTGTACAGACTAATTATTCCCCCATACACACCTTGTGATCACGTTGTCTTTAGTAGAGTAGCATCTTAGTAGATGCAGCTCCCACCATGCCATACTACTGAGAAATGGGATCGGTACAGAGATTGTTCTAGGGACCGACACCGAAAAGTCTGGGTCAGTTTTCAACTTTTTTTTGTTTGTTACTGTTAAGGAACCGTTTAATTATATTGCGTATTTCTGCGGTACCCCAGCCCTCTCTAATAACGCGCCTGCGATGAGATGCATTCTTCTGTGTTTTGATACCGTTTTTAAATGACCTGAAAATTGCAGGAAACTTTTAACGATGCCCGGGGAACCCAAGGGACTAGTAAGTGATTATATGAAATGTATCATGTGACCATTAGAAAAGGCCAACCTGTAATATGCCATATTTGCTATGCTTGTGCATTTCAGATTTCGAAGCAAGTTTTATCCGACTGATGGATAAAATAACGAACGGCAGCAGGATAGAAATCAACCAAACAGGTAATCAGTTGTAGATTAGCCTGTTCTAATGCAAGTATTTACTTTTTTATTAGTTTCTTAACTTGTTCAGCCCAGCTGCTGCTTTCCACCTATATCTCGTCCTTTTTTTTTTATACATGCAACCAGTCCTTGAATGTGGTGGGTCTTGACGGTTTTGTTTATGTACTTTGCAATTTGTCCCCACCCCACTATGTTCTTCCAAATGGCTCATGCAGGAACTGTAACCACACCCAGGATTCCTATGTCTCTGCTTGTTATTGAGCCAGAGGGAAGACCTCATGTTCCCTTTATAGGCTTAAAGTCTGTTTCCCTTTTTTTTTTTTTTTTCCAGTAGTAGTTTTTAATTTAGGGAAACTTAGAATTGCCATCGGAAAGGGTGCACTGTTCACCATCAGTGGGGCGTGGTTGCTTGGGTGAAGGAGTCTTGACACTCTGAATTCCCCTTCAGGAAATGACCAGTTTCTATAGCAAGTGAGAGTTCCTGGTAGCATCGAGCAAAACAGTAACTCAAGGTAACTTGGGAATTGGATGGGGTGCAAAAAAAATGAGCCAGAATGGACATTAACAGGTTATCGGGCATCTCCACTCATGGGACAGTGTTTTGGTGACAGGGAAGTGTAGTTATAGTGTGTCCATGCTAAGGGAATGCCTATAGGAAGAGAGCTTGTGAGCATTGATGGAAGAAGATATCCAGGTCAGGCTGCTTTTTAAGAGGAAATATTATGAGATGCGGGCAAGGAGGTATGCATGAGACTTTGACCCCTCTTCAATGTGTTACTGGCCCCTCTCACTTGTTGTTTGTAGGAGCGGGTGGATTGTACCTACTTTAAAGAAGAAAACGTAGGGTTTAGAAATGGGTTGTGTGGTAAGTGGAAACCTTGGAGGGCTGGGTAAGTTGCAGCACCGTTTAGTGTAATAGATTGGGACTTGACGTAGCTGGAAGTACGAGGAGCTCCATCCGCTTGGAAGCGTGCAGTGCATCAACCGTAAACCGGATGCGTGGAGTATATTGTATAGTTAAGACTAAGGCGCTCAATGTGAAGGATGATATGGTCACAGGCAACGTCAAGAGCAGGAGAGAATTTAAGATGAACAGAGTAATGAGTTTACGGTCTATTAGCATAGACTATGGAGAGAATAAAAATGCCTATTTCAAGGAATGAGCTGAATTAAATTCAATCTAGTAAGACAGTCTAGATAAGAATTAAGTGCAAGTGAACAGTCCTAAAACATTAACTGAAAAAGGTTGAGAACCGCTGGAAAGTGGAAGAAATAGCTTATAATTAGAGAGAAGCTGTGTCAATAGTTTTCTCTTTGTAAAAAGGTTTCTCTAGCACATTATGGGTAATAAAAATGCGTTTTCTTAAAATTAGATCAGTCATTGGGGAAACGTAAGCGGCTACTCTGCTCCATGTTTTCCCTCGGCTGCAACCTTAGGTGCGACCGTGCAACAGATGCTTGAACAGATGTGCAAAGTTCTTCTAATTCTTATTTATCAGCTGCAAACTGACGTAGTACTGCTAGAAAATAAATCTAATACCGTAACCTGTTTGTTCCTGTGAGATCTTGCAAAATAATCCCTTCGTTGTAGCTCAGTTTTAGCTTTAGTCACCACAATCTTGCTGTTTGTCGTGGCAGAGCTCTTGTGCGTGTCGATGCTTAGGGGAGCACAGGCCGTTATTGCATCTGGGATCGGAAGCTAATGATTTGTATTCCTTCGCTTACATTTTTTCGCTCTTAGTCATGTGGTTAATGACGGCAGCATGCAGACTTAATGTGTTTTTGGAACCATGGAAAAATAAATGTATAATGTGCTTGTCCGAAGTAGCTGGAAATCCCTGCTTTTTGTTAGGGGTTTCTTTAAGATGGAATTGGCCGGAATGGCCACTTTGCACAACATAGAATATGCTTCTTGGTCTACCCAGAGTATTACACTAGAGGAGATCAGATATAGAAGGAAGGAAAGTCTATTCTAAAATTGTTACTGTAATCTAGTAGTGCACACAGTTCTTTCAGTTAATATAGTTCTTGCTGCTAGTAGCGTCAGGGTTTGCAGCTTCTCTTATGACGTCACACCGTATCATAGTAAAAAGGAAACGTTAGGACAACCTCCCAATGGTTGGAAATCTTTATTTCAAAGAACAAAAGTTTAACATTTCTTTCACTTTCTTTAGCAGTGGTTAAATGCAATAACGGTGGGGGTAAAAAGAACCACCACTCTTCTTATTTTCACACCCCGAGTGCCACCACTTTTTAACATTTAGAAACGTGCTGTTCATATCTGTTACCTCTCACTGATGTCATGCGAGTCTCGTAGGTTTTTAGCATAGACCATTTCACGGACCTCTATGGAATCTCGCTGCTACAGAAAACGGTACTTTTCCATTAAAATAATTGTTGGTGGCTATCGGATCATTCGCAAAGTATAAAGGGTATTTATGTTGGAAGGCCTTCTAGTTTTATAGCATCAATCTTTCTGAAATACATTTCCAAAAGGCGTTGCAAATAATAAATACTACTTTTATTGAGGCAGCTCGTCCAGTAGGCATCAAAAACATCAGTTTCGTGATGTAGTTCTGCCCTCCACATTTCTTCTGTCCTCCCACATTTTGCATGTGTACACTAAAGAGAAGGAGGAGAGATACAAGCCAGAAACATCATTCCCACTAATTTCCTCTCGTGCAGATTTCTCCAATACGTGTTTCCTTTTTGATTAGGATACAGAAGCCATGCAATTGGTTAGTGCTGAACGAATCGCCCCGCTCACCTTGTTTTGTGATACTTACAGTACAGATCATTCTGGGATAATTGGAAATGCATCTGCATATTTTGCAGCAGTTGGATGAACTGAAAATAGTTGGTTTCTTCCATTAGAGGTTGTCGACTCCAGTACTCAAAATGTCTCCCCCCCACCCTATCCCCCAGGTCTGGTTTCAAGGATATCCTAGCTTCAACTCAAGTGACTCAATCAGTGGCTCGGTCTTCTTCAACTGAGACACCTGTGCTGAAGCAGGGATATCCTGCAAACCTGACCTGTTTGGTAAGTCTTGAGGACTGGAGTTGAGAACCGCTGTCTTGCATTATTTTATAAAACCTTTAGACACCATAACAAAACACAAAACAGCGCACAACGCTCATGGTGAAGTAAGAATGAACAATTTATATTAAAAAGTAGTCCAAGGTTCTGCGAACATGAGATAAAGGTAAAACAGGCATGTATCTGTAACTATGACAGTTGTTATCACTGAGGTATCGGGACACAGGAGAAGGCTGCAGCGGATCACCCAATGTCAGGAATCTGCAGTCATATCATTCTGTGCTTTCATCTGCTGGGCTCTTTAGAAGCGGAGGGTTCCCTTTAGGCTTCCACGTAATCCAGGTAGATAAGTCCCAAGCTCTGTTTAGGAGTAGCTGGTAGAGGGAAAGTCTCACCGATCAGGGTCCGCTCTGCCTCCCATGCCAGCTTCACTTAACCAGCAAAGTGATAGAATACTAAGGGTACTAGTAGATCAATAAAAGTATAATTCCAACTAGTTTCGTAGCAACTATAAAGGCCACTTCATCAGTGTTTTTCTTTAGACACCATGTTGATGCCTCTGACGTGGTTAACACCTTTGCCACATTCATGAGCAAAAATAATAAATAACTAGATAGAAGTATGTAGATGCTGGGTTTTTTTTCTCTCGTGACAGGATCGTGCTCTGTGATATGCAAGCGCTGTCTGAAAATGAATTCCCCCGCGTATGTATGCTCAAGTTACATTTTGTTATTAAGCCATCTTAAATAAATAATTGCTTGCTGAAATGTCCACGCTAAGTGGAGCATTTCCTATGCCAGCAATAAGTGGTGCTCTTTCTTTATTAGCTGCATCCGGCAGTACACCAGGTACACATTACTGCCTGACGTCTTGCTCTGGAAGCCTGCGCACTGTGCTGCTCTTTCCATGGGTATGGTTGGTTGGTTGTTAACGGAAGCGGAGTGTGGCTTTGAGTCCTCAGAACCATGGCAGATATCACCTATTCGGGCACCGGTCACGCTTAACTCCCTGCGAATATGTGCGCACTTATTCATGATTGCACAGTACCCTTACTTTTCTCCCGGCGCCTCTACCACTGTTGGAATTGCCAGTACAAGGGCTTGTTAATATTTCTGTACTATATATTCCATCAATTCAGATATGTGAAATGGTTTTGCAAAGGATTCATTCCTATTTAAGTCATGCTGCGATTAAACAAATGAATGCATTGCATGATTTCAGTTATAAAGAAGTTCTTAGAAAATGGACATTTGTAATACTATTTTTTGAAGCAGCAGTCTAGCTCAACTGGGCTATTTTAAACTCTGGGGACCCCTCGAGATGCTTACTGGTGCACTTGCACCCTGGAGGGAAATAAAAATGGCGAAATCTGGCGAGTTCCGCAGGCCAATAGGAAGCCGCAAAGTCACCTCTTGCAACATTTTAATGGACGGCTATTTAAATCTCCAGTAAGGACACCAGTAACTTGACCGGAGTTAAAAAGAACATGGCTGCTCCCCAGCAACCCTTGGTTCTAATCGGGACTGTCGCATTACAAAACTGTTTCCCCAAGCAGGTGTGCAAGTAGGATGAAAAAGGGTAACATGATTTATAAGTGAAAAAACAGATCCTTTAGATGGAGTAAGTGGAGCTGCAGCTTGAACTCCCTGCAGCTTGAACTCCCTGCAGCTTGAACTCCCTGCAGCTGTCATTTATCCATTTACACCCCTGATGTAGACTAGCAACTGATGTTGACATAATACAGGGATATCACCGTGGTTAAGAAGTACCAGATACGCTATACACTATGGTGCGGGGGGGGGGCTGTGTGGGGGGGGGGGGGTGGGGGCAGTGGGGGGGGGGTATTTTTTTAATATATTCTAGATTTGAAAATCCACCTGGTCCCAAGGACTTTTGTGTTGAGAGATTTTAATCGTTTCTACCACTTCTTCCTCTATAATCGGAGCACCTAAAGGGTCAGAGGCATGGTTGAGTAGTGTAGGGAGTTTACATGAAGTCAAATACTCTGTCTACGACACTTGGTCATGGCCAAATGTCCCATTCCGCAAAAACTCCTTTCTTCTCCTTCCCATAGATGTTGTCTTGTTTTGGTGGGGTAATATTATACAGACTGCTGTAATATTGCACAAACTCTTTATATCTAGAGGGTTGTATGTTCGTCTTTTCCTGTTTCTAGGGCGTATATATTCAAGCTAGATGCCTTATCACGAAGTGTTGAGGCCAAATATCCATTTGCCTTGTTTTCCTGTTCATAGAGTTGACTAGTCCAACGCATTGCTTTTTATGTGCCCTCTATTATGATATTTTTTAGTTCCCTCCTGTCAATTTTGATTCTAATGTCGGATGGGGACTATTGATTCAATTCTTAGAGTTCAGCAAGGTTATTTATTTAGTGCTTTCAATTTTCTTTTTCTTCCTTCCTTCTGTGCAAGGCGTTACTTATGTTCCCCCTCATTGTACGTAAAGCAAACCATAGTGTTGCTGTTGTCACCTGATTGCTGTTATTCTGCCTAAAATATTCTTGCAGGGCATATCCTATAGAATTCCTTGTCTCAGGGATTCCCAGTGACGGGCCGTTTAGACTCAATCTGAGGTTGGGAGTCTCCTGTTGATGCCTCACAATGCCATTTGGGTGTGGTCTGTCAAGTAAATATTATCCACCTGAGATTTCACTATATTGTTGTCTAGTTCTCTTGATATAAGTATATAGTCATACTCATGTCCATTGGTCGTGGGGGAAGTAAGAGTGCCCTCTGGTCGTGAGATTCATTCTCAGATATGCATCGATATGCGCATTGTCTGATAAGGTTTTTCACCATTTTTAGTTTTGCGTTGATTGGTCATCTTTGTTTTTTAATTTTTATTATTATTATTATTATATATAAATCTAGGATGGTGTTCAGATCACTCACTATTATACGTTGGCCTTTCTTGTATGGTGTTATAACAGAGAAGGCTTCATTCAGATAGGAGGCCTGGCCTTGGTTTTGGGATCTATCTATCTCATGGTTATTTCCTCTGTGCCTAATTTGCCAACTGCAATCATTCTCTCTTCTGTTTTTTACCCGTTCTAGTGTAAAGGGTGTGCTTGTCTTAAATAGGATTGCTACCCCTGCATTTTTGCCTTGTGCTGGAGAGTGATATATTTGGCAATGCTTTATCTTTCAAGCGTCCTGTCACGTTGCCCCTGTTTACGTGTGTCTCTTGTATCATATATCGTTTCCGGTCTTAAAGTCTCTAAACATCAGTCTCCCTTTTGATAAGCTAGTTCAGGCCCTGCGCATTCATGAATACCACTTTGGTTGCTAGTCATTTACATATATGGGTTTGATTCCTATCTGGTCTCTCATATATGGTTTTTGTCTTGACGGTTCTGAAAGGTTGCCACCAGTTGTACAGATGCATACTGTTTCATCCTTTTGCTTGGTCTGGGGATAGGGAAATGGGGGAGTGCTATTGCCATTTTCTGTGGCATAATGCAGGTGTGTGCAAACGGAGATGTGCCCCCCAGGAACACGGGGCCTCTGTAACTCACTTACCTGGCTTCAGTCCACGTGTATCCATGGCAACGCAGCATCAAATGACTAACACTGTTCCATAAACCTGTTTGTCTACATAAATCCTTTCTGCTTCCTGGGTTTGCATTTTGGCATTTGAGAGATACTTGCTTGTCTGCCCCAGGCGCATGGCAGGGGGGAAGCTCAGGAGGGAATGTGTCTCTGCTGGCAAGAACTAGTCTAAGGAGATCATTGACATTCCATTTTGCTTTGGAAGGCATCGGCCACTGGAAAGTAGGGTTGGGGCCTGACAGTCAAATATTGTGAATGAGGAACGCTATTAAATGTTACGTAACTATTTATTGTTGATTAACTCTCCTATGATCTCTTCTCATTGGTTTTCCTGTAATGTTTCACAGGTACCTCCTTGTACTATCAGCCCGGCCTCCTCGCTGGTGGAAGTTTGGAACATGACTGTAGTCTACAGCGTTCTATTGGCTACTACCTTGAAAGCCTACTCTGCCTGGCTCCTTTTATGAAGAACCCATTAAAAATCACCCTTCGAGGAGTCACCAATGACCAAGTAGATCCTTCGGTGAGTTCGTAGGCATGGAGACGAATGAAGGGTAGCCTGGACTCTGCTACTACTCACACCCACAGTCGTGGTCAAGCAATGCTATTAAACTGCACTTAGACCTGCTTTCTCTGCGAGTCTCTTGTCTGAATGTTATATCTGCACATAACTGTATTATATTTCCCTGTAATTTATTACCTCTTGGAAAGCACATCTTACATTGGTGGTTATATAGTTAAAAAAATATATATATATTACTATACATATATCTTACATACATGGCAGCCGAAAGGATGTTAAACACAGTTGTTTTTCGTGTTTTTGTTTTTTTTTTTGTCCCAGGTGGATACACTCAAAGCAACAGCCATTCCATTACTGAAAAAATTTGGTATAGATGGTGAGCACTTTGAGTTGAAGGTAAGAACTTGATGCTGTGCAGTGTCCTCAGTAAAGATCGTTACAAAAAAACAATTAGGACTTGCATTCAGCAGTTTTCTATCCGTTTCCTTTGGTGCTCAGGTCCAGAACTCGCCTTCAGGGTATAAACAAAAATAATTCTGAAAATAATCTTAGACCAGCGCTCAAACTAAATGGAAATAATCTGCTGACAAGTGTGTTTGCAAAAAAAAGGTTCCCCCTTTAATTATAATAAATCACAGATTTGGTCACCATAGTAAGAAAAAAACCAATGTTATTGCAAGTATATAAAACACCCTGGATGAGGCACATGCTAGCGCTGCTGCCTGTAGCTGCTACTATATGTGCCTTATATGTGGCAGCAGATTATTTCCATTGAGTTTGGGTGCTGGTCTAAACAGATTATTTTCATGCGTAAAGATCACATGCCGACTGTCGCCTGTGTTCTTCAAAAGGAGTAGGAATGAGACATTCCTGCTTGTACTGTTAACGTTTTCCTAGCGGATATCGGCATATAGAGCTTACATACAAGTTAATATACCATCGTCAACATGTGTTCATTTATCGTGCCACTTCGCTCCAAATTCTGCAGCATCTTGAGTGGTCAGTCGGAGATGTTACGTAATGCACTTACTGTTTCAAATTGTGCATCTCTCACACAGCCTTTTGATTATTTAGTGATTTCATTTTGGACAGATGGCTTGCCCTGGATATTTCTACAGTGTGGAAATACTGTTATTAGTATTATTATTATTGTATAAAAAGTTACAAATGTAATACCAATGTTTATTTAGAACTTTTTTTTCATTCCGTGTCCAAATTTCCGTTTCTATAAATAGAATAATTATTTGCAAGGGAAGAGAAGGATTTACATTGGCGCAATAATCCTCTGTGCTGCTTTGCCCGTGATGTACCAGCCCACACAAGGTTTAATCTCTTTCAGGTAGTCAGGCGAGGGATGTCCCCGGGTGGAGGAGGCGAGGTTGTCTTCTCCTGTCCAACAAGAAAGGTTTTAAGACCTGTTCAGCTGACTGATCCTGGCAAAATCAAGCGCATCAGAGGAGTGGCGTATCCTTCTTGTGTTCTGCACAGCTCCCGCAGGGTAGTAAATACGTCTGCATGATCAATATTGTACTTGTGACTTGAGATGGCTACAAAATCTACATCAGGGCTCAAAGACTTTGCCTTCAGGGTAACTCTTTACAAAAGCTGCATTGTGGCTAAAATAAATATATCCCTGGTGGTAAAATATCACATGATCTGTGTGATCTCCAGGTGGAATAAAAAATCCCTTCTCGTATATAGACCAGTGACTCAACGAGGGTTCCGCCGAGCCGCCCGAACTCACTGCGGCCCGCGACGGCTTTCCTGGCTCTCCCCTCCCTCCTCCTCCCTAGGAGCGCGCTCTGGCAGTCCGGCACTTCCGGTGCCTGCTGCTATAGAGCACATACAGTCCTCGCCTGCTGCCTCTGCCCACTGCTGCAGCCTGAGGTAGGCATATGGGAAGGGAGAGGGAGATCTTGGCTTTCCGTCGTGGCTACTGGGGGGGGGGGGGGAGGGAGAGAGAGGAGTGAGTGTAAGAGTGAGACGCAGGGGCGAAATACATGTGAGGGGGGAGAGTGTGAGTGAGATGGAGGGGAGAGAAATACATGGGTAGAGGGTGGGAAATAGAGGGGGCTCGTGATGTGTAAAATGAACCGAATATGTAGGGGTTCCCCGAGATTTTTCGAAAAACACTTCCTCCAAACAAAAAAGGGTGGGAATCACCGCTATAGACTGTGCACCATGGCTAGAAAAAAGGAATATCTGTATTGTAATTGCATTTCCTGAAGAATGAAAATCTCCTGATTGGTATATTTTTGTAACGACCCTGGTCCGTACTGCCATAGTACAATCAGGTAGCACATGAGTTATCCCTTCCTACTGTCTGTTTCTGTAGGAGACAATTTCCTGGAACCTCAAGCAAATACAATTCTAAACGAAAAGCTGGAATAACTCCGCTATAAGTAAAGGACAATATCCACTCCTTGTTATGCCTGCCCCATTCCTAATAATTCCATAATCCCTCTTGGGTTTACTTTGTACAATCCTCTATAAGGCGCATGAACAAAGTCACTGCACATTACGTTATTGCTAACCCTTTGACAAGTTGTGACTGCAAGCGACATAATACAGACTTTGTAAAGAGTTTATAATAGGGAATGTCCCTCCTTTCAGAGCTTGTTATAGGATAATAGAAACAAGTGGCTGCATAAGAGCCAACATTGAGAAGTGCGAGGGCCCCGCTGAATGGGCCAGGAGGTCTCTTGGAATAGTGGCACTTATTAAATATGGCGCTTAATGTCTTCTGTTCTCAATGTACTAAAAAAAAAACGACTAAATTGAAAGCTTCATCTATTCAGTGACTGCACCAAGTGGATATGGGAGTGTTCTCTTTAAGAAACTGGACAAACCTTTTCTAAGCTATAAAGCAAAATTATGGCTATCATGTAATTCCCTGCAGGGTGGAGATGGAAATGTTAGATGTGTTTCATGCTTGAACTAATAGCAATGTTTGGAAACGCGCCATTTATTCTCCAGATGTGGGTTTCTATAGTCTGTAAATGCCTGCATTTGGCAGATGGAACCGTAACGAGGCAATGCTGTGTTGCAAGATTCCGCTTCCTTACTTGATCTTGCGTTCGCTGGAGACGCCATGTCACGCTCCTTAACCCTGGGATTACAGATATTCTGTGCGAGTGTCGCCACAAATCAGTAACAGAATAGTGGACTCTGCGCGGAGCGTCCTGAACAGATTCATCCCAGATATCTATATCTACACGGATCACCTCAAGGGGGCCAACTCAGGGAAGTAAGTATTAGATGCACAGGAGTCTGTAAAAATTCAGGCTGTCGCAAGTAATGGGAGCTATTGTTAACCTAGGGACAGAGAGGGAGAAGGTGCAGATTAAGGATTTAGAGTGTTGGGTATAGATAGGTTTGCTTGCTTTTCATTCTCAATATTTGAGATGCTTTCAGAATGGAGTTATATTGTTTCAAAAGTAATACAGGCATACCCCGCTTTAAGTACACTCACTTTAAGTACACTCGCGAGTAAGTACATATCGCCCAATAGGCAAATGGCAGCTCGCGCATGCGCCTGTCAGCACGTCCTGAACAGCAATACCGGCTCCCTACCTGTACCAAAGCTGTGCGCAAGCAGGGATATTATAGAGCCTGTTACAAAGGCGTTATTTACATCCGTTATGCACGTATATGACGATTGCCGTACTGTACATGCATCAATAAGTGGGAAAAAGTAGTGCTTCACTTTAAGTACATTTTCGCTTTACATACATGCTCCGGTCCCATTGCGTATGTTAATGCGGGGTATGCCTGTACATGACAGCATGCCCATTATTTGTGTAGACCAGGGCTGCACAACATACGGCCCGCGGGCCGCATGCGGCCCGCCTGGCCTCTCTGTGCGGCCCGCGGTGACTCCGGCCGGGCGCCAGTTAATTAATTAAATAAATGTAAAAAAAAAAAAAGTTTAAAAAATTGAGGGGAGGGGGAGAGAGTCATATTGAGGGGAGGGGGAGAGTCATATTGAGGGGAGGGGGAGAGTGTCATATTGAGGAGAGAGAGAGTGTCATATTGAGGGGAGGGGGAGAGTCATATTGAGGGGAGGGGGAGAGTGTTATATTGAGGGGAGGGGGAGAGTGTCTCATATTGAGGGGAGGGGGAGAGTCTCATATTGAGGGGAGGGGGAGAGTGTCTCATATTGAGGGGAGGGGAGAGTGTCTCATATTGAGGGGAGGGGAGAGTGTGTCATATTGAGGGGAGGGGGAGAGTGTCATATTGAGGGGAGGGGGAGAGTGTCATATTGAGGGGAGGGGGAGAGTCATATTGAGGGGAGGGGGAGAGTCATATTGAGGGGAGGGGGAGAGTCATATTGAGGGGAGGGGGAGAGTCATATTGAGGGGTGGGGGAGATTGTCATATTGAGGGGAGGAGGAGAGTGTCTCATAATGAGGGGAGGTGGAGAGTGTCATATTGAGGGGAGGTGGAGAGTGTCATATTGAGGGGAGAGTGTCATATTGAGGGGAGGGGAGGGGGAGAGTGTAATTGAGGGGAGGGGGAGAGTGTCATATTGAGGGGAGGGGGAGAGCGTGTCATTTAGGGGAGGGGGAGAGTGTCATATTGAGGAGAGAGAGTGTCAATTTGAGGGGAGGGGGAGAGTGTGTCATTGAGGGGAGGGGGAGAGTGTCATATTGAGGGGAGGGGGAGAGTGTCATATTGAGGGGAGGGGGAGAGTGTCATATTGAGGGGAGGAGGAGAGTGTCATATTGAGGGGAGGGGGAGAGTGTCATATTGAGGGGAGGGGGAGAGTGTCATATTGAGGGGAGGGGGAGAGTGTCATATTGAGGGGAGGGGGAGAGTGTCATATTGAGGGGAGGGGGAGAGTGTCATATTGAGGGGAGGGGGAGAGTGTCATATTGAGGGGAGGGGGAGAGTGTCATATTGAGGGGAGGGGGAGAGTGTCATATTGAGGGGAGGGGGAGAGTGTCATATTGAGGGGAGGGGGAGAGTGTCATATTGAGGAGAGAGAGAGTGTCATATTGAGGAGAGAGAGAGTGTCATATTGAGGAGAGAGAGAGTGTCATATTGAGGAGAGAGAGAGAGTGTCATATTGAGGAGAGAGAGAGAGTGTCATATTGAGGAGAGAGAGTGTCATATTGAGGAGAGAGAGAGTGTCATATTGAGGAGAGAGAGAGTGTCATATTGAGGAGAGAGAGAGTGTCATATTGAGGAGAGAGAGAGTGTCATATTGAGGAGAGAGAGAGTGTCATATTGAGGAGAGAGAGAGTGTCATATTGAGGAGAGAGAGAGTGTCATATTGAGGAGAGAGAGAGTGTCATATTGAGGAGAGAGAGAGTGTCATATTGAGGAGAGAGAGAGTGTCATATTGAGGAGAGAGAGAGTGTCATATTGAGGAGAGAGAGAGTGTCATATTGAGGAGAGAGAGAGTGTCATATTGAGGAGAGAGAGAGTGTCATATTGAGGAGAGAGAGAGTGTCATATTGAGGAGAGAGAGAGTGTCATATTGAGGAGAGAGAGTGTCATATTGAGGAGAGAGAGAGTGTCATATTGAGGAGAGAGAGAGTGTCATATTGAGGAGAGAGAGAGTGTCATATTGAGGAGAGAGAGAGTGTCATATTGAGGAGAGAGAGAGTGTCATATTGAGGAGAGAGAGTGTCATATTGAGGAGAGAGAGTGTCATATTGAGGAGAGAGAGAGTGTCATATTGAGGAGAGAGAGAGTGTCATATTGAGGAGAGAGAGAGTGTCATATTGAGGAGAGAGAGAGTGTCATATTGAGGAGAGAGAGAGTGTCATATTGAGGAGAGAGAGAGTGTCATATTGAGGAGAGAGAGAGTGTCATATTGAGGAGAGAGAGAGTGTCATATTGAGGAGAGAGAGAGTGTCATATTGAGGAGAGAGAGAGTGTCATATTGAGGAGAGAGAGAGTGTCATATTGAGGAGAGAGAGAGTGTCATATTGAGGAGAGAGAGAGTGTCATATTGAGGAGAGAGAGAGTGTCATATTGAGGAGAGAGAGAGTGTCATATTGAGGAGAGAGAGAGTGTCATATTGAGGAGAGAGAGAGTGTCATATTGAGGAGAGAGAGAGTGTCATATTGAGGAGAGGGGGAGAGTGTCTCATATTGAGGGGAGGGGGAGAGTGTCTCATATTGAGGGGAGGGGGAGAGTGTCTCATATTGAGGGGAGGGGGAGAGTGTCTCATATTGAGGGGAGGGGAGAGTGTCTCATATTGAGGGGAGGGGGAGAGTGTGTCATATTGAGGGGAGGGGGAGAGTCATATTGAGGGGGGGGGAATGTCATTGAGGGGAGGGGGAGATTGTCATATTGAGGGGAGGGGGAGAGTGTCTCATAATGAGGGGAGGTGGAGAGTGTCATATTGAGGGGAGGTGGAGAGTGTCATATTGAGGGGAGGGGGAGAGTGTGTAATTGAGGGGAGGGGGAGAGTGTCATATTGAGGGGAGGGGGAGAGTGTCATATTGAGGGGAGGGGGAGAGTCATATTGAGGGGAGGGGGAGAGTGTGTAATTGAGGGGAGGGGGAGAGTGTCATATTGAGGGGAGGGGGAGAGTGTCATATTGAGGGGAGGGGGAGTGTGTCATATTGAGGGGAGGGGGAGAGTGTCATATTGAGGGGAGGGGGAGTGTGTGTCATATTGAGGGGAGGGGGAGAGTCATATTGAGGGGAGGGGGAGAGAGTCATATTGAGGGGAGGGGGAGAGAGTCATATTGAGGGGAGGGGGAGAGAGTCATATTGAGGGGAGGGGGAGAGAGTCATATTGGGAGGGAGAGAGTGTCATATTGAGGGGAGGGGGAGAGTGTCATATTGAGGGGAGGGGGAGAGTGTCATATTGAGGGGAGAGAGTGTCATATTGAGGGGAGGGGGAGAGTGTCATATTGAGGGGAGGGGGAGAGTGTCATATTGAGGGGAGGGGGAGAGAGTGTCATATTGAGGGGAGGGGGAGAGAGTGTCATATTGAGGGGAGGGGGAGAGAGTGTCATATTGAGGGGAGGGGGAGAGAGTGTCATATTGAGGGGAGGGGGAGAGAGTGTCATATTGAGGGGAGGGGGAGAGAGTGTCATATTGAGGGGAGGGGGAGAGAGTGTCATATTGAGGGGAGGGGGAGAGTGTGTCATATTGAGGGGAGGGGGAGAGTCATATTGAGAGGAGGGTGAGAGGGTGTGATTTAGGGGAGGGGGAGAGAGTGTTATATTGAGGGAAGAGAGACATGGGGGGGATGCTGACTTGTGGGGGGGGGATGCTGACATGGGATGCTGACTTGGGGGGGGGGCTGCTGACATGGAATGGGCTGGGGGGATGTGGAGGGGGTATTGTGTGTTTGATCTGGAGGGGGGTATTGTGTGGGTGAGGGGGAGAGATGGGGGTATGAGAGATAGATGGGGAGTATCGTAAAGGTTGATAGTGAGGGGTTCTGGGGGAGATATGAGGATGATGATGATGAGAGGTGCTGGAGGAGAGATGATGATGATGATGATGATGATGATGATGATGATGATGATGATTTAACCCGTGCGGCCCAATTTTTTTTTCCTTTGAGCAGTTCGGCCCTTCTCATTTTACGAGTTGGGCAGGCCTGGTGTAGACCATTATTTCATGGAAACCTAGAATTTGACAGAAAAGACCCACCCGTCTGCCCATTCTTCTCCCACCCTACTGGATGTTCGGCTTTCTTCCATATGATAGCCTGGAAACCATCACAAGCATTTTCTGAATTCCCTTACTGTATTGGCCTCTACCACCTCTGTTGGGAAGCTATTCCACAAATCCACCACCCTTTCCGTAAAGACGTACCTCCTTGCTTTTCCTCAGCCACCTTGTCCCTTTGGATAGGAATCGTCACAGTTATAATTGCGTATCCAGGTGGCTGAAACTACATTCTTAATTCACAGCAGATTTGCATTGAACCATTAAACTTGTCCGTGCCAGCTGCAGGTAACCTTCCCCTTTTTAATGAGGACACACAGATGTAGCAAGACTTGCGTCCTCCGGAGCCACGTGACTGCAGCTAGCCCTGGTGTAGGAGACGGTTGCCCTTTCTACTTTTGTGGGGGAAAACTAGCAAATGTATCACAAAAGCAATAATAAATAAAACCTGACCAAGTTTAAAAATAAGTCATTGTTCTGAACCTGCAACATGGAGAAAAAAAAAGGGTAATCTAAAAAATACCCGTAGTATAAAAAGCAGGAGTGTTGCAGCCATCAATGGTCAAGGTAAAATCGACAGGCTGTTCTACACCAAGGATTCACCGACCATACGTTTTTTAAATAGCGCTTCAGCAAAAGGTCACAATTGGTTTTACTTGCCTAGTCCAGTCAGTGAAGAATCGGAACCGCAGTCTAGTCTGTCAGATAGTGTGGATACAAAAAAAGAAAAGAGAACCTGATCTAAACCGCCTATATATACACTGTCCCACCCCTCCAAAAAGAATATAAACACGAGTCCTGCCAAATTACTAATATGAAAGTTGGAAACCACAAAGTGACAAGCTGCGCAAAGTGCAGGACTATAACAAAGCATAAGGCTAAGGCCCCGCTCCCTCAGTCAGCGCGCCAGCATGCAGACAGGCGGGGCGCTGACAGACACAGACCGCTATATGCGGTCTGTAGGGAGCGGGGGAGGGAGGTGGGAGGGAGGGGGCGTGGTTTAAGCGGAGGGACCCGCGATAGCCCCGCCCCCTTCTCACAAGCAGGCAATTTTCTGAGCTGGCAGTGTCATTTTGGACTGTAATGTGTCAAATCCAATTGCATTATTCATGTCACCCCCCCCGCCCCTGCCTCGGGCTCGGGCTGCAGCTGAAGGAGGGAGCTGCTGCGGGCTGCCCTACTCACACGCTGAAACCTTTTACACACACGCACACGCACGCACGCACTCATGCACGTACACACGCACGCAGGCAGGCACTCATGCACGTACACACACACACAGGCAGGCACTCATGCACACTCACACACACACACAAACACATACACACACACAGACAGGCACTCACGCTGATTTCCCTCCACACTCACCTCCCCGCTCCCCGAAGCCTCCCCTCCAACCGAAGCCTCCCCTCCTCATTGGCTCACAGCCACACCACGTGACGCGTCGATGCTAGGAATTACAATTCTCTTGTATCCCCTAGCGGCTGACGCGTCACAGCGTGTAGTGAGCTGTGCCGTAAGGGGGGACCGGGACCGGCTCGGGAGGATTCCCCTGCTGGTGGGGAAAGCCCGTGCAGCCGCCCGCGCCGCCGGGTGCAGCGGGTCCCAGCCCTTAAAAATAATGGATGGCTTTTACATAATACAGAAATCTCTATTTAAAAAAAATAAATTCTGATGTATAAAAATGTGCAAATACACCTCAATTTCACGTGCAAAACGTATAGGACAGCATTTTATAAAGTGCGATGGTGCCAATCTGGAGTTACTGCACAGTGAGACTGTCTATCGGACCGGATTTTCTCGTGTTCATTTTACCGATCTAGAAGTCAAAGGCAGACACTATCTTACTCGACCACTGAAAAGATGTAGCAGTGTATATACGATACAGTAACCTGGTATCTATTCTCAAATACAGTGGCGAGAACATTTGGTAATCCCATAGGATTTTCACATTTTTCAAACCCAAATTGTTATTGGATCTTAAATCTAATTCCTAATAATAGATAAAGATAACCCGATCAAACAAATGACAAAAACATGATACTTTTTCAGCATTTATTTATCCACAAATGATTCAACATTCAATATCCATGTGTGAAAAAGTATGTGAACCTTTAGATTCAGTACCTGGTGACACCCCCTTGAGCAGCAATGATTTCAACTAAGCGTTTCCTGTAACTGCTGGTCAGTCTTACATTGGTTTTGAGGAATTTTGGCCCATTCATCCTTACAGAACTGCATCAGCTCAGTGACACGTGAGGGCTTTGTTGCATGGACAACTCACTTCAGGTCCTGCCAAAGCATTTGATGGGGTTTAGGTCCGAACTTTGACTAGGTCATTCTAAAACGCGAAATTTCTTCATTTGCAACTATTCTTCTGTAGATCTGTTTGTTTAGGATCATTGTCTTGCTGCATGACCCACTTTTGCTTCTTCTCACGGATGGATGGCCTGACATCCTCCTCTAGAATCTTCTGATACAATGCAGAATTCATGGTCATCAATGATTGCAAGCTGTCCAGTTTCTGAGGCAGCAAAGCAGCCCCAAACATCACACTCCCACCACCATGCTTGACAGTTGGGTTGATCTTATGTTCGCAGGCAGTGGTTGGTTTTCGCCAAACATAATGTTTCTCATTGAGGCCAAAAAGTTCTACCTTTGACTGTTCTGTCCAGAGAATATTGTTCTAGAAGTCTTTTGGATCGTCTATGTGCTTTTTGGCGAACTTCAGGTGGCAGTGGTTTCCTCCTGGATATCCTTCCATGAAAACCACTCCTGTTCAGTGTTTTTTCTGATAGTTGAGTCATGAACACACACATTAGCCAAGACGCGAGTGACCTGCAGATCCATGGATGTTACTTTTGAAAGTCTTTTGTGACTTCCTGGATGATTTGACAGTTCTTTGAGAGATTTTGGTAGGACGACTGCTCCTGGTTAATGACTGTGGTCTTGAACTTTCTCCATTTGTAGACTGTCAGTGGATTGGTGGAGCCCCAAATCCTTAAATTGTTTTGTAAACCTTTCTAGACTTCTGAGCATCAATAACTGCATTTCTGAGGTCCTCAGATTTCTTTTGATCGTGGCATGAAGTGTTTCCTCACACCTGTACGGTGGAGACCAAACTCCCAAAGTTTTGGATCTTTATATAGGGTCGGACCTCGCAAACGCAAACCTGAAGATCTACGTAATTATTTCAACACCTGATTCTAATTATCTGCTTTTATTTAGCTGATAAAAGCAGGGTTTCTTACCTTTTTTGCATATACAGTAGAGTCTCTGTTATCCGACACTCCGTTTTATCTGACATGTCCCCCCCCATCTCGCTTACCGGCGGCACAGTGGGGGCGAAGTATCACAGGAGGCAGGCAGCTGGTGGCAGTAGAAGACCATGTCAGCCTAGGGAACAAGTTGAAACGGCGGGCGGCGGTGGCAGGAGAAGACATGCAATCGAGCAGAAGCAGAGCAGCACAGGAGGCGGCAGGGAAGGAACGCGCTGGAACACCGGCACCGGAAGTCAGACGCCGGTCAACTTCCAGTGTTACAGCGCGTTCCTCCACTGCCGTCTCCTGTGCTGCTCTGCCTCTGCTCGATTGCATGTCTTCTGCCATTGCCGCCCTCTGTTTCAACTTGTTCCCTCGGCTGACATGGTCTTCAACTGCCACCAGCTGTCTGACTCCTGTGCCGTCGGTAAGCGAGAAGGGGGCGCAAATTTCGGATAATACTTTTAGTATTATCCGGCATTTTCGGTTATCCGACACAGATAACCATTTAGGTCAGATAACCAAGACTCTACTGTACCGTGACTCTTCATTACTCATTGTTTGTCTAATTCATACATCATAGTTTCAAAAAAATCTGGAATTGGTTAATATAAACCCTTTGATTCAAGACTCCTAGCAGGAACGAATTAATCAGATGTGAGTACATCAATGTCCTATGGAACATCTATACTTCATTTGTTGGCTATGGCCCTCTATGAGAGCGATATAAGATGCATCTAGCAGGTTATGGTATTGGAATAGTCTGTTGGAGTCTCCTTTATATTACCAGTTTATCTCATGATAAATAGTGCTTTTCGTGCCTAATAATTTGAACTTTCTCTCGTGCTCTTTATAAGAGGGTTTTAGTTTCTTATTGGAACGGTTGGCTATATTTGACATTACAGTATTCAATTATTGGCTAAAAAAAGCATTATTTTCAATGCTGGAAGTCTGCTAAAACTATCTCCTCCCCCCCCAAAAAATTTTTTATGTACATCGTTAAAAGAAAATAATTTTACAGAGGTTTATTAAAGAATAACGCAAATAGAAAATTTTGTAAAAAAAAGTATTTCAAAATACATCATTGTATCATGAAATACCTAAAATGCTTAGAAGAAATGTAAAAAATAAAAGTTTATCTGAACTGCGGGTTTCCTTTTAGCTGCTCTGTGATTCTCTGATGTCCGGGGATCTGTGTGTTCCTCCCCAAAAAATAAATCTTCTAAAGTGTAATAGAAGTTTTAATCCAATCTCTCTCTTCTCAGAGTTCTGATTTGTAACAGGATTAAGAAAAAATATAAACACAATCAGTCCAGACAGGTGTTAGAAGCAGTATATATATACAATTCCAGCAGCCAACTATTGAAACCATCTTGGGGGGGGGGGGGGGGGAAATAAACACTTTTGTACTATGTCTTGATGTGTAACACCCCATAGAGATCCATTTACATGTTGCATGTAATTGGGAATGTAAAATTACAAAAAGATGGCATTGTCCTCGGTCAGTTTTGCTGCTTATTGACTAGACGAGATTTATATAATTTTAAATAGACGTACAAAATGGCAGGCGCATCATTTATTGTGGTTCTGTTGAGACATTCACATAAGTGATGAAAGTATATTACTGTATGTGTTTTTTTGCATCTTCAGTAGAAACAGTGGTGTTACCTTTTTTTTGTTGCCTTTAACCTTTAGATCCCCTGGCTTTGGGTTGTCCCTTGTGGCAGAAACCACGGAAGGTTACTTTCTGAGCGCTGAACTTGCATCCAACCCTCCGGGACAAGGCGATATTGTCGTTCCTGAAGACCTGGGGACGAACTGTGCGAAACTGCTGCTGGAAGAGATTTACCGAGTAAGGGCACCTATTGTGCATAGCATCTTAATTACATTTAATTGGAGTGATTTTACAAAGTGTTAATGAAAGTCTATAAGGATATTAGGATATGTTTCCTTCTCACATCTGTGAGCACACGGTGTGGATCTTCATGAAACCAAAGCACAATGGCCCATACTTACGAACAGGCGATATTCCATAAGATGTCTTTCGTCTACAGAAGAAACCTTACATCTCTAAGGTTTGTCCCAGCACTGGGTGGTGACTAATTGGAAATAGGACCTTGTTTAGCAAGCTGTGCTATTCATAGACCATCAACCCCGTTGTAAAGGTTGTTCTTCATCTGAGATGCATTCAGCATTTTAACATGTGCGTTTCCTTTTTATATATCAAATCAGTTGGTGTGCCATGTTAAATAATTTTGGAGAAATATATATTTTTTTATTTAAGCAAAGGAGGTTAAATACACTCACACTAAATAAAATAAAAAATTCAATATTTATATTCCTCAAGTGAGTGTAAAAGATGTCTTAAGAAAAAAAAAACAATATTAAATAACAATATTTTTGTTTTGAAAAAACTAAGCATATACAGTAGTGATGTATTAATAAATGATCAAAGTAAGTTGTCTCCTTAGATGCCAGATCTGCTGGCCAAAGTATAAGTGGACCACTCTTCATTCAAATGCCCTCAAAAAGAAGAGGGGTGCAAAACATAGCATGAAATCCTTAAGAATATATAATTGGAGAACATCATAAAAAGATTGCGCTCACAAATCTATTTGCCTGGTATTTTGGAGTATCTAACGCTCTGAGTGAGGCCGCTTGTCCTACTTTCTGCTTCTCTGGATCTCTGTTCACAGCTGACCCAGTCCATCAGTTTTTTTTAAAGTTTTTTTTATACCCACTGATGGAACAGTGTGGCAAGCGGGCAACTTCCCCAGCGTCCTGCACTTGGGTAGGTCTGTGGCGCGTCATCCCACATGTATACCTCGATTAAGCCACAGGTAGCGGTGAAACGCATAGGATAAGCTGAACAAGGATAGCTGAGTGCTCTCCATTACACCACTTCCGGGGTTCTATAACCACTTCCCGATCACGTATGTTGACGTGCCTCATATTTACCTGAGTGCATGATGCTGCAGGGGTCTCCTGGGGGGGGGGGGGGAAGTGGCGTCGCCATCTTGCCACGCTACTATCGGTGATGCACGTTCTATCAGTGGGGAAAAATCGGAACCTGGTGGACTGGGTCATCAGAGCAAACGGGGATTCAGGAAAGGAGGAAAAACTGCCTCTGTGGGAATTACATACTCTAAATACCAGAATGCAATCTTTGTATGGTGTTCTCCAACTGCCTATTACAAACCATTTATTTGTTGCTATGTTTTGTGCCTATCTTCTGTTTTTGAGGGCATTTCCTTTTATTACCCTATTAATTAGTGATGTCTTGTTGTGATTTGTGATACCTTGTCTTGGACCAACTAGAAAGTTATTCATGTAGGAAATTATAATGTACGGATATTTCTAAACCTTAGTTCTCCATGTTTATACACAAGACTTGAATAATTTAAAATCTCCATGCACTATCATTTCATCTCTGAAGATGTGTGTGTCCATTAAAGGTTACAACCGTTCTAGCAGCAGCTATATGGCAAGTAGCACTGAATATGCATATAGCCAATACTGTTATGGCTGAAATCCCCCTGTTAAACTGGCATCCCAATTTGCGCTCTGTGATTTGGTTTGCAATCTTCATTAAATTTGCCTATTATATGAGCTGCTTGAAAACTTCAGATACTGTGCCTCCTATAGTTGCTCCAATGGTGCATTTGGGGATTTACAGTGCTCTATACTGAACAGGTTCCAGTATAGAGGTAGGCCGGCAGGCGGCAATAGGATGCAATGCTACAGTTTGTTACAGTGCAGCCCTCAGAGGAGTACTGAAATGCTTCCCTGAAGAGATGATTATTCAACGGAGTGGATTATACTGATGTCAAACAAGCAACCATGTTCCCTGAACTGAAGGAAAACGGTTCTGAGAGCTGAGAATTCATGAGGGATTTATGGAGTTAAAATATGGTTAGGAATACTGCAACATTTTCTACATAACAGAGAAGAAAATACAGACAGTCCTCGGTTATCCAACGGAATCCGTTCTGGAAGTAGCGTTGGATAGTGAAACTGTTGTAAAGCGAGTTCCATCTTATCAGTGGCGGTGAGCGTTGAATAACGCATTCAGGTGTCAAAAACCGGCCCGTAGCGTTTGCATTGTAAAGTGTTGGATATGCCATTCGTTGTAAAGTGAAACGTTGGGTAACGAGGACTACCTGTATTGCAGTATTTATTTATTAGGGAGCCAACAAAGGCATTGAAGGAGTAGGGAAATTAAGAAGATCATTTAGGGCGTACATTGCTATAAGCTACAGAGAGCAGGTTTCAGTAAATGACAGGTGAGCTATTATGTACAGTACTGATTTATAGCTAGACACTAGCCTATTGGTAGTTGTGTTGTCTTTGAAATGGGTGAACATGTTTTAAGACCTAATGCCTTTGTAACTTGGGTAAATAATCTGTGTGCCTTCGTTCAATAAATTAGAATGTCCGCTATTTGGGACAGGGCTTGTTCCACCTAAAACATTTGCTACTGTACATACACCATAAGGAGAAAACAATATATTATACTATGTATAGATAGAAGTGAGGACCCTATTTGAGTACAATGAACGCACCATCCATGGCAATATGAAGGTGTTAAGATGGCAACAGGCTTGGGTAAAAACATGAGGGACAAATTTGGTATGTGGCTTCACAGTTACCACCAAAGAGATAAAAATATGGCTTCACTTGGGTAATGCTAAGTTAAGGGAACCTATTGATTCAGTGCTTCTGACTTCGAGCTATTTGGATGGCTATTGAATATTTTCAGCTTGGGACCAGTCTTGAATGGCCCTTCCACTTCTGAGTTAGACAGATACTGTAGCTGTTTTAGTGTCTATACAGGTCTCCAAAATTTGTACTTCTCTGTACCTACAATTGGGCAGTATATAGATATGGTGGTGATATCGCAATAATAATAATAAAAAGGACGATAAATTCGTATTGACATTTTTTTGTTCTCGTGGTTTTGCCATCAGTCAGTCATGGGAAACGTAAAAAAAAAATAACATTTATTAAAACCTTTATGGGGCAGCAAATGACATGCAGCTTAGATGCCACATATTGGCTTTAAAAATGTAAAAACAAAAATTTTTAAAGGCAGGGCTACTAAATTAAGTGGAACTCCTTCCACTGAGGATCACTTGACCCTGTTTAACCCTTTCTTCCTAATCCCTTTCCCTAAATACCTACTGTTGACACTTAGGAATACTTCTTTTTAACATCTAATACAAAAAAAAACAGCCGGTGTCCTCTTATACAGTCCTATTCAGTTAACTGATGTATGTCCTACCTCCGGCTGAGTGTGGCCTAATACCCTATGGTTGTGCACTCTCGTGGAGACGCAAGAGCAAACTATTGATTTTTGTTTGCCCTCACCCGTTCCAATTGTTAAACTGTGCTTTGCAATTTACCCTTTGGAGATTCCTACAGTCTGTTTTCTCGCTGTATCTGCTGTTTGTAAAGGGCAGAGGTGGCATTGCAGCATTGGTCTCTGGGATTGCACCAGATCTCAGTTCATTGGCAGGGATCCCTGTGGCGTGGTTCTTGCAGTACTCTGGGATTGCACCAGATCTCAGTTCATTGGCAGGGATCCCTGTGGCGTGGTTCTTGCAGTACTCTGGGATTGCACCAGATCTCAGTTCATTGGCAGGGATCACTGGGGCATGGTTCTTGCAGTACTCTGGGATTGCACCAGATCTCAGTTCATTGGCAGGGATCACTGGGGCATGGTTCTTGCAGTACTCTGGGATTGCACCAGATCTCAGTTCATTGGCAGGGATCACTGGGGCATGGTTCTTGCAGTACTCTGGGATTGCACCAGGTCTCTTTGTTCATTGGCAGGGATCCCTGTGGCATGGTTCTTGCTGTAGTCTGCGATTGCACCAGGTCTCTTGGTTCATTGGCAGGGTTCCCTGTGGCATGGTTCTTGCTGTAGTCTGTGATTGCACCAGGTCTCTTGGTTCATTGGCAGGGATCACTGTGGCATGGTTCTTGCTGTAGTCTGGGATTGCACCAGACCTAAATGTGGATGGTTTTCGTTATTTTATTTCTTTTTCAGTGTCCTTAGAGTTGAACTACATGACCAAAAATGTGCTTTGAAGCCTGTTGCAGTCAGAATGTAGAGAATTCAGAGCGGTCTCTTTTTACTGGAGGAAGTCACCCGTACTTTTATTTGGTTTCAGTTAATTAATACCAGCAAGCGTGCTTGCCCAGAAAACCTAGCAAACTAGCGTGAAGCTGACACAACCCAGGGATTAAAGGAAGGGGCAAGGTTGATGGGAAAAGGTCTCTGAAGGGGGGAAATAATCATTTTGGTATAACCGCAGGCAGGTAAGATTTTCTGTGGGGTTAGAACCATAATCCAGGGTGTTCTAGTGCCCCTGGCTGCTTGTAGCATGCTTTGTGTAGTGTAGAAGTTTAATTTGTTCCATGCATGTTGCTATACTTGTACATTCTCTTCTGGGGGCCTAGTTGTACTGGATATTTTGGATAATTGTATCCAGGAACAAATATTCCTTTGTTTTCGTATATAATTTTTCTTATTGAGCTCAGGCAAAGTACGCAGTGCTGCTGCACATAGAATCTTGCAGACACCGTGAGCCCCTGTCTGAGAAACTTACAACTTAAACATTAGTGCCTCAGGCACAAGAAGATACTTCCCAAGGTCAAAAGGAGAACCGACATTGGGATTTGAACTGGGTCCACTCGTTTTGAAGGCCACAAAGCTACACCTCCTCCTGCCTATAAAAGTGTAGGAATCTGCCACATTCATGTGTATTACAGTACTCTCATTGCTTTAAGGCAGAGTAGTACAGCCACAATGCTGGGAGTTTTAATAAGGCATTACATAGGCTTGCATGGGGCTTCTCCTGGGGATATGGTACGGTTAATACTTAATATTACGCTCTTCTATATCTTTGTGCATTATAATGACACTTTCCCACCTAAAAAATGTCTTGCTCGTTTAAGAGGTGCAGTCTAGTCTACTTATCACAGTTCTGGTTTGTTCTGAATGTTGTGTTGTACATAATGTACTAGTTGTATTTGAAAGGGAATGTGTTAAGCAATAGGATAGTTTTGGTGGCTGTATTTAAAGTTAATATTTTGTTTAGAGTAATATGTTTGGTAGACAATCCCCTTTCTGACACTTGTGCCATTTAATGAATATAGTAGAATGCTGTATTTTTGGGTAATGTAATGAAAAATGCTTAATTGGGGCCTGCTTTGTTTTTGGAACGAAAGGAAAAGGAACTCTCTTTCATGATTGCAAATAATTTCAAAGAATATATCTATGAATCTGACATTGTACACAGCGCTGTACATTTTGCAGGCACAGCAAGGTGCTGCAATCTAATTTTTAGTGACAGGATATAGTGTGACTTGAACAAGATCAGAAGGAACAGACTGGGACGAGAACCAAGTTTACCAACTTCAAAGCAGTGACATTACCACTAAGCTATTACTTCTGTCTGTCGTTGCAGTATTGTGTATTATTATTATTATTTTTATGCTCCAGTAATAGACATATGATGTTTGGTTATTCTCAGAACTGACTGTACACAGTGGCTTAAAGCTTTCCCTCCTACCCTTGCTGATTTTTCACTCACGGCCTAGGCTTGCTCATCTCCGCCGTTCTCAACCTTCTGAATCTGCGTGCCCTGTTCAATATGCTGCGAAGCTCTCGCACAACGTTAAATGAACATCCAATCGAGTGAAAGGACGTCTCTGCATCATTCACACCTCCCTAATAATGCTCTAGATCAAGGGTGAGCATCTCCAGTCCTCAAGGGCCACCAACCAGTCAGGTTCTCAGGATATCCCTGCTTCAGCACAGGTGTCTGTCTTAGACTGTCTTGAACCCGGTGGTGGCCCTTGAGGACTGGAGATAGCCACCACTCGTCTAGAGAAAAACCCTCTTGGTGACACTAAATCATGCTCATTACTATATCACAGATGTTAAACAACGAGAAACAAAAATGGCTCCCGACGTTGGTTTACCCAGCTACATTTTGAAAATGTTCAGGTTTTAAAATACTTTCGTTTTGTCGCCAAGATTTAATGCATAAAACCTGTCATCCCTATTATCTACCGGTGGTGCTACATATGTCTGTATGTCTTAAAGATTCCGAGCCAGACAGGGTTATGATGAAACTCTGCCCTGCGACTCCTACTTCCCGATACCCTGAACAAATAAAAATGGGAACAGCCATTTTGAAGATGAAAGGGTTGCTCTCCTTCAACCTCCACATTGTACAATTCTACCACGTGCTGCATCACCTATACCAACTCTCCTCCCACGATCGCCTACATTTAATTAAAGAATGGGGCACTTTTCAGGAGCACGGACACACATACTCGTGTCTGTTCTGCCATCATTATGTAATGCATTTCTTTTTTTGTGAGTAGTAATTGGTATCAAAACCTGCAGTAAAAACCCCAGAATATAATATTGGAGAGCTTGAGGTATGTGGCATGTTAGGAGAGGAGGGTGGCTGCGTGGCAGGAGAGAAGGGGGAATGATAATTGTATGCAGAGTTCTGATGCACCCACTGAGGGGCAGTGCAGTGCAGCAGAACGCCAGCTCTCTAGCTGTGTTCACACAGCATTGCTCATTGAATTGATTCATTTTCTCTGGCTTGGATCACCTGCATTCTATAAAGTGCTCTCTAATATTAAATACTGCCCCAATCAGGACTCACAATAGCAAGGTGGAATTCGAAGAGGCTTATTCAATAGGTTTCTGAAGCAGCCAATCGCACCTCTATTGTCAGATAACGCCCATTAAAGGAGCAATCTAAGCAATATCCTACGTGTTGTTTTTCTCCCCCCCCCCCCCCAACTCTTAATGCCATTTTTAATGAGTCTTAATATACTGAGCATCATTTGATTTCTATAACAGGTTTTAAACACATTCCCAGCAGTGCAAGACCTTTGTAACACTTTCATGTAACACTTTTTTTGTGATCATTAGTTGCCAATATACCCAGCAGTTTGAGCTGTAAGGCTGCGCTTATTGTGCCAGCGACGCGACCGTCGTGTCAAAACAAATGCATTGTCGCCGTCGTCTGCGCTTATAGTGCACGCGACGGAGCGACGGTGCTACCAAAAATCTGGTAGTCAGTTATTTGATTTTTCTTTTTTGGCGACGGTCTCCCCTTGTGGCCAATCAGAGAGCTTCTCCGTCCCTCTGCCCCTTCCCCTTTCTGACGTCACTGGCCTTGTAGCCAGTGACGTCGCCTAAACTTAAAATATAACTTTCGCAATGGCGACGGTGACGTCATCGGTCGCTGTCGCCATAAGCGCGGCCTAACAGATAGTATTAATATCCGGATACATTGTAGTCGCTGAGTTACACTGACTGAAGGATTGATTTGAAACTAAAAGGCAGCCATTTAATGAACACTGGGAAGCAGGATCTTTGCTGATCAATCACGGGAGAATGAATCGATGGGCAACTTAGGTAATTTGTTTTCAATAAAGGTAATCAAAGGCTGCATATAATAAAACTTCTTTTATTTTTTTTTTTTAAAGCTGCTTGGTTATCCTCAGGCGGTGGGAGTTTTCCGCTATGGAGCTAACTGAAAAAGCCCCTAAATCTGTGTTTGTGCGGCTGTTCCCTCTTGGTTGCACTCTGTTTGGTCAGCTCACTGGTTCTGTTCTCCTGTCTGGACTTGAGTCCCTTTCCCCCCACTAATTCACGTGTTTGGCTTTTACAGGGAGGCTGTGTGGATTCAGTGAATCAGAGCTTGGTCCTGCTGCTTATGACCCTTGGACAGCCGGATGTTTCCAAAATCCTGCTGGGACCTTTGTCACCTTACACGTAAGCTATTTTCACAATGTTTAACTTGGACTATCCTGACACAACCTGCCCCTTTATTTAAATAGAGAATATTTTGTGTGTGTATATATCTCAAAGGAACAGGCATGCCATACTTGCAGCAAATGTGATGCTTTAGGCCTCGGGCATGGTCAGCGCCCGTGCTGAGGCGCACTGCTGCTCGGCAGTGAGCCCCTGCAGCCGCAATGAGAGCGGCTTTAGCAGGGGCTCGCGCACGCTTCCGCAAGCGTGTGTCTTAACAAATGTTACGTTTCTGAGCTCGCCGGAGCGCAGGGCCGGTCACATGAGCGGTTCGCCCAATGAGGGCGAACCGGCTCCGTGATGTCACTGGCCCGCCCCAGACACGCCCACGGACGGCGCGCGCTCTAAGGCCAGGGAAAGCACCGCTTTCCCTCAGCCTCAGCGCGCCTCCGCACAGGCGAAGTGTCTATGGACTAAGCCTTAGTGTGTGTGTGTGTGTGTGTGTGTGTGTGTGTGTCACCACCCCCCGCTATAAAGTTACAATATAGTTCGGGAAATAAGCAGATTAAAAAAGGTACTGTGTTTGTCAATTAACTTTTGTGGTGCTCTTTGCTACACAACTAGATACTTCTATTTTGCTCATACTATGGATACCAGTGTCTAGCTGTAGACAGTAATTGCAAGAAGACTTTCCTATAGTCTGTTCTATATACAGTGCAGCAATATAGTCTGTGTTTCATAGTCGTTATGTGGAGAGGTTAATGTATAGAGGGGTATCACAGAATTCCCTTAAAGGCCAGGTCGGACCGCCTGTCCCGCGGGAAGTCTAAGAATGTGAACTGCCCTTTTTCGGTTATCATGGTACCGGTGCTGTGTATGTGAAAGGTACAGTACTGTGATAACTGAAGAATGGTGGTGCCATCAAGAGACGGACGGCATGTGCGATCCTACCGCTTTTTCCCTTCTCCTTTTTGAAGGCGACCGTGAGTCCCTTTTTTAAATGGGCTGCACTCAAAGCTACATCTTCAGAGCAACATAGACAAGGTGGCGCTGGTGGAAGGAATAGCAGCTAAAACCATGAATAATTGGTACTGAAAGCCCTGTGAGGAAACACTGGAAGAACAGCGTGGGGATAGTACATACAGGTTTACATATGTCAGATGCATGGTGAAACCACTTATTTATTTTTTTTTCATTTTTTTTCCCCTGTTCAATTGTTTAATCTGTAAGAAAAAAAGGGGTCACGCGCCTCAGTAGAGGGCTTCAAGGGAAATGTTTACTTTTTTTTGTCTTTTAAAAATAACATGGCTAATTAAATGGGATGAAGCCTATTCGGTGAACCATTTCAACAAGTCACATTTGACCAGAGTGAGGGACCTAACAGAAAAATGGTCGTTGTCATTCTGATTTTTGATTTTCCTTGGTTGTAATATGTATGTTTGCACACACTGGTTCGCTTTTCCCTTGAAGGGTAATTCTCATTCTGCTGCCAAATTGTCTCTAAAACACGGTTATATCGTAAGATGCCGATTCCACGTTCTACATCTTCAATGCAGTAAAATGTTGTGCGTACAGATAGACGCTTCATAGTTATGTTTCTTTAAACTCTTTGCCCAGTTTGATTATTTTTTGCTAGATCGTGTTCCTTCCAAGAGTCACAAAATCTATAATGCACAATAGTTTTGGACATTATCTTTGTGAATTAAACGTGTTAGGTTTTTTTTTTTAATATAAAAATATATGTTGGGTGATTACCTCGATACGTCGCATAGAACTGCAGCATGTGCAGATGTAGCAGTAATTGTTGCAGGGAGACGCACACCTGCTCTAGTAACTTGTATTCTTTTTTTGTTTCAAACAGGTTTTTTTTAATTTGTTTTAGTTATAATCTTTTGGGGGGTGGGGGGGTGAGGGGAGGGTTGTTAACAAAAAAAACCAGCGTAATTAAATTGACAATACATTACAGAAATAATAACAGTAGAAATAATATTTAACAATAATAGTAATAGACAATATATGGGAGAGGCATGAGACTTTAGCGGTAGTAGTCCTAATTTTTCTGTTCTAACTCTGTACGTTACTGGTTTTTAACCCACAAGCTATTTTTAAAGGAAACACCCCCCCCTGCTGATTTGTCCGTTCACAACATATAATATATGACAACATATCAATGTTTTCATAGAATTGAATGGTAATATTTGCAATTTAGGTATATTGCCATGTAGCACTTTTTTTTTACATTTATTTTTGTTAGAACAACTTGTATTTGTTTTTGATCATAAGGATGGGGGGAGGGTACAGGGGGGGGGGAGGAAAGGTAGGGAGAAGAACAATAGAACCAACGATTTAAACAATAATACAATAATATTGATAATCAAAATAATTAATCATATTAATAACAAAATGTGGAAGGTGGAGGAGGAAACAGCAAGAGACAACAGTATCAATAATCTTGGCAATTTTTCTATCTGAATTTGTTTATATTTGTAAATCCTGTCACGCTGTAATATCTCCTGGAAATGATGGGGATTATAGTAACTTGTATTCTAAATGCACTAGGCCCGTGTGGGGAAAGGGGCGGGGCTAACTGGCCAGCAGCGCATTAATGCCGGCCACATTTGTAGGCCAAGTAATTAGAGAGCATATATTAACATGGTGGACATTCAAATTCATGAAATGCTTTTCTTGTTTTGTTTTTGTTTTGTTTGGCAGGATTGAGTTTTTGCGGCACTTGCGAAGTTTTTTCCAGATCATGTTTAAAATTGAAAGCAAGACCTGTGACGAAGATCGCAAAGGAGGGGAGAAGGCACTCCTGACGTGCGTCGGTATCGGATTTTCCAACCTCAGCAGGACGATAAAATAAAAATATTCACAACGAAGAGGACAAGCTAATTTTCCGTATGATCCGTCGAACTCCGAACCAAAAGCTCATGACGTTATAATAGCAGGCAACTAACTCTAGTGCAGGTTGATTTTATACTAGGCCTATAAAACGGTGGAGAATTAGAACAGAGTGCCGTCTCATGACTGCAGCTGAGCTTGTCGTACTGCTGTTTGTATTCACCTGGTGGTGCTGTACCATTAATATGGTCACTGAACTCTAATTTATGGAATAACTATTTCTTATGCTAAAACAAAACTCCATAGTAATCACCACATTTTAGGATTTCTGTTTGTGAAACTTCAATGTGACACGAATGGTTTCCTGTTAGTTGCTGCTTTTTAATGTAGATTGATTAGGTGTGAATAAATATAACCGCGTTCACTAACTTTCCCTTGTGATTAACCTGTTCTGTGCAGGAAGAACTTCCAACCAGTTATGTCCAGCCTTTTATAAGTTAACGTAATATGAAAAGCAACTCTTGGAAAACACAATTCTTCATAAATAGTTATTGAGGCTGAAAGCGCAGTGTGCAACACTACCTCTACAGTAACAATGTTTCTAAATTGAGAATGGTCCAGATGGAGCCAGGTAAGCTTTGTACACCCGGGGACACTGTCTTCCCCATTTATTTTACTGCTCAGATTTTAACCTTGTGCCTGTTGTGATTTGTCATCCACCACACTCCTTTTGTCACATCTCTGAAGGGGACTGTTGTGTTTACTTCTACACACCACCTGTAAAGACTTTTATGGCAACAGCCACTTTAACCTTGGTGATTGTTGCATTGTGTTTTCTCCTGAATTTGTCATATTGATGAATCTGCCAATAGAATATTTTAAAACGTTTATTACATTCCACTACTTGAACTTGTCTCTCTGCCTCAACTGCGTACATCCCCCTTTTTCAGTAAATGGAAAACATTTATGAACAATAAAACCAATTTCAAGGGTCCCTGGGGGCTGCTTTTTAAGATCCTGCTCCAGTTTGTGGATTGTGTTTATTGTACACAGGCCAGGAAAGCTAAAAACCGACGTGCAAGTCCTGTGTGAAGCAAGCTTGACATTACAGCTGGAAACACTCTGGTCAGCACAGTGCTTGCTTTGAAACATGTACTTGGTGTCCTATCCAAACGCAGTTGGGATTAATTATTTAAAGGTTGTAACAGGTACTTCTTTTGGTCAGAGAGCAAAAGGGGACAGTTATTGTATACTCTTAAGAAATATTCAGATCGCTGTTGAATTATAAAGCGATGTTCGTCATTTCCATGTGTGTGCGCATGTGCGTTCTTCAGACAGGACTTGACTAGTAGTTCCAAATAGGAGTTTCTACATACCAAGACGTAAACAGATTTGTGGTAGAAGGAATGGCCAAGTGTTGGTGGTGGACTTTTTTTTCCCCCGAGAGAGAACCTAGATCAAACCCCAGATCCTTATTACCTTGATCAAGTAACTTTGATCTCTGTGAACATCTGTGGTGTTTGAATGATGTGCGCATAGTCTAGTGAGGTCAAAATGGTGCACGACGAAAGGGCGTTGTATTGTACTTGAAGGTATGTGTTATTTGTGACTTTGTAGTGGGTTGATGAGTTTACAATGAATACCAAGAATAATGGATTGCAGCTGGTTTCAGACAAGTGCATTGAATAAATATTTTGATGTACTATTTTTCCAGACAAAATAAAATATCATTTACCAGGAACGTTAACTATTCTAATAGGCTATAATGTAAACTTTTTATGGTCTTAAGTTCAATGTCCCTATAAAAAAAAAAAAAATAGCAATCTGAGTTTGAGCCCCGTTCGTTGTTTTCTTCACGTGTGCGTGCGTCATAAGAAAAGTAGAATTTAAAAAAAAAATGACAGACACTGCTAAATTGCTGTTTGGTGTGGTGCCCATGTTTTGTACATTGAGATTTTAGTCAGACTTTTAAATAAATGAAGTGCAGGTTTTAATGCCTGTGGGTATTGGCAGGTGCAAAGCTTTTTTGACATATTATAAAGGTTTATATAATGGTACAGCAAAACGAACCGTGACTTTAATATAAATCAGGTCCCCACCTTTAACATTTTAACCACTGGATGTTTGTATATTTGCACTGGTATCGCACTTGTTTTCGTTGGACCCCCCCTTTTTTTTTTTATATAGATTTATCATAAGGATGTGTACTGCAATCTATACTGTCCTGTGTCCTGCTTGCACCTGTCTTCCTTACAACTTCCTCTGATATTCCGATTTGCTTCCACCTCTTGGAATGTCTGCCCACATGGGTCCTTACTCACTGATATCATTTTAATTTTTTTATTGGTGACAGTTTAATCTCTCCGTGCACCAAAAAAAATATTCCTAGAATTGTGACTGGTCGCTCAATTTTTTTCTCCCTCGCAAATCACAAATGTGGCAAACAATACAAATTTCAGGGGTGGAAAAGAGAAAATGCACCCATATAAAATTCCTGAGGAAATGATTAATGGAGGTGATCACAACCAAGGTTTGAACAAAAATGGAGGCTAGAAGAAGTGTGTTGCACAGGAAACCAAAAAGGTGGTTAAGAAACCGGGTTATGAAGCTGCTATTGAAATAAAGGGTTACGTCAGACACAACTTAATACAAAGAAAAACGAGTTACAGCGCACAAAGAAATAAAAATAAAAAGCTGAGTGTGCTGTGCACGCGCATAGTAAGTGAAACTTCTTTGACTTTTGTCACAGAAATTGACTTATAATGCGCGTGCTCGGCACATGTGTCAGTCAGTGTATGTGTCAGTGAGTGAGTATGTATGTATGTGTGTCAGTCAGAGAGTATGTATGTGTGTCAGTCAGTGTGTGCATGTGTGTCAGTCAGTGTGTGCGCGTGTGTGTGTGTGTGTGTGTGTGTGTGTGTGTGTCAGTCAGTGTGTGTGTGTGAGTGTGTGTCAGTCAGTGTGTGTGTGTGTGTCAGTCACTGTGTGTTTGTGTGTGTGTGTGTGTGTGTGTCAGTGTGTGTGTCAGTCAGTGTATGTCTCTCTCTGTGTTGTGTGAATGTCTCTGTGTCGGTCAATGTATGTGCGTGTGTGTGCGTGTGTCAGTCAGTGTGTGCATATGTGAGCGTGAGTCAGTGTGAGCGTGAGTCAGTGTGTGAGCGTGAGTCAGTCAGTCAGTGTGTGAGCGTGAGTCAGTCAGTGTGTGAGCGTGAGTCAGTCAGTATGAGAGTGAGTCAGTTTATGTCTCTCTCTGTGTTGTGTGAATGTCTAGTGTTGTGTTGTGTTGTGCCCCCCTCGCACGCAAATTCTGCCCCCCCCCTCCCTCCGCTCCCACGCAAATTCTGCCCCTCCCCTTGCACGCAAATTCTGCCCCCCTCCCCTCGCACGCAAATTCTGCCCTCCCCTCGCACGCAAATTCTGCACCCCCCCACCGCGGGGTACATGCGCCCGGCACGGGCATGAGTGACTGAGCCCCTGTGCCGCCCGGGTTTGTGCCGTGTGCCAGTGGAGGGCTGAAGGACTAGGAGCGTGTGGGGGGACATGGCAGCGGAACAGCGGCCGTTTGGAGCGGCGGAACAGCGGCCGTTAGGAGCGGCGGCTATCGCTGCCGCATGTCAGCAACCGAGTGTGGGGGTGTGTGTGGGGGGGTGGGGTTTGCGGCGGCGATTAGGAGCGGCGCCGGCGGCTATCGCCGCCGCCACATGTGACAGGGGACGTGTGAGCGGAGTGGCGTCCATTACGTGATGTCACTTCCGTTTCACATTTCGCCCCCCATCTATCCAGTTTTATCCCATCAGAGGTGCCACTAAAGAAGTTTCACTTCAAAAATATATATATATAATATATAATATTAAATACTTGTAATTTAAAGAAACAGTCTCTAGCTCTGTGTTGTAAAAGAATTGATTTTAAATATAATCTGGGCAGAGATCATGCAGTTGTGGTAATTCTTACCGGGTTTCTGGCCCCCCAACTGCCTTGGCAAGATCCAGATGCAGCAAGGCTCGCTGTCCCCAGTGTAGCGGTAGAAGAAGCAAAAGTCTGCGTAAGTCGAGATCCGCATTAAGCCTCCTTGCCGCGAACACAGTGCTCGCAGCACTGAAGACTCGTGGTCTTATTACATCTGTAAGGTGTGAGGTACGGAAAGCCATGTCCATGAGGCACGGAAAGCCATGTCCATGAGGCACGGAAAGCCATGTCCATGAGACACGGAAAGCCATGTCCATGAGGCACGGAAAGCCATGTCCATGAGACACGGAAAGCCATGTCCATGAGACACGGAAAGCCATGTCCATGAGGCACGGAAAGCCATGTCCATGAGACACGGAAAGCCATGTCCATGAGACACGGAAAGCCATGTCCATGAGGCACGGAAAGCCATGTCCACAAGGCCTAACTATTTTTGTTCTTGGTTCTAAAGGAAAAAAATGAATAAACTAACCAACATTTGGAAAAGGGGGGAAAATAACCATTGGCTTGAAGCATTCTGTATAAATCACTAAACCATAATGTAGGGCAGGCATAGGAAAAGTGAAGCTAAATTAAGACTAAATTGAGAATATGACCGCACAATTACCCCTGCAAATTACATTTCTCATGAGTGTTTTTTGCATGGTATTTGTACAGGCCCGTCATTTAAAAAGAAGTAAATAAAATATATGTATGTAGCTATCTCTACTGTGTTAGCCGAGCTTAGTAATCAAAAACGAATAGACGATACTGTTCTGCATTTCATTAGCCACAGAACAATATCGTCTATTCATTTAAAAAATAAAAAATAAATATATCCATCCATCAACCAAGTGCTGTACTGGCTGAACTTTTTTCATATATAACTAGGTGTGCAGTAAAGAAACTGGGACAAATGTGATTCTTGATATTGTTTGTTTTTTTGTGTGTAACCCGGTCCCCAGCAGGCATAGGGGCATGTGACACATGATGCCAGGGAGCCAATCACACGGCAGAGATCTTCTGCAGAGGCAGTTACATTCCGCGCATTTAAACAAGGAAGGCAGTTGGAGCCGGGACTCAAAAGGGACAGTGTGTATGTGCAGGGGTCTGTGACCCTCTGCACGAGGACAGAGACCCCCTAGGCCCAAGTCGCCCTAGATTGTGGCTGCTCTAGGGAAGGCCCCATTAGTTAGGGACCCTGCCTTTAGTGGTTAGCCAGAATAGGGCCAGAGCTGCTTCTGGAGCATCTTGTTATCTGCAGTCTGGGACCAGAGAGAAGAGAGGGAGCGAACATCACCGCAAGGGTCACTTCAGTGGGAGGTGTTCGGCCGGCGGAGGATATCGCAGGATCGGCGGATCCCTTTATTCTCCTTGTCAGCGCGCCCGGGTGTGGACGCACCCGGCAGGTACCTCTTCACCAAACGTGCACCAATACTACTGTACAGTAAGGCGCTGATCACGCCTGGAAGGGAGGGTATCTTTTGGGGACACTCAGAGGGTGAGGTGACCCCGGGACTCTTCTGGTATTGTGGACATGGTGTGGGGTACACGGTGGGACAAAGCGCTGCGCGGCTAGTGATAACTGTGATAGCTGTAACCAGTAGTCATATCCTCTGTGTTGATTAGTTTATGCAATAACCTTTTACTGTCATATGTAATCTGTGAGCTGTTATTATTGGTTCCTGTTCGGGGTTATCTCATAATTGGGATCCTGTGCAGGTGGAGGCGCTGCCACTTTATATATTTGTTAACCCAGGCTCCCAGTGGCGGAGGCTCAGCTCTCTTTGAGCCTACAGGTAACGCCAGCACCAGTAGTACCTTCATGCTAGAGGGGAAAAGGGGCTACATTTGAATACCATAAATGTAGATTAGAACTCCTTCAACTGGTTTTGATCTAATCAACAACTATATTATAGATATAAACCATGTGAGCCATAACCCTGTCCCTTTTCCGTTTATACTCCATCTGATTTGATGACATTCTGCGCCTGTGAATTTGCCATAACACTGTGTGATGGGTAGAGATGGACAAACTTATCCAAATTCCATGAGAGAACCGTGGCCTAAACCAGCTGCTTTTGAGCGCTACTGCTCACTCATGTTGCTAATCTGGCAATTGCCATATCTCGTGCTACTATAGCGTAAGGTCTACCAGGAAACTACAATATCAAAACTAAATTATTACACTATAGTGAACTATACAATATTAAAACAAAATTAATTTATTAATTGAACCATATAAACATGAAACTACAATATTAAAACAAAATTGTGAGCTAAATAAGAAGTCATACTTTGTTTTTATTTGAATCCTATGTTGGGGGCCATCTAGTGTATTGGTGCTCTGCTTCAGCTGGAGTCGCTGTCATCTAGTGTACACCGCACCCACAGTTTGGTAGATCACAGATGTCCAGGTAGACCTCGCGCTATAGTAGCACCCATATCTCAGGTATATTGAGCTGGCAGCCAAGAAGTAGTCTGCTTTTTTTTAAAAAAAATAAGCTAGGGGAGGGGGTTCCAGGTGTGAGCAGTGAGATGTAGAGCTCAGAAGTATGCTGTGACAATAGGTTTCCAGCAGCTAGTTTAGCTCACTGCTAAACTGGCAGCCCCTGAATAGCACTGGTTGTGGGTTCTGATCCGGTTGGACCTGACAGCAGTACCCTCCTCCTAATAAGGTGCCTTAGGCTTGTCAATGTAGTTCCTATGGAAAGCCTTTTAGGAAGAGTGGGGTGAGAATCATTTAAATAAACCTTGCATATCTCCTGCGTATCTACGGTGTGGTCGTTGTTGAGCACAGCTGTCTCCATATGCTATTTGTAGGGAGGTTTGAAAAGATGTATAGAGTCATACCCCGCATTAACGTGCGCAATGGGACCGGAGCATGTATGTAAAGCGAAAATGTACTTAAAGTGAAGAACTACCTTTTCCCCACTTATCGATGCATGTACTGTACTGCAATCGTCATATACGTGCATAACTGATGTAAATAACGCATGTGTAACAGGCTCTATAGTCTCCCCGCTTGCGCACAGCTTTGGTACAGGTAGGGAGCCGGTATTGCTGTTCAGGACGTGCTGACAGGCGCATGCGTGAGCTGCTGTTTTCCTATTGAGCGATATGTACTTACTCGCGAGTGTACTTAAAGTGAGTGTCCTTAAAGCGGGGTATGTATGTACAGTATAGTGCTTGGAAGTCTACTAAAATAAGTCTCCTCTCCCCCTTCCGCTCCCCCCCCACCCCCCTCCCTCCCACAGATCAAAGGAACTTGCCAATTTGAATTTCTGAGAAAGGTTTGCCCATCTCTAGTGATTTATTGATGAGCACAAAGAAAGGCAGGTTCATGGATTGGAGACCAATTTCTGCACATTTTCACTTTTGTGCTACCTGATGGAGACGAACCAAATGTATTTAACCGCTTGGGTGCAGCGGCAGATTTCCGCCCCATGGCACTTAGCTGTTGCGGCTACCTCCTTGCTGACACCCCCCTCCTCCTGACGCTGTGCACATCAGCGGCGTTGCCATGGCAATGACACCGTGTGAAGTCGCGGTGACGCCCATTGCGTCATTTGACGCTGCAGTTCAGAAGGAGGGCGGCAGATAAGGAGGCGACCGCAACAGCGAAGTGACCTCATTCGGCCCGAAGGTACGGCAAAGGTATTGGGGGGGGGGGGGGTAGACAGTTTTGCCGCCCCAAAATTTTTGCTGCCGTAGTCTCGGGCCTAATAGGCAATCCCCCACTGCTTGGGTGACCTGATGACGTCTAGTGAGGGTCAGGTGGGTTGAGACTGCCATGTTTTTGCACATTTTCTAAGAGACTGTAATTTGATGGGGAGAGGGGGCCCCTCTTCTTCCTTGCACGTCACTACAGTGATGTTGCGACCACGTTCTCAAGATGGGATGGAGGTGCAGCTTTTTGATCATTTCCACGTTCTTTTTTCAATCATAAAATTCAACCAAGGGTTCACAAATACTTTAGAAAAACATTCTTAATGTAATTATGAAGTTGAATATTTTCTGACGAGTCAACAGTTTAGATGCAAAAAAAAAAAAAAAAAAAATCCCGGTTTTTACATTATTGTACAAATATGGCACAAATGATATGTGCTTTGTCAATGTAGGGAAATGCAAACTTTCATAAACTTTTTGAGGGGTCAGAAAATTGCGGTTCCATTTCAGTTCTGGTTAGCTTCCACTGCCAGGTAAACATACTGGTGAGCAATGGGGGGTTTGTATTTATGGGTTTATTATGAAAACATTTTACAGAACATCTTCTGCGATGAGGACTGACTCATGATAACATGAAATCAATAAACGTCTGTGTGGTAGACGGTTTTTAAATAGCCTGAAAATCAAGCTACGAGCTTAGGATCTTTAGCAAAGGTCAGGCTTATCGCTCTCCACCCACAATGTTGATGTCTGCATTGCTCATTTTTATAAGCAGTCACGAACAACGTTGACCTGAAAAGACCACAGCTGCAACTCGATGTAACGTGTATTTGTTTTAGGGAGATTCAAGCATAACAATGGAAAATCCTGAAGTTATTACTGCTACAACTAATGCCATTTATTTAGTTAGTGTGTTTAATATGTAAGGCTGGCATTCGCAATATATTTGTATTTTACATTTGTTTTTATGTTGTACAGCAGGGCCCCGCTTCTCGGCAATCCGCTGATACGGCGGCACCGAGAAGGGGGCCGCCATGTTCAATTTTAAATCGCGCATGCGCAGAATGGGCGGGTGTGCCCGGCACACACGCGCAGACCTCAGGTTGCGCGCGCAGCGTATAGATCGCACATGCGCAGAACAGCGAAAATGCTGGTTTGCGCATGCGCAGCACTGGAAATCGCCGGATCCGCTTTCCGACGATTTTCACTATACGGCGGGTCTCTGGAACAGAACCCGCTGTATGCCCGGAGCCCTGTTGTATCAGAAAATCTGAAGCATTGTTTAGGTGTTTTTGGTTTTTTTTCTTTAAAATTAGAAATGGATTGGAGTGTTTCACAATAATGTGAATATGTGTTGGTTAGGATAACAGGATACAGAGTCTCCATCGGTGGTTGTGGGTACAAACAGGACAAGCTTTAGGGTTCCTCTCAGTTCTTCACTTGGTGCAGCGCCTCCATTCCCCACAGGCCCCTGCAGAAATGGGTGCAGTCCCTGCATGAAAACCCTCCGGTACTCCCCCTGATTAACTGCACTCAGGCAGGAGTATAAAACGGGATCAGATCTTTATTCAACAGCATACAACAGGTACACTTCTTCAAAGGATCCCTGGACTCAAGCTAAGAAGCTTGAGGCCCCAAAGGTTTATCCTTGGCTCCCTTATTCCCTGGTGAAATAAGGGGTAGTATCCCACTCACCTGAGGGAGGGGGATTTTGGCATTCAGAACTCAACTCCTAGAATTTGGCTCTGCAGACCCTTTTGTATCAAGGGGGAAGGTCTCCGGTCTGAGCCTTTAATATGGCAGAACATAGACCCTAGGCCCACCCCCCTGTCACTCAAGGGAGCTGCTTACTGCAGGGGAAACCCCAGATTAACACTGCCTGCACTGGTTTTATGTTTTAGGCAGGGCAGATTAGTAGCCAAGAGGATACATGGCCACACTAATGAAAGACATGAGGCAAAAAAAAGACTGTCGATACAGCAATTTCTGTTATGCAATACAGTCCCCAGGTAATACAAGGCTGAATGTGAGTGAGCAATGGGTGGGAAGCTTTGTTTGCATGTTATTTTGGACCATTACACAGGTACATTTCCCATTGTTTCCAAATATAAGGAAAATGTATGAATTTACACAAAGCGTATATCTGCATATTACACATAAAAGGCTTAAATATGTGAACTTGTCATGTGTTAGGAAAGAACAAAATGGACCACGAAAACTTGTAGTTTGTACCCCAGCCATATTGGGGTCTATTTATCAAAGTAAAAGTGCAGCAATTCTGCGGCAAACCACTGCACAAGATGCATCAAAAAAGCCTATTGATTTTAATGACTCTTTTTCGATGCATACAGTGCAGTTTTTTCAATACTGTACTTGCTGAACTTTTGTGAATTTTGCTGATAATAGAAACAGTAGTAATAAAGATAATGGCACATCTCTGCATAAAGGAGGGTTAGTTTTCCTAAATGCTAGAGAAAACAATCCTGCTTTCTATTTGATATTTAAATGCCTATTGCATACAAGAAAATCTAGACAATATATTCCATTTAAAGGAAAGGCTTTTTTTTGCATCAAAATGTAAACTGGGTAATGGCTGTATAACTAAAACACTGGTTGAAGGTGCAGTAAGTCACCATACGGTCTCTTCAAATAAATGTGCTGTAAGGTTCTTTAAGCCAAATATTGTAGACGGGGCCAAAGATCTGCTTCATTTAAACCTGGTAAACATTGGCCATAATTCAAGAACATATACACTAGTTATGCTATAAAAACAAAATTTAAATGTTTAAAAAAAAGACAGATGCACAATATTCCTTTCAATGAAAGGGCAACTGAAAGTGTGTAGCTAGAAAACATATTGCACCAGCTAGTATTTCCATTGTTCAACTACTGATTTGAGAACCTTTGTAAAATGCAATTTTTAATGGTTCTACAACTAGGGTGACCAGGCGTCCCGGTTTTGCCGGGACAGTCCCGGTTTTTTATGTGCTGTCCCGGAAATGTCCCGGGTTTTCCGTCATGTTCCCGTTTTTTTTTTTTTATATTTGTCGGCGGTGCACTGGGGGGGCGGCGGCGGCGGCGGCGAGGAGAATACAGCAGCTCGGCCGGTGAGTATTTTTTATTAATGCCAGGGGTCGGGCTTCTGTAGAAACATGCCGAGCTGGGCCGCATGTGATTGGATGGAGGATGTTGGGGCGGGGCTTTGGCTCTCCCTGGCTTTTCCTCCCCCAGCTCTCTGGACCTCCTTCCGCCACCCGCTTCCTCCAGCTACCCGGCTCTCCCTCCCTCCGGCACCCCCTCTCCCCGGCTCGTGCTCCATCACCCCAAGAGCCCGCTCTCCATCCTCCCCAGAGCCCGCTCTCCATCCTCCCCAGAGCCCGCTCTCCATCCCCCCCAGAGCCCGCTCTCCATCCCCCCCAGAGAGGAGGGGAGAGAGGCGGAGATGAAAGATGCAGGGGGGGAGGAGATGAAAGATGCAGGGGGGAGGAGAGATGAAAGATACAGGGGGGGGGGAGAGATGAAAGCTGCAGGGGAGGGAGAGATAGGAGTTGCAGGTCGAGGGAGAGATGGGCGATGCAGGGGGGGAGAGATGGGGGATGCAGGGGCGGGGGGAGAGATGGGGGATGCAGGGGCGGGGGGAGAGATGGGGGATGCCGGGGCGGGGGGAGAGATGGGGGATGCCGGGGCGGGGGGAGAGATGGGGGATGCCGGGGCGGGGGGAGAGATGGGGGATGCAGGGGCAGGGGGAGAGATGGGGAATGCAGGGGCGGGGGGAGAGATGGGAGATGCAGGGGCGGGGGGAGAGATGGGAGATGCAGGGGCGGGGGGAGAGATGGGAGATGCAGGGGCGGGGGGAGAGATGGGAGATGCAGGGGCGGGGGGAGAGATGGGAGATGCAGGGGCGGGGGGAGAGGTGGGAGATGCAGGGGCGGGGGGAGAGATGGGAGATGCAGGGGCGGGGGGAGAGATAGGAGTTGCAGGGGGGGGGAGAGATGGGAGATGCAGGGGCAGGGGGAGAGATGGGAGATACAGGGGCGGGGGGAGAGGTGGGAGATGCAGGGGGGGGGAGAGATGGGAGATGCAGGGGCGGGGGGAGAGATGGGAGATGCAGGGGCGGGGGGAGAGGTGGGAGATACAGGGGCGGGGGGAGAGGTGGGAGATGCAGGGGGGGGGAGAGATGGGGGGTGCAGGGGCGGGGGGAGAGATGGGAGATGCAGGGGCGGGGGGAGAGGTGGGAGATGCAGGGGGGGGAGAGATGGGAGATGCAGGGGTGGGGGAGAGATGGGAGATGCAGGGGGGGAGAGATGGGGGGAGAGATGGGAGATGCGAGGGGGGAGAGATGGGAGATGCAGGGGGAGGGAGAGATGGGGGATGCAGGGGCGGGGGGAGAGATGGGAGATGCGAGGGGGGAGAGATGGGAGATGCAGGGGCGGGGGAGAGATGGGAGATGCAGGGGGAGGGAGAGATGGGAGATGCATGGGGGGGGAGAGATGGGAGATGCAGGGGCGGGGGAGAGATGGGAGATGCAGGGGCGGGGGAGAGATGGGAGATGCAGGGGCGGGGGAGAGATGGGAGATGCAGCGGCGGGGGAGAGATGGGAGATGCAGGGGTGGGGGAGAGATGGGAGATGCAGGGGCGGGGGAGAGATGGGAGATGCAGGGGGAGGGACAGATGGGAGATGCAGGGGCGGGGGGAGAGATGGGAGATGCGGGGGGAGAGATGGGAGATGCAGGGGCGGGGGAGAGATGGGAGATGCAGGGGCGGGGGGAGAGATGGGAGATGCAGGGGGAGGGAGAGATGGGAGATGCAGGGGCGGGGGGAGAGATGGGAGATGCAGGGGCGGGGGAGAGATGGGAGATGCAGGGGCGGGGGGAGAGATGGGAGATGCAGGGGCGGGGGAGAGATGGGAGATGCAGGGGTGGGGGGAGAGATGGGAGATGCAGGGGGGGAGAGATGGGGGATGCGAGGGGGGAGAGATGGGAGATGCGAGGGGGGAGAGATGGGAGATGCAGGGGCGGGGGAGAGATGGGAGATGCGAGGGGGGAGAGATGGGGGATGCGAGGGGGGAGAGATGGGAGATGCGAGGGGGGAGAGATGGGAGATGCAGGGGCGGGGGAGAGATGGGAGATGCAGGGGCGGGGGAGAGATGGGAGATGCAGGGGCGGGGGGAGAGATGGGAGATGCAGGGGGAGGGAGAGATGGGAGATGCAGGGGCGGGGGGAGAGATGGGAGATGCAGGGGCGGGGGAGAGATGGGAGATGCAGGGGCGGGGGGAGAGATGGGAGATGCAGGGGCGGGGGAGAGATGGGAGATGCAGGGGTGGGGGGAGAGATGGGAGATGCAGGGGGGGAGAGATGGGGGATGCGAGGGGGGAGAGATGGGAGATGCGAGGGGGGAGAGATGGGAGATGCAGGGGGAGGGAGAGATGGGGGATGCAGGGGCGGGGGGAGAGATGGGAGATGCGAGGGGGGAGAGATGGGAGATGCAGGGGCGGGGGAGAGATGGGAGATGCAGGGGGAGGGAGAGATGGGAGATGCATGGGGGGGGAGAGATGGGAGATGCAGGGGCGGGGGAGAGATGGGAGATGCAGGGGCGGGGGAGAGATGGGAGATGCAGGGGCGGGGGAGAGATGGGAGATGCAGGGGCGGGGGAGAGATGGGAGATGCAGGGGTGGGGGAGAGATGGGAGATGCAGGGGTGGGGGAGAGATGGGAGATGCAGGGGCGGGGGGAGAGATGGGAGATGCAGCGGCGGGGGAGAGATGGGAGATGCAGGGGTGGGGGAGAGATGGGAGATGCAGGGGCGGGGGAGAGATGGGAGATGCAGGGGGAGGGAGAGATGGGAGATGCAGGGGGAGGGAGAGATGGGAGATGCAGGGGCGGGGGGAGAGATGGGAGATGCGGGGGGAGAGATGGGAGATGTAGGGGCGGGGGAGAGATGGGAGATGCAGGGGGAGGGAGAGATGGGAGATGCATGGGGGGGGAGAGATGGGAGATGCAGGGGCGGGGGAGAGATGGGAGATGCAGGGGCGGGGGAGAGATGGGAGATGCAGGGGCGGGGGAGAGATGGGAGATGCAGGGGCGGGGGAGAGATGGGAGATGCAGGGGCGGGGGAGAGATGGGAGATGCAGGGGTGGGGGAGAGATGGGAGATGCAGGGGCGGGGGGAGAGATGGGAGATGCAGCGGCGGGGGAGAGATGGGAGATGCAGGGGTGGGGGAGAGATGGGAGATGCAGGGGCGGGGGAGAGATGGGAGATGCAGGGGGAGGGAGAGATGGGAGATGCAGGGGGAGGGAGAGATGGGAGATGCAGGGGCGGGGGGAGAGATGGGAGATGCGGGGGGAGAGATGGGAGATGCAGGGGCGGGGGAGAGATGGGAGATGCAGGGGTGGGGGGAGAGATGGGAGATGCAGGGGCGGGGGGAGAGATGGGAGATGCAGGGGCGGGGGAGAGATGGGAGATGCAGGGGCGGGGGAGAGATGGGAGATGCAGGGGGAGGGAGAGATGGGAGATGCAGGGGCGGGGGGAGAGATGGGAGATGCGGGGGGAGAGATGGGAGATGCAGGGGCGGGGGGAGAGATGGGAGATGCAGGGGGAGGGAGAGATGGGAGATGCAGGGGCGGGGGGAGAGATGGGAGATGCAGGGGTGGGGGGAGAGATGGGAGATGCAGGGGCGGGGGGAGAGATGGGAGATGCAGGGGCGGGGGAGAGATGGGAGATGCAGGGGGGGGAGAGATGGGAGATGCAGGGGCGGGAGAGATGGGAGATGCAGGGGCGGGGGGAGAGATGGGAGATGCAGGGGCGGGGGAGAGATGGGAGATGCAGGGGCGGGGGGAGAGATGGGAGATGCAGGGGCGGGGGGAGAGATGGGAGATGCAGGGGCGGGGGGAGAGATGGGAGATACAGGGGCGGGGGGAGAGGTGGGAGATGCAGGGGCGGGGGGAGAGATGGGAGATGCAGGGGCGGGGGAGAGATGGGAGATGCAGGGGCGGGGGGAGAGATGGGAGATGCAGGGGCGGGGGGAGAGATGGGAGATGCAGGGGCGGGGGGAGAGATGGGAGATGCAGGGGGGGGTTAATATGAGGATGATGATGATGATGATGATTTTACCTGTGCTGCCCAATTTTTAAAAATATATATGGGGGGTCTTTTAAAAAAAGTATTGGGGCGGCAGGGGTCTTTTTAATATGTATTGGCGGGGGTGGGTATTTTTATTATGAATTGCGGGGTGGGTTTTTTGGTATGTATTTTGTGGGGGGATTGAGTGAGTGGGGTAAATGACGGAAGGTAGGGGCGAGTGAGAGAAGAGGGGGGGGGAGTGAGTGAGTGAGGAAAAGAGGGAGTAAGATATAGGGGAGATAAATACATGCGAGGCGGGAGGGGAGTGGAGGGAAGAAGAGTGAGTGAGACGGAGGGGAGAGAGAAATTCATGGGTAGAGGGTGGGAAATAGAGGGGGCTCGTGAGGTGTGAAATTAACCTAAGGCCGCGCTTATAGTGCCGGCGACGCTGACATCATGCTGCGGCCGCTGGAAAAATCTAATTGAAGTGACTTCCAGCGATTGCAACCAAGCCGTCGCGCCGTCCTGTGGCTCCTACTATAAGGGCACGCGACTGCGTCAATACATTTGTTTTGACGCAACGTCGACAGCACTATATGCGCGGCCTAATATGTGTCAGCCAGACAGGGGTTCCCTGAGATTTTTCTAAATACTTCAAGGGTTCCTCCTAACAAAAGAAAGCTGTGTGTGCTGTGCACGCGCATAGTAAGTGAAACTTCTTTGTGTGTGGTCATCAACATATAAAGTAACAATAATATTAGATTTTGTTATAGATGTTTGTAATAAAATGGTATTATTTTTAGATGTTACAATTGCATAGTTTTATTTTTGCTTTTAAAAATGCATACTATCATTTTTAATGCATGAAATAATCGACTTGTGATAACAGCGCTCCTTGCTCCCTGTCATGTGAGCCCAGCGGCGCATGCGCAGTCTAACCATGAAACCCCACCTGAGGCCGCAGCCAATCATTGCTCAGCCGGGGGAGTGGGCGGAAGTGAAGCTGAAGCTGGCAAGACGTGTACTCTCCGGAAGTTGTGTCAGTGGTGGAAGCAGCGGAGAGTCCCTGGTGCTGGTGTGTGTGTGTAGAGCTTTGAGCGTCAGCGGGCGTGTGGGGGGAACGGCGGCAATTAGGCTGTACATACTATGTGCATTGTGAGCACTGTTACCCTGCTACTGTACATACTATGTGCATTCTGAGCACTGTTACCCTGCTACTGTACATACTATGTGCATTCTGAGCGCTGTTACCCTGCTACTGTACATACTATGTGCATTGTGAGCACTGTTACCCTGCTACTGTACATACTATGTGCATTCTGAGCGCTGTTACCCAGCTTCTGTACATACTATGTGCATTCTGAGCGCTGTTACCCTGCTTCTGTACATACTATGTGCATTCTGAGTGCTGTTACCCTGCTACTGTAATATGCACTGTGTATTCTGAGTACTGATACCCTGCTTCTGTATCTACTATATGTATGTGCATTCTGAGTACTGTTACCTTGCTACTGTAATTGTGTACTCTGAGCACTGGTACCCTGAATTAGTATATACTCTGTGCATTTATCCTGCTTCTATAATATACACTGTGCATTCTACATATCAGCTTACTGTACCTGCTGTAACTGCGCATGTCAATCACTGGCACCCCCTTGCTGCCCCTGCTATATGTTGTTATCCTGATGTACATTATCCTCACTCTGCATGTATACTGTATATTGTATATACCATCCCCCACTTACTAAATATATAGTGTACTCTGTGCATGATTATATCATTGTGGTTACTGTATACGCACTCTGTATGCTATTTGTTGTTGTTCTGCTGCATATACCCTGTGCGCCTGCTTAGTATGAAGCGCTAACACACGGCTTTATATTAGTTATATTAGTTATAGTCATTACAGCGCCTGTGTGACTATAGCAGCACAGAGCTTGGCGGCAGCTGAGCAGCGGCCCTGGTTGCCTGTCCTCATGTGAGCCCAGCGGCGCATGCGCAGTGTAACCACGAAACCCCACCTGAGGCCGCAGCCAATCATTGCTCAGCCGGGGGAGTGGGCGGAAGAGAAGCTGAAGCTGGCATGACGTGTACTCTCCGGAAGTTGTGTCAGTGGCGGAAGCAGCGAAGAGTCCCCGGTGCTGGTGTGTGTGTAGAGTCAGCGAGAGGTATGGACACGGTGGGCGTGTGGGGGGAATGGCGCCGCTGCCAGCCGCTTCTGTGCATGCGTGGCGTCCATCAGCGGTGCCATCACAACTGCGCATGCGCGGCATGGCCGCGGGTGCGGGCAGCGAACGACCGGCTATCGCCAACGCATGTGACAGCGGGCGTGTGGGGGGAGCGGCGTCCATTACGTGACGTCACTTCTGTTTCACATTTCGTCTCCATCTCTCCAGTTTTGTCCCATCATGACTAGGTGCCACTAAAGAAGTTTCACTTCAAAAAGGTTGGGAATCACTGGTCTAGTCTATCTTCTTAATCCACCTCGTAGCAGGGCTAATAAGTACTGTAAGTAGCAACATATATTTATAGCACACAACCCTATTTCCGCTCTTTATTTTGCAAATTGTAATATTATTTACACAAGCCACAAGGTCAAGTCAGGAATGAGGAATGTCAAATTTTAAAAATGTCTTAATTTTAATTAATGCCTTCATTTTTTATTTAATTTTAATTAATGTCAATTAATTATTTATGTAATCGATCTTAGGGTTGTGGTGCCACAACCAGGGAAGTCCTAGGACTACTGGAGTCCAGGAAAAGCAAATAACATAGAATGACGGTGTCTCTGTGAAGTGCCCCAACCGTAACCAGCAAAGGATTAGTCTCGAGTGTAATGGTCCCAGGTATCATAGGTTTTCCATCAATGACCACTACTGCTAACAGAATCTGCCTGGTACGGAGAGGAAGGGAGATAAGTTCCGTAAAATGCGTGGTCAATGAAATTCCCTGCGGCTTCTGGATCCACAAAAGCCTGAGTGAAAATGGAGGTTTGTCCCCAGGAGAGTGAAACCGGCAGGAGCAGACGCGAAGGTTGTGACGGACAAGGAATAGAATACATACCCAGAGAATATTCCTCTATCTTCACTGGGCGCTGGAGTTTCACGATTTCTGACAATTTCAGTTAACTGAGCCCACAGTACAGACACAGCCCCCTGGCACGTCTGGGTTTTCTCCTGCTCAGGTAATTTGGTATCACCTACTTGCATCGGTTCCTCCTCAGAGAGATGTGTAGAAACAAGGGTCTGAAAGTTGGGGACAAGCCGGATTATTGGGGTTTTTGAGGATCGGTTTCATTCGGTCTTCCGTTCTCGCATCCGGAGATCCATTCGGATACAGAGAGCAATTAATTCCTCCAGATCCGTGGGGGTGTCCCGGCAAGTCAGTTCGTCCTTTGAGGGTTTAAAGTCTCTGCCAAAATGCTGCCAGCAGAGCTTCATTCTTCAAGCCCGTCTCTGTAGCAAGAGTTCGAAATTCAATGGCATACTGGCCCACAGTACAGGTTCCTTTGCTAATTCGAAGTAGTGAAGCAGAAGCAGAGGACCCGCGACCGGAGCGTCAAAAACTTTTTAAAATGCTTGGAGAAAGGCAGCGGCATCGTTAACCAGTGGGGATTCCTTTTCCCAGATAGATGAGGATTTGGCCTGGGCCTCTACTATCAGTAGGGAAATTACATAGGCTACCCTGGATCGATGGGTGCAGAACATGGAGGGCTGTAGTTCGAACTGAATCGAACATTGATTAAAAAATCCTCTACAAGTCATAGGGTCCCCTTCATAACTTAGAAGCATTGGGATCCCTGGGCGTAGGGGAGGGCGGAGCTGGCGCCAGAGACGCTACCAGCAATTGTGGTGCAGGGGTAGAACCCACCTAGAGTGTATCCAGCCGGATAATCATGTCCTGAAGCCGGCTAGAAACGAGTGCCATCTGTTGGTATTGCTGGGCGAGACATGTCTTACGATATCCGAGTAGTTCCCCTTGGAGAGATGGCTCGCACTACCTCAGCGGGGTCCATGTTTGGCCGAGTAAAATGTGACGGTGCTCGTCTCAAATCATGAAGAGGACCCGAAGGGCTAAGGTAGCGATGCAGAATAACCGACCAGACTCCTGTTAGAGTATCCATAGTCGGTAAGCAGACAGAGAGGTCAGGGCTGGCAGCAGTAGTGCAAAGTCCAGTAAACTGGCAAATGGTCAGGGCAGGCAGAGAGCAGCGATGTCAGGTTCACAGTCCAGGGTCAGCAACTGGGGAATCCAAACAGATGAAAGGGTAAAGGCTCAACGGATTTCTGCAACAAAAAAAAAACTATTGGGCCAAGTTTGGCACCCAAACTTGAGAAAGGCAGCTGTATCTGCTGAAACGTCACGTCGTTACTTGGCCCAATAAATAGTTTATTTTTGCAGGAATGCCTTGTGCCCTCCTTCGTATGTGATTGCTATGTGTCTGTGTACAGTATACATTGATCCATATATATTGAGGAAACTGAACTATGGGCGTGCTGTCGTTTTCCTTGATACTGTCTCTGGCCAGTAAATGTACACAGTGCACCTCTTAATCATTTTTGCTTATGGTGTACACAAGTCTGCTTTAATGACTGCAGAAGGCAACATACATTTGGTAAGGAGAAGCCTATTTATTGGGAATTTCTATCTGCAGCAGACAGTGTTAGCTGATCCTAGATTTCATAAGAAGTTAAGAATTGATGTCTAATTGTATTATGTAAATATATTTATTGAATTATACACCGAGATATCAAAATGAGTGAGTCTGACTGAATCAATGAGACACGCGGAAAATTGTGTTCATATGGATATTGCATGTTTCCCTTAAAACCGTGTTGTCACTACCTGTTCTCATATACTCATAACTGAAGATTTATTAAATGTTGCCTTTCACTCATTCACATGAACGGGCCATAATGGTGCCTTATGGTTTAGCAATGTATAGTACTGTAAATATGGTTATGTGTCTAATGTGCCAGACATGTACAAGAATGGAATTAAACTGCAGTGCAACCATGCCAGTGTTCTCATTCAGCTACTGATGAACTGATGACCCCTGCTTCTTGTTCATTATTGCTAAATAAAAAAAGCGATCCCTAACCTACGGCCAGCACAAAAATAACAATCGGCTGCAGCTTGTGTCTGACATTGACACATCTTACTTACTTCTGACTATATGAAGCCAAGAAAGTAGCTAAGTAATTTTCACCATAGCAACAACCCATGACATCAATAGCAGAAAATCTAAACCACTGGACAACGAGAGTACAAAAATAATTCTGTATGCAAAATGAAAAGGATTGAGCTAAAGGTCACATATTTCGAGAGATTAGGTCTAATAATGACTTTATTATAGAATTTCCCTGCCTGAGCTAATATATTATGATTTGTAATACTGTTGCAAACCCATCTAAAATATATATATATATATATATATATATATTTGGAAAGAAGACCTTCAAGCGCTACAATGAAAATTATCTATACATGTAAATAACCACAGTGCAATATTAATATACAACTATTGACAACAATGTGTATATAAGGAGGGTGTAACCTAAAATACCTGACCCTAATAAATGCAGCCAACTAGGTCCACGACCCCACAAAACGCAGAGAGAATGACCTAGGCGCAGAAAAAAGAAAGGGGGAGGGGGGAAAAACACAGAGTAGTATGTCTCAATAAGTATCACAGATAGAGGGTGAGGGATACACGCACCCTTAGGTGGATAATAAAGGCATTTATCCACATAAATGGGATCTGGAACTATTGTAGTTTCTTCTGTATGAATGGATTTGTTTTCACACTTGGTGAGATCACTCTTCTTACTTGATTTATTTCTCAATCCACGAGAGACATCATATGGGAATGAAAATATAGAAAGAACATATAGTGTAACACAGTTTTATTAAAATATAAAAAACCTATAAACATATAGGTAATGTACTCACACTTTGAGTAATAAAACAGGCAGTTGGAGAGATTTATAATCAAACTGAGTCTCTCACACTCAGTTTGTGCCCCGACTCACTGCTATCCGAATGCTGGGAGACTGTTAGTGAATTGTCCTGCTCCGTGTCGGTAACCGGCGTCTGGTCTCCCTGACCCCCGTGCACTTCCGCGTCACGTGTCTGCTCCCAGTCTCGTGAGATCTCGCTCGCTCCAGTCGCTTGCTCAGGAGCTATTCTGCTTCCAGGGGTTCTCTGATCGAGTCTCTCTCAACCTCTTGCTTCAATCTGTGTTACCGCCGAACAGAAAGTCACCCAACGTTTCACCAAATGCGGCTTCTTCAGAACCCCAGAACTTGACCCGCGGCATCATTTGACATCACGTTACCAGGGCAACCGTAATGTCACATGACCCCACGGCATAATTTGACGCCGCGTTGCCATGGTCACGCATCCTGAAGCCGGCTGAATCCCGGTAAGTAGAGGTTGCAGAGGCCTCGCGCGGTCCTCGTGCGTGTAATTCAAATGCCTTGGGGAAGAGCGCAGATCTTCTGCAACCACCAGCGCCCCATCAAAAAAATCTTGCGCCCACCAGTTTGCACACCGCTGACCTAGTGAATGATCCCTGAAGGTAAAATATGTTAAAAGTACTGGTCTCCGGGAGACTTCTGGTGACGTCAGGAGGAATGGCTGCATGAGACCTCAGCTCCCAAGCCCCTCCAAACTGCTGTCTTAAGAGCAAGCAAATCCCGCTATAAAAACCTGCCTAATGCCGAAATGTAATAAATAAAACACCCACGATACAGACCTAGGGACTGCTAGACACCCTGAGTGTTTGAACCTTACTCCCCAGGAAGAAGCGCCCTGAGAGGCCCCCTGCGACTCCCGGCACCCGGTGTAAGATCTCCTGCTGACTGGCCCGAGAGGCAGGGACACACAGAGAACCCTGCGACGTCCGGATTGGCACGGGAACGACGGCGTTCCCGTCGCAGCCTCTGGCGGCTTTGAGGTAGGACTGGGGCAGCTACACACCGCTGCGGAACCCTTTCCCCCACCAGCACATATCCTCCCCATATCCTCCCCTAATAAATAACATAATAAAAAAAAGGACACAAACCTGGTCTACAGCATGGTCAGGAGGGGAGGGCGCAGGGATACTCCCCCCCTAGCAGTTTGACCTACACGCCCCGGTCGTGGGGTTGGAGGGGAGGGAGCCGCCATCTTGGGCAGGCACTCCGAGGAGGAACTACCAACCGTTATAGGTGGATAAGGCAGGGCGGTCGTCCTGAGCAGTAGATCCCCACACCTGCTGTCTGAGCCTCGGGGTCCCACCATCTCCCACCTCTCCAGCAAGATTGATGAGAATGAAATAAAGAATCCCAAACAAATTGTAGACACTTGTCTGAGAGGGGGGGGGGGGGAAATCAAGCTAGAAGAGAGAGGCCACGGGAGTGCTCCGGGCGCGTTGTCCCAGAGAGGCCCCTACGTGCCCGTAACGCTCCTAGCCCCCCCTCCCCCCCCCCCCCAAAAAAAGAGGCCGGCGGAGGATTCCACATCGCAGTGTGTGGCTCCTTGATTGAGGAGCCCCTGAGTGCCTCCCCCTAAAGATCTCCCGCAGCTGAAACTTCCCCTAAACACCCACAAACTCACCCCAGGCAGGGAAGAAATGGCAAACAAAGCCAATCGGCTACAAAATCAGGGGGTCAACCGGTTTTTCCCCCCCACGAAGCGCCCGCCGGAGCTATCGATTGAACCCCAAGATGGTGACGAGGAGCACACGCGAGTCGAGACGGGGTCCGCTCAGAGCATACCAGACCCTGATATCCCAGCGCTGGGTTTGGGCAAAGAATATTTTGAATCCCTCTTCCAAAAAATGAGGAAAGGATCCCAGCATGATTTATCCACAGCCCTGGAAGGTCTGAGGTCAGATATATGTGGACTCACCTCACGCACGGAAGAACTGGAAACAAAAATGGAGGAAGTACTCATGAACCAGTCAAGCGCTGACGACGAGGTGGCAAGACTAGGTCGCGTTGTGAACGAGCTCAGGGAGACCCTGGAGGATCAGGAGAACAGGGAGCGCAGACAGAATATACGCATCAGAAACATCCCTTAGTCGGTCTCCCCGGACGCCCTGCGCAGAACTTTCCTAACAATAGTCCCCGAACTCTTGGACCATGACCTGCAGATGGACCGGGCGCATCGGGCCTTAGGCCCCAGATCAACAGATCCAAATAGCCGCCGAGATGTAATAGTAAAATTACACTCCTACTCTGCCAAAGACAAAATCATGACTGCTAGTAGAGGGATTGGTGAACTCCAGATGGATAACAACCCGATCCAAATCTTTGGGGACCTATCCAGGGCCACCATCAACAGACGAAGAGAGATGAAGCCCTTCACGACTATCCTCAGGGATAGAGGTATTAAATATAGATGGGGCTTCCCCTTTAAGCTGGTAGTCCTCAAAGACGGCTGTTACCATACCATCTCCAGGCCCAAAGAATCCCCGGAGTTCCTGAAATCGCTGGATCTGACACCCCTGATGCAGCTGAGGCCCCTCGAGCCTCACAGTGACTAGCAAACCAGAGGAGACCATAATCTCCTTTCCCAACCGTCAGCCAGCGTCTGCAGCTGAGGGGCGGCTCTCCCCCCTGGCTCCTTTCACGGTCCTCATCCCGCCGGCAGAACAAGCCCAGCTGTTCAGACGTCACTCAGCCACCTTTTCCACCACCCCCGTTTTTTCACCCACCCCCCTCCCACCCCTCCTCTGCCCTCTCCCCACCCCCATACCCCTCCCTCCCCCCCTGGTTGGCTCACTCTTTGGTTTTCCTGAGAGGAGCCCTCCAGCCAAGGTCCCAGCCTCACCCTGATGCTTGCCCTCCCTCGCGCAAGGACTCCCACCAACACCAGGTCCGGATCCGCCGAGGCCTGAGAGAAGAACTTACCAATCAACCATAGACCCTCTGCTCTGCCCTAGGGCCTATCCTCCTATGTCCCACGCTTCCCCCTCCGATGCAGCAGATCCTTCCTACTCGATCGTTTAGCAAGAGAGAAATCTTACAACTCTGTCCTGGTTGGCTGTTTGAGAGACTCCAATCTCCCTGGACACTGGCCCATGCAGCCGCCGACGCTCCAAGTGCGCTCTCCGCTGGGTGGAAGGTTGTATAATCCCCCCTCCCCCTATCTACTCCTAAAGACACCCAAATAATTTGGGAAATGTTCACCCCCACGCATCACCAAAAATACTGGATATACTGTTTTAAATATGCGCCTTACTCCCACTCCTCTTTCTCCCCCCCGCAACTCCTTCCCCCCCTCCCCTTTTTACGTGTCATCTCCGAACAAAAAAAGGGGGGTAGCCGTACTAATCAAGAACAGTGTTTCCTTCGCCCTCAAAAAATCCATCCCAGACCCTGAAGGGAGATATCTTCTCCTCCAAGGCACCCTATCAGGCTCGCCCATCACTTTACTCAAGCTCTACGCCCCCAACGAAAACCAGAAACCATTTCTGAAAAAACTTCTCGAATCCATCAATCAACAGTCTCTCACCTCATTAATTATAGCAGGAGACTTTAATATGGTTCTATCCCCGGCCTGTGACAAATCAACCACCCTAACTACTCACTCTACCCAAACCCAGGGAAAAGCCAAGAAATTCAGAAATATTATAGAAAGTTTCTCTCTGGTAGATATCTGGAGGGCCCAGCACCAAGGTCAGTGGGACTACACCTTCTTTTCAGCCCCTCATCAGTCTTACTCGAGGATTGACTATTTTCTAGGTACCAAGATTGTTTTCCAGGCGTTCTCCCACTCAGATATTGGTCCAATAACCTGGTCCGACCATGCCTCACTCCTACTGTCCCTCTCTCTGCCGTTTGTTAAAAACAATGCGTACAATTGGAAACTAAACGATTCCCTCCTCAATGTCCCTGAAATAGAATTAACAATCAAGCAAAAGCTATCCAGCTTTTTCAAGATAAATAAAGGATCTGTCTCTGCCCCAGCGATGCTATGGGAAGCTCATAAAGCCTCCATCAGAGGCGACCTTATCTCAATAGCCTCCTATCGGAAAAAAATGAAATATAAGTTACAGAAAGAGCTAACAGAGAAAATTCTAGTGTCAGGGTCGCCTAGACCTCCTGCCTAGCCATAGCTTCCTTGTCCACTGGGTGTGCTGCTGCCTTCTGTTGGCTCTGGGTTCCTCTGTCTGTCTGTCTTCTTGTTGCTCCTGTCTCTGTCCTTATAGCTTGCTTCCTGTATGTTGTTTTTGCCTTTGCTTGATGTCAGACTCCTTATGCACATGCTTCTGATTCCTGATTTGTTTCTGTACCTGTATTATAGAAGTCTGTTCACAGTAAAAGCCCTTGCTGGTAATCTGGCTTGTCCCTGTTTGTTCCTGTTCTCAGTCCCTGCCCCCAGACCTGTCCTGCCCCGCCTGTCCTGTTCCAGTCTTCTCGTTGCCGACCTCTGCTTGTTACCTGACTTCGCTACCTGCCGCCTGCCTCGGACCCCTGCTTGTTACCTGACTTCGCTACCTGCCGCCTGCCTCGGACCTCTGCTTGTTACCTGACTTCGCTACCTGCCGCCTGCCTCGGACCCCTGCTTGTGACCCCTACTTCGCTTCCTGCTGTTCCGGCCACCGAGATCCTACCCGCCACAGGAGTCTCCCGTGACAGAAAGCAAAGGCCACTTCTGGATCTCGCTGGAACAGATTCTTCTTCTGCCTGCACCCTTTCCTGCCTGCTGCAGCAGACCACATCCGCATGGTTGAAGATAAGTACTTTCGTTTCTTTTTTGGAAATCCAAGTTGGGATTTTGAAAGGTTTTTTTTTGTTGCTGCTAAGTGTTCTGCAAGAATTATTGCGTTCATAACAAAAACATTTTTTCTGAGACTAGAACTGTTGCTGCAGAGACTATTGCAATGCCTGGGTTAACCCTTGCAGTACCTATTTAGACTCTGACTTTTCATTTCCTGGATAAGGCTTGTCTCTGCATCACTGGTTGGACCACTGCTGTTCACAGGGTTCCCATTTCAAAAGACAAGAGTGCTTCTATTATTTTGTTACTGCATACTGTGATTTTTCCTGCAATCTGTAGTTTTTCATATGATTGTTCTAAGGTTTCAGGTTTACCTGCAAGTTCCCCTAAAGTTTGTTTCTCTGCAACATATGATATCCCTACGCCTGATATCAAAGGTTTCAGATTTGACTGCAAGGTTCTCTGTCTGATATTCCTATGTCTGATGTCTAAAGTTTCAGATTTAACTGCAAAGTTCTGTCTATTCACTGGTTGGACCACTGCTGTTCACAGGGTTCCCATTTTAAAAGACAAGAGTGCTTCTATTATTTTGTCACTGCATACTGTGATATTTTCTTGCATCTATAGTTTTTCATATGATTGGTTCTAAGGTTTCAGGTTTAACTGCAAGTTCCCCTAAAGTTTGTTTCTCTGCAACATATGATATCCCTACGCCTGATATCAAAGGTTTCAGATTTGACTGCAGGGTTCTCTGTCTGATATTCCTATGTCCGATGTCAAAAGTTTCAGATCTAACTACAAGTTTTCTCTGTATTAGTTTCCTGTTGTCTATATGATATCCCTACACCTGATGCCTAAAGATTCAGATATAACTACAGGTTTCTCTGTCTATGTTTTTTCCTTGCATTTATAAATCTCTGTGACTGATGCTAAAGTCTCAAAGGGTCAGCTCTCCTATCTTGTGTCTCTCTGTGTCTAATATTCCTGTTGTTCATTCTAATGCTTCTGTTTTAAAAACACATTTCCTCTTTACTGGTTTCTTGGGAAGTGTGGTTTAATTATGGCTCCCACTCAAACAGTCTTGAGCAGTAAATGTGAACACAGTACCACTGATTCTTCAGAACTTCTCAAAACAAGGAAGAAGAAGAAAAAGAAGGGAGGCATTACTGTGGAAGTTGCAGAAGGAATTAAGAATGAAAATTTAACCTCAGAGTCTGCATTTGATGAAAGAAATATGCTGCAGCTTAAGGCAACTCACAGACGTATCCCAAGAATAGTGGAAGAGAAGAAAGATGCTTCTACTCAGACGCTTCAAGCTGCACAGAAAGCGATTGATTGTCTTTATGGACGTTTAGATAAGGAGCAAGAAGCCAACGCTGCACTACAGAGCTGTCTTTCCTCGGCATTTGCTAAGTGTGTTCTGCAGGAAAAAGAAAAGCACCAGTTGGAGAGTGACCTGGATGTCATGTCAGGTGAGCTGGAGAAGGCATATGCTGAGGTTGCTGAAAATCGGCGCCACGCTTCTAAAAGTAACGAATTCCTGGAAATCTCTATGAAGGAAATTGACAGGCTTAATACAGAGCTTAAAGTCTCCCATGAGGATATTTACTACTTCAAAAAAGAGATGGAAGTCGATCGGGAGGAGAGATGCTACTTGACAACAGAGATACGTTCTATGAGAGAAATCTTCGAAGGGTTAAATATCAGTTTTGAAACTGTAACCCAAGAGTGCAAGAATCTCTATGTCCAAGTCAGTGAAGGAGATAAGAAACTCCATGAATTAGGAGAGGAGAAGAAACAGTTGGTCCAGGAAAAGTTAGACGTGCAGACAGCACTGCAGAATGCAGAGTGAGTGCTGCAAGAAGAACGTGTCTCCCTGGAGCGGCGCACACAAGCAGAAAATATGCTGCAGAGTCAGCTGCGAGAACTGCGTACACATCTGCAGGACACCAAGGAGAAATGGGTGAATGCTGAAGAAAAGCAGCGAGTTCTGCAGGAAGAAAGTTTCCAGACTGCCTACAAAATAAGAATGCTGCAAGATTATTTGAGTACCCAGTGTGTCCCCAAAGAGCAGCATGAGGAGCTGAAGGCCACACTGAGCATAACCAGAGCCTCGCTGGAGGAAGAGCTAAAGCTAGCAGCTGAACACACATCTCAGCAGCTCACAGCGCTGCAGGCGCAGATCGCTGAGCTCAAGACACAGCTTGCCAAAAAGGAGGAGAGAGAGAAGGTGTCCGTCTGTCAAGTGGCTGGCCTGACACAGCGCTATGAGGTCAAAATGGCCGATGCCTGCAAATTATTGGACCACACAGCCTGTGATAAGGTCCGGCTGCAGCTGGAGCTGGACAATGCCCGGGAGGAGTACCGGCAGCTGCAGATCAGAAATGAAGAAGATGAAACATATTTAAGCTTTACTCTGAGTCAGCTGGGAGATATGGAGTCGCGACTCAACTCCAAAGAAGCCGAACTGACAACTGCATTGAGTGGGAAAAGAAGTGCAGAAGGACAGCTTCAAGAGCTGAAAAATCAAATAGATGGTCTTAATGAGAATTTAGGTGATACCACGAAACGGCAGTCACAAAAAGAGACCACGGAAAGTGAATATGTCCCCTCTGCCGCATGTGAAGAGCCTGATGTATCTGTTCCCGATGCTCCTGCTATGACGTTAGACGGATCCCTGGTGAAGTTCCTTGCTATGCCTAATATTCTTGATGCCGATGCCAACGCTCTTGTGATGAGGATAAATGCACCTCTCACAGATTTCCCATCAGCACTTGACGTACACATTAAGTTGGCCTTCCATCAAGATTTCCCTGAAGACCCTGGAGGGTTGTCCGGCGTTGTTGCTGATCCCTATGTTCCTGCAAAACATGGAGTGTTGTCCGAAGGCCATCGTGAGTCGGCCTTCCATCAGGGACACCTTGCTAAACCTGGAGGGTTGTCAGGAGGATCTACTGGCTCCTCTGCTCCTGCTGTGAAGACAAGCGCACGTTCTTCCGCTTATCTACGAAAATCTGATGCGTACTCTGCTGAGCCTGTGACCTACTCTGTAAAGTCAAGCTTACTGCTCACAGATTCTCTGGCGTTTGGGTTGATGCATCCTGACATTCAACTGTTCCGAGAGAGAATTGAATTCCTCTGTCGGCTTTCTGATGGACTTTTTCAATCTGTACCTGGGGAGTACTCTCTGCCCGCTGACAAACCACCAGAGGTGGGTCACCTTGAGTCCACTTTTCATCAAGGCCTCCGGGAAGAGCCTGGAGGATCGTCCGGAGAACGCTCTTGAGAGGGGGGAGTAATGTCAGGGTCGCCTAGACCTCCTGCCTAGCCATAGCTTCCTTGTCCACTGGGTGTGCTGCTGCCTTCTGTTGGCTCTGGGTTCCTCTGTCTGTCTGTCTTCTTGTTGCTCCTGTCTCTGTCCTTATAGCTTACTTCCTGTCTGTTGTTTTTGCCTTTGCTTGATGTCAGACTCCTTATGCACATGCTTCTGATTCCTGATTTGTTTCTGTACCTGTACCTGTATTATAGAAGTCTGTTCACAGTAAAAGCCCTTGCTGGTAATCTGGATTGTCCCTGTTTGTTCCTGTTCTCAGTCCCTGCCCCCAGACCTGTCCTGCCCCGTCTGTCCTGTTCCAGTCTCCTCGTTGCCGACCTCTGCTTGCTACCTGACTTCGCTACCTGCCGCCTGCCTCGGACCCCTGCTTGTTACCTGACTTCGCTACCTGCCGCCTGCCTCGGACCTCTGCTTGTTACCTGACTTCGCTACCTGCCACCTGCCTCGGACCCCTGCTTGTGACCCCTACTTCGCTTCCTGCTGTTCCGGCCACCGAGATCCTACCCGCCACAGGAGTCTCCCGTGACATCTAGAATTAGAACAGCAGCACAAAAATAACCCCTCCAAAACATTATACAGATTACTGGAAAAAACAAGATCAGAATTAAAACAAACGCAACTCGACGAGGTAGAGAGAGTACTCAGATGGACCAATCAGAGGTTCTACGACAGGGGCAATAAAGCGGGCAGGTTGCTGAGCCAGATGGGGCAAAGGGCTGATAAGTAAAGCCCTTTGTTAGGGGAGTGTAAGGAGATAAACAATAAAGGCGGGAAAAACACTCACACGGGCCAGTGTGAGTGCACACTCCAATTGGTATATTTCCTTCTTACAGATGCTTTCTTTGCTCCTGTGGGTGGAGCTATACCTCGGTGCAGGAGTGAGTAAAGAACTTATTTCTTCACTGTAGCTCTGATAACATAGTTTTAATAGATTCAAAACAAAACAAATAAAAATACATATAAACTAAAATAAACTATAAAATACAATACTGAAGCAGGACGGTGAGGCACCCCAAGGTGACTGCCCAGTTCAAAGGAGTCGTACTGTTGGCTTGCTGTAGATGACTCCCTGCTTTTACGTCTGTCTGCAGGGCTGCAGCTGCGCCGTCTGGCTCCTCTATGGTGGCTGTGACTGTCCAAAAAGATGAGCAACACATTTCGCCTGTGACTGGGCTTCCTCAGGCACTAAACATGGCTGCCCCCTATCACCCCTACTATTCGCAATCTCTATCGAGCTTTTGGCAGCCAAAATCAGAAATGACCCAAGAATACAGGGCATTAAGATTGCCAAGACTGAACATAAAATCTAACTATTCGCGGATGACATTATACTGACCCTCACGGATCCCCATACCACCATTCCCAATCTCCAAAGACTCCTGGACCAATTTGGCCGAATTTCAGATTACAAAATTAACATGGACAAATGGAAGCCCTAAATCTCTCCCTGTCAGAGTCGACCTGGAAAATGCTCCAATCTAACTATAAATATAGATGGAACTCCTCCTAGATAAAATATCTTGGAGTTAAAATTAATTCCTACAACTCTCTATACCAGGCCAATTACCCCTGTTATTTAACCAAATCAAAAAGGATCTAGAATCCTGGAATAAACTCCAAATCTCATGGTTTGGTAGGATCATTTCAATCAAAATGAACATCCTCCCTAGACTCCTATATTATTTCCAAAAGCTCCCTATAGACATTCCCATGTCTGAACTTAAAAATATACAAGCCCACATATTACAATTTATATGGAATAACCGAAAACAAAGAGTTCCAAGGTCGGTTTTGTTATCTCCCAAGTTGGGTGGGGGACTGGGGGTCCCTGACGTGATTAAATACTACCAGGCAGCTTGGCTACGCCAAGCGGTGACTTGGAATAGCAACCCGGCCACATCATGTTCGCTTGAGATAGAATCCCACTATGCGGCACCTTTACCCCTATTGGCGATCCTGTGGGTTCGGAACGATAAGGAGAAAGGGTCTAGGAAATACGATCTGGGAGAAATTAGGTGTACGTGGGGCATTTGGCTTAGAAACAAAGGGAAGTACGCCCTGTCGACCATCCCCTCTCAACTTACCCCCATCTTTGATAACCTGGATTTCCCGCCCGGGTGTTCTCGGAGACAATTTCAACGATTCCAAGACCTCAATATTAGGAGGGTAGCAGACTTTCTGAAGAAAGTGGAAATCCTGTCCTTCCAAGAGCTCCAAGTTAAATATCAAGTACGAGACCTCAACCCGTTTAAATTTCTTCAAATTAGGCACTTTCTTATAGCGCTCTCCCAAAACACCAAATTTCCCAAACCGACCAAATTCGAGTCCCTCTGTATCAATGGTTCTTACCAGAAGGGATTGATCTCAGAGATCTATAGAGGGTTAGAGTCAACATCGGAGAATCCAAACCACGCATATATGCAAAAGTGGGGTGCAGACCTCAACCTACAACTAGATATGGATGATTGGAAGGACATCTGGGAGGCAGCCTCCAAGACCTCAATCTGCACGGTTACGAAAGAAAATATATATAAAATTCTATTTCAGTGGTACCTAACCCCGAGTAGACTGAGCCAGATCTTCCCCGGCACTCCAGATCTGTGCTGGAGGGGATGTGGTCAAAGAGGATACATGGCCCATATTTGGTGGTCATGCCCACAGATCCAGGGGTTCTGGTCTAAGATTCAGAAATGATGGCCTTCCCGCTCCCCTGACTAAACTTATCTCAGCCATCCTAACTGCTGTGAGGTGCTCTATCGCAGCTGCTTGGAAGCACTCTCAAAAAACCCAGTCTCTAAAAGAATTACCACGGTTAGGACCATGGAAAAAGTTACGGCCATGCTCACACAGAAAATCCCCCAGTTCTACAACACCTGGGGGCCATGGCTAGACTGCTGAGGCCCAACTCTCACATAAACAAGTACCCGATCCAGTCGGCCCCTCCAACAAGAAATGGTTTAAAAGTAGTCGGTCTTAGATGGAGGAGAGATATTGTTAATTTGAGGGACCTTTGCAAAGGTGAAAAGTGGGTCAGCTACAGAGCTGTGTATTAACCATTGTCTTGTATGCAGGTCACATGCTCACAGGTGTGCAATATGTGACAATTCCTAATAGCATATTGCCCAGGTATCTCAGGTGTACTCTTTTTTGAGCACAGTTGTCTCTCCACGTGTTGTTTGAAGGTTCTCTCTCTTACCCCATCCTCTCTCTCCCTCTCCAGCAAAACCCATATTTCAGGGTCTGGAACTGCTGGGCGAATCAAATGTCACAACATTTGCAATGGAATGTGTGGTGGCGTCTGGTACTATTGCATACACACGAAGGCAGGCGAATGGCTGTAGCTTCGAAACAACACCATACTCGCAGCGAATGCAAATGTTGGCAAAAGATTTGCCCATCTCTTATGAGGGTGGAGGGGGGTGAGAGAGTATGAACGGACGGGGTGTGAGAGGGTGAAGGGAGGGGGATGAGAGAGGGTGAAGGGAGGGGGATGAGAGAGGATGAGGGGAGGGGGGTTGAGAGAGGATGAAGGGAGGGGGGGTGAGAGGATGAATGGAAGGGGGGTGAAAGGATAAAGGGAGGGGGGAGAGGATGAAGGGAGGGGGGTGAGAGAGGATGAAGGGAGGGGGGGGGAGAGGATGAAGGGAGGGGGGTGAGAGAGGATGAAGGGAGGGGGTGAGAGAGGATGAAGGGGGGATGAGAGGATGAAGGGGGGGTGAGAGAGGATGAAGGGAGGGGTGAGAGGATGAAGGGGGGGTGAGAGAGGATGAAGGGGGGGTGAGAGAGGATGATGGGGGGATGAGAGGATGAAGGGGGGGTGAGAGAGGATGAAGGGAGGGGGGATAGAGAGGATGAAGGAGGGGGTGAGGGGGTGAGAGGATGAAGGGAGGGGTGAGAGGATGAAGGGAGGGGGATGAGAGAGGATGACGGGAAGGGGTGAGGGGATGAGAGAGGATTAAGGGGGAGAGAGAGGATGAAGGAAGAGGGAGATGGGGAGAGAGGATGAGGGGGAGGGGAGAGAGGATAAGGGGGAGGGGGAGAGGATGAAGGGAGGGGGGTGAGAGGATGAAGGGGGTTAGAGAGGAAGGAGGGGGTGAGAGGATGAAGGGAGGGGGTGAGAGGATGAAGGGAGGGGGTGAGAGGATGAAGGGAGGGGGTGAGACGATGAAGGGATGGGTGAGAAGATGAAGGGAGGGGGTGAGACGATGAAGGGATGGGTGAGAGGATGAAGGGAGGGGGTGAGACGATGAAGGGATGGGTGAGAGGATGAAGGGAGGGGTGAGAGGATGAAGGGAGGGGGATGAGAGGATGACGGGAAGGGGTGAGGGGATGAGAGAGGATTAAGGGGGAGAGAGAGGATGAAGGGAGAGGGAGATGGGGAGAGAGGGGGAGGGGGAGAGAGGATAAGGGGGAGAGGGGAAGGGGGAGAGAGGATAAGGGGGAGGGGGAGAGAGGATGAGGGGGAGAGGATGAAGGGAGGGGGAGGGGGAGAGAGGATGAAGGGAGGGGTGAGAGAGGATGAAGGTAGGGGGATGAGAGAGGATGAAGGTAGGGATGAGAGAGGATGAAGGTAGGGGGGTTAGAGGATGAAGGGAGAGGGGTGAGAGAGGGTGAAGGGGGTTAGAGAGGATGAAGGGGGGGTGAGAGAGGATGAAGGGATGAGGATGAAGGGAGGGGAGGATGAGAGAGGATTAAGGGAGAGTGGATGAGAGGATAAAGGGAGGGGGGATGAGAGAGGATAAAGGGAGGGGGAGAGAGAGGATGAAGGGAGAGGGGTGAGAGGATGAGGGGAGGATGAAGGGAGGGGGTGAGAGGATTAAGGGAGGGGGGATGAGAGGATGAAGGGAGGTGAGGATGAAGGGGGGGTGAGAGAGGATGAAGGGGGATGAGGGGAGTGGGGTGAGTGGAAGAGGGGGAAGGTGAGTGATAGGATAACGAGGTAGAGAGGATGAGGAGGGGCGCAACACTCTTGGAATTTGTGGGAGGAGCAGTAAGATCAGTATTGCTCGCCATGTACAGTATGACTGCAGGTCAGTTATTTATAAATGATCTGACCATTACGTAATTTGTTCTAAATTTCACTCCGAGCATGCACCAATTTGCACTATTTCATATTCTATTTCCTAAAAAAATCCTCGGAAGTGCGCTCCCTCCCAAGACTACTCTCCAGATGTTTTGCGAAATAGAATATAAATTGGTGCAAATTGGTGAATACTTGGAGGGAAATTTAGAAAAAAATGACATAACAGCCATTTATAAATAACATTCTTCCCCACCAACGATTCTCGCGCGCAGCGCACCTTTCACCATTGTGTCCAGTATTTTTGGACAAGCCACCTGGCAACCCTAGGTATAACAGAGTGAGAGGAAGAAGACATACTGTAAGGCCCCTATAAATATGCTGTGAACCTGCATCCCAGTGCTGAAGAAGAGTTCAGCCCCATTCAAATGTTTCCGAGCACAGGCAAGCAGCTTTCCACCATATTGAATAAAGACTTCCCACCAATACGGGTTACCAGACTGCGACTCTGGGTTAACTACCGTACCACTGACTTGAATAGCAGTTAACACCGGATCGCAGTGCGATAACCTGGATCAGAGATTAGCAAATCTCAGTTTTAATCTCACATGAGGGGTTATTCAGTCAACTGCAATTGTGCCAATCAGGGCGCTATCACAAAGAAACTCCCAATGACTTCAATGGGACTTTCCATGTGATGATAGGGCCCCAATCTGCACTATTGCAGTGTAATGAATAACCCCCATAGTCTCACATTCATACAACTCTAGGCAACCTTCACAAATGCATGTATTATCTCTGGGAAATCAGTCGCCAACAAACTAATACCACAATTGCTGAAACATTTCTCTGCCGTGTAAGCTTTCTTTAAATGGAATCAGATGGTCACTAATTGAACAGGAAAACAATTCACAAGTTGAACAGGAAAACATGCACACAGCTAGCAGTTTGGTATAGGTATTTTATTTTTAATGCATGCAAGGGGAGCCAATTTCCCAGAAATACAGATGTAGCCTACGTTACTGGAACCCGTACTGAAGCAGGACAGACACAGCGCGCCAGCGGCAGGAGCATCCATTGTTTTGAATCAGCCGCGAGCGAGAAGCGGGCAGGTCTTTAGCGCTACTTTACCCACAGGAGTGTACCAGCGGGCGCAAAAACGTTGGCTACATCTGAACGTAGTTTAAACATACAGACACTGGAAAATGTACAATATATTAAATGGATAATAGCTCCAGACATATATAAAAGGAAAAGGGAATCCCTGCCCCAAGGAGTTTACCTTATTGAACCATAGCGTTGTTGTTAAAGTTCACTGTGCAGGTTCTCATCTTGATACTTTAATATTCATTTCTATGTTACAAAAGAACAGCGATAGCACATGCTGCATGCACAACGCATATGTTCACCCATAGAAATCTCAGCAGTGAAACCTTCAGCATGTAAGAAATTGTCACTGTCTTCTGTTATACTGCCAAATTCGTTTTCATCTGTTTTTCTGGAACCAGTGCCCAAAAGGGAACTATTATGTCAATATTTTCCTCTGGTATTTAAAAACTGCAGCCCGAAATGAGCATTACGCAACAGCAGAAAAATCGCCCAGATTACGCTTCCTCAGGTGTGTTTCTTTTTTATTTTCACATTTCTCTTGAACTGTAGTTAATAGCTTCAGCAGCTTATACGAACTGCCCCGAACCACTTCAGCAGTGGGATGATGTGAATAAAGCTTCTTGTTGCCTATTGGATTTGGTGCAATCCCACTTTCCTCCTAGTATGGAGATTGCAAGGCCTCGGCCCAATAAGACAAGTTCGCACAGTAGTCTAAGGCTAAGCTCATACACTCCGTTCGCTTGCGAGAGTGCGAGCTCTTACCTTGCCGCGCAGCTAGTGCAGAAGCGATCCCTGCTCATAGTGCTGGCGGGAAGGCTGGGGCGTAGCGAAGGCGTCACAAAGCTGGTTCGACCTCATTGGCTGAACCAGCTCACATGACACTGACATCACGCGACTGAAGCCAGAAAAGGCAAATTTACTTGTTTGACCAAAATGCAGAAGCGTCTACGCGCTACATCGCCGCCAGGAGCAGCAGGCACTTGGCTTACTGCAGTAGCCAACCACTGAAGAGTGACAGACTTGCGTGCACGCAAGCACACACACATAGCGACGCCACCACCATAAACTCAGCCTTACTGAGCACACACAAAGGGCATGCTGCCAGCCATCCAGAGTTTGCCATGGTGTTTGGACGCAAAGACCTGCTACACTTGTAGAACATGCACAATGACTAAACTGATATGGTGAGTTCATTGTAGCTAATTTGTAGATACAATGTGATCATTTGCCTCACTCATAGAAAAATCAAAAAGACAAAGAGGACATTACTATGATGTTTCTGATCTACAATCCTCTGCACCCCCTTATATTACACATACACAAGCACAATGGGAATCCGAACCCTCAAACACATGATTTTTCACCCTTAGGACCACAATATCGCTTTTCCAATAAAAAAAACTGTCAATACAGAATGAAAATGAGGTTTGTTCACCCTCAATCAGTGATACGCATGTAGCCCTGTTTCCTCCCCTCTCTGGAAACATGTTGCTGTTACTACTGATGTCTTGGTGTGTGCATACCTGTGAGGGTCCAGGAGAGCTGTGAGTCCGCGATAGGTGAGGACCAGAACAGGCTTACGGTGATCCTTATGTTATTTCCATGGTAATACAGCGCCTCCAGACACGGCAGGCTACAGCAAGGCTGCAGGCAATCCCTACCACGACAGTTCTTTCTCTGCAATACTGCTGCGGCACAGTTTATTCGAGCATTTGCCCGTTCTGTGCCGCAGCAGTAGCCTGGCGCGCGCCCGAGTGTGACGGGCGCGCGCCGAAGCAGCGGAAGAGCGCCCTCCGATCGGGGCGCTCTCCCTACCGCTGCCGGGTCCGCCGGGTCCCCCGGAACCCCCTGCCGCTGTCCCGCGATCGCGGGACACCAGGGCTCCCTCGGGGAGCCCTTGGACACGCGTGCAGGGGGCGCAGGCTCCCGATGACGCGTGACCGCGCGTCTATGACGCGCGGCACGCCGAGGGGCGGCCACTAGCAAGCCGGGAAATCTCCCGGCTTGCGGATCTGGCCGCACTGCGATAAAGTGTGTCGCCAGTGTACCTCTGGCTAATAGACCGCAACTCAGCCAGGGGTATATAAATGAGGTCTTTATTTGTAGCAACCACTGCAGATGGTAAACAGCGTCGCAGATAGTAGAGTAGGGGTTTCAGATCTCTGGGTGGTGCTGGCCAGCAGATCATGTTTGAGGCCTTGTGTCATGCACAGATCTTGCTCTCTCTTCCTTGGGGGAAGGCAGCTCACTCCTCTCCCCAGGAAGGGTGGAGGAGAACTCACACCTCCTCTCCCTAGGAGGGGTGGTGAAGGACTGACTCACATTACACTTTGGAAAGCCTCCATCCCCTGCTGCAAAAGGGGACGGCACTGAGCCTACGCCGGGATTGGCTGCGACATAGACCCAATGTCACCACCTCTCCTGCCACTCAGGGAGGCGGCGTGAGGGGGGTAAACCCCACAGAATAGCCTTTCACTGCATGTAGCTACTGGGACGTATGTGACAGGAGGGGCAGAAAGATAGCTGTATCAGCTTTGGCTATACTCTCCCTTTAGGTGAAATATCCCACGTCCTCACTGGGATCCAATTTGGGCACCATCCAGGAACCTGAAGCCTGCAAAGCATAGCAGGTTACTGCAGATGAATAACATAAACATTACACAGTTATACAGACCATTTCCCACATCACCCACTGAGTTACAGAGATGATAATTACATAACTATTCTTCCAACGGGAAGAAACAGGGAACCCTCACTTATAGTGTTTAGGGTCGGGCTTTTTGACCACCGTCCCATCGAACAAATTGGTCCAGATATAATACACCTTAGGAGGACCAGGGCACTGTCTAACCTCTGCTCTGGCTTTGTAAATACTGTACATGTGCTCGCAAGCCATTCCTCCATTACAGAACGAACCCTGTCATCCTTAATAAATCTGTCCTCACTTAGATTCAGATTAAGATTCTCTATGACTGCTAACCTCAACCACTCGTGACGGTGTTGATCTATCTCGTCCATAATGGGTTCAGGTACATACGGAAAGGTGTATCCGTGAGATTGGTTGTACCTATGGAAAATAGCTCGGTCAGCTCTACTTAACCTTTGAATTTTATGACCTTGTCTCTGACCAGGTAATACCCAGAACTGAGGTTCACAGAGCTCAAACTCCTGGTAGGATATGGAGGGGCGAACTTCCGCCAACAAGTGATCCACAATAGAACCATTTACTAGTAGCAGTCTTGTTCTATTTAGACGAGGGGCATAACCCTTGAACATTGGGTCCCACAAATTAAGTGGTTCCTGGACTCATGTGGTTTACTGGACCTTGTGTCCATCTGGGAGGACACACCAGATGTAGCAGATCTCTGGGACAGGAATGAGTTCCTAAATTACTTAAACAACCTGGGAGACTTATTCACAGGAATGCGGCTAGAATAAGGTATTTCACCTTCAGAATCAGATGACCACCAATCCTTCCCATCAAAGTCCCAGCCCCTCAAGTCCATGGACATACCAGATACAATTTATCGCATGGAAACTTGGTAAGCACAAATGTAGCAGCTTATGGGGCAGAGATACTGGGGTTAGGAGCCAAGGGTATTAGCCCAGGAAGATCCCGTCTGTATCGCACAGGACTGGCCTTCTCCTTACTCCCAGCGGATGGTGTTGGGATAGGTGCAGAGGCTGGTAACAGTACTGGTGACGGGGCAGGGACAACTGGGGCAGGTGAGTTGGGCCTAGTAGTGTCCATGACCAGTCTAGGGGAAGTACCTTTAGATTGGTCACGACCTCTAGGGGATGGTAGATGAATCTGGTTAAACGATCCACGATGACTCTTTCCCCGGGTTGGGGTCTGCAGTGGAGCAGGGGTTCCACTGGGTTTGCATCTTCCGGCACTTGTTCCAGTGGGTAGCAATGGAGATTGCGCATCCGAGATGGCGGCCATCTTCGTGACATCATCTGTAAGGGCCAAGCTCGTGAGAGTCTCAGGCAGGCCCAGGCCAGTTGCACCGAAAGTGCCTCTCCCCGGACCAGGACAGGCTTACGGTGATCCTTATGTTCTTTCCATGGTGATGCAGCGCCTCCAGGCAAGGCAGGCTACAGCAAGGCTGCAGGCAGTCCCAACCATGACAGTTCTTTCTCTCCAATACCTCTGGCTAATAGTTCGCAACTCAGCCAGGGGTATATAAATGAGGTCTTTATTTGTAGCAACCACTGCAAATGGTAAACCGCGTCGCAGATAGCAGAGTCGGGTCTCAGATCCCTGGATGCTGCTGGTCAGCAGTTAATGTTCGAGGCCTTGTGCCATGCATAGATCTTGCTCTCTCATCCTTGGGGGAAGGCAGCTCACACCAATGTCACCACCTCTCCTGCCACTCAGGGAGGTGGCGTGAGGGGGGGGGGGGTAAACCCCACAGGATAGCCTGTCACTGCCTGTAGCTACTGGGACTTACATGACAGGAGGGGCAGAAAGATAGCTGGACCAGCCATGGGTATACGCGCTTATCATGCACCCTCATTATACATGAACAGGAAATCAGAATATGTTCATAATTTCTAAGTAAAAGATTGACTGTAATTTAAAAAAAAAACTTTTATTTTGCTTTTTGAAGTGAAACTTCCTTAGTGGCACCTCATTCGTGATGGGGCAAAAATGGAATGTGGAGACAGAAATGAAACGGATGTGACGTCAGTGCTGGCAGTTGAGGCCGGGCTGTGTTCTGGCTCAGCCCGACCCCAACACTGACATCACACCCGCTCCACAAATCAGATGCGGCGGCGGCGGCGGCGATAGCCGCCGGCGCCGCTCCTAATGGCCACCGCACCCCCCACACAGCCGCTGACATGTGGCACTGCCGCCGCCGCCGGCCGCTGCTCCTAACGGCCGCCATACGTCCGCTGCAATGGCGCGCATGCGCACAACTAATGGCGACTGCGGCTGGCAGCGGCTCCGTTCCCCCAACACGTCCGCTGCCAGGCCGCGCATGCGCAGTAGTCATGGGGACGCTGGGGAAAGACGCATGCGGCTGCCAGCGGCGCCGTTCCCCCCACACGCCCCAGCACGGTAGTCATGGCGACACTCAAGACGCCACGGCTCTCATAGGGACACTGCAGCCCACACTGCTCCAGGCCCTGATCTCCTGCGGCCTCTCCTCTCCTCCCAGTGCATGCCTGTGTCCCTGCAGGCCTCCCCTGGCCGCTGCCTGTGGGATGAGCCGCTGCGGGTCAGTCTCAGGCCTGAGCTCCGGGCAGGAGGTGACTGGTGAGGGCGAGTAGACCTTCACCTCCCTGGGCCGGTACCGGGGCGGGGAGCTGGAGCTGAGCCTCTCCCCGTCCCTGCAGGGCGGCAGCTTCTGTGGGGTAGAGCCCGAGGGGCTCCTGTGGTCCCTGCAGCCGTGGACTCCCTTCAGGAGGCTGCTCCGGAGGGATGTGCAGACTAGCCGTCTGGCCGCCTGCTGGTCACGGCCGCCTAGGAGAGGAGCTTCATGTGGGAGGGGGTGACACGGAGCCCGGTGCGGGAGGGAAGGGTCCGGAGCAGCCTCTTCCTGCTGCCCGGTGAGTGCGTGCCTAGACTGGGGAGATGGGGTGTATCATTAGGGGGAGGGCAGGGGGTATTGGTGTGGCTATATCATTTGGGGTGGGGGACAGGGGTTATTCGGGTGTATCATTAGGGGGAGGGCAGGGGGTATTGGGGTGGGAATCATGGAGCTGTATTGGGGGTGAATAGGTTAGGGGGATGTGTGAGGTGCAGGGGGGCTGCGCATACGTCACACGGTCACACGCACGCACACGGTCACACACACGCACGCACATGGTCACGCACACACGCACATGGTCACGCACACACGCACAGTCACACGCACACACACACAGTCACACGCACACACACACACTCACACTCACACGCACACACACAGTCACACGCACACAGTCACACGCACGCGCACACAGTCACACGCACGCGCACACAGTCACACGCACGTGCACACAGTCAGTCGCGCACACAGTCAGTCGCGCACACAGTCAGTCGCGCACACAGTCAGTCGCGCGCACACGCACTGTCACGCGCACCGTGCACTGTCACGCGCACAGTCACACGCAGTCACACAGTAACACGCACAGTCACACGCACAGTCACACAGTCACACACACACACACGAGGAATTCACGCTTAGTGCAAATACAATGGATGTGTACGCATGTTCTAAGTCAAATTTATTTGCGTTTTGTCAATGAAATTGTATTTTGATTTTTAATTAAAACATCACCAATACAAATACAATTTCTGTGACAAAAGTCAAAGAAGTTTCACTTACTATGCAGCTTTTTTTTAAAAAAATTTGTTGCATCAATTTCCCAAGTTTCAAACACTCTACATTCCAAGGACAGATATATAATAAGACGATGTGAAGGTAAAAGATCTTCGATTTTAGTCTGATCATTTTTTTTTTTGTTCATTTTGCAGATTTTTGTGCAATTTTGCTACATTTCTCCTGTTTCATTTTTTTAAATAAAAAAGGTGCACAATTCACAGTTTTTAACATTTCGCAAAATAGTAACATTTCACAATTTTTTTAAATAAATGTATTTAATAAAGCGATCACATCACCTTTGTGACCTGCACATTGATCATATGATTCATTGTGGGGAGTTCTTTTTTTCTTCTCCATACAGTATATGAATGAAGTTGAAATAGCTATGTTAGTCCAGTTGCGATAGTGCAGAATAAATGATTACTTCACATTTGGTAATACTTTTTTTTATTTGGACTAACAATAGATATAAGACAAGCTTTCGAGAGTTCTCTCTTCCTCTAGTCGGCAATTATGATTTACAAAGAATCCATGAATTAACACAGATGTAAAAAAAAAGTAAGATAGCCATCTAAGGCTACGCTTATAGTGCCGGCGACGGCAACGCGACGCTCAGGCGACGTTGCTGGAAAATCAAATAGAGATGACATCCAGCGATTGCGACCAATCTGTCGCGTCACGCCTACTATAAGCGCAAGCAATGGCGTCAATGCATTTGATTTGCCGCGACATCGCGGCACTGTCGCCTGCAGTATAAGCGCAGCCTAGGGCAGATCATGCAGAGACAGAATAAACAGACAGGGCAATAAATGGATAAAAATAGCAAATTTCGCTATGTAAGTGTAACACGTGTTCCCCCCCCCCCCCCCGCACCCCTCCACCTCACTTAGGGACCAGTGTGTGGAAGTGGGCGCATTACCTCGCTGTTGTGGTGCTCTACCGTTGGTTCGCAGGTGGTCTGAGTGGTCTGCTTGATGTTATGAGGCATGACAGGACTGGCTCGCACAGGACTCTGGGTTCTTCAAAATGGTGTCAGCGCCTCTAGCAGTGATGGATCCCACGAAGTGTAGGCGTCAGCCCCCATCACTACACACATACCTCCCTCCAGCCCAGGAACTGACACCTTAGGCAGAGGTATCTTTACAGGGTCTTTATTCATGGCATCATACAGCATGTTTAGCAGCATAGTCTTCTCCACACGTCCTAGGACTTCTAGACGGTGCTTTCTCTCTCCACTGCTCTGCTCCAGATGGTCTTAGGCTAGCCAGCCCAAGTGAGCAAGCTTACCCCGCCATGGGGAAGACTCACAGCTCCCACCATCACCTCACCCTCCTTCATCCAAGCCAGGGATCAGAGAGAGACATACTCACCCTCCTCACTCCAGGAGGAGCAGGGGGTGACACAACCTCACCCTCTCAAGGCTGAGGGGAAGTCTCTCTACATCCTCTCTCTCCAAGGTGGAGAGGAAGACTGCCCCTAACTTTAGGCTAATCTCCCTAGAAACTTCTGGAAGGGGCGGGCTCATGGACTGTACCCACCAGGGGCTGTACACAGGCCATGAGACACCACCTACCTTCCTTCACTTTCTGGGGAAGCAGAAAGGGGGGGTCAAGGGCCCACAGATTAACCTGCTAATGCCTGGATCTTAGCAGGACTTACATAGAAGATACACTATGTGGGGAGAAACAGGTACAGCTGGACATACCCTGTTACATAAGCATACTTTGCAAACCATTCACACATAGCGTAACAAAAGTAGCATAAGGATAACATTTTAAAAAATATAACAAATGTAGCCGAGTCCCCCTACCCTGTCTCCGGTGTGGGGGAGCTGTTCAGTGGTTCCCTGGAGCTCTGCATGATCGGGAGGTGGGAGCATAAATTTAGCGAGTCACGCATGCGCGGCGAGGCGCGCATGCGCAGTGCAGAAGGCGGCGGCCTTCTTAGGATAGCTCTGCATATGCAGCCGCGGGGCTACATGTCCCAAAATCCCATGGGGCTATCCCAGCCAATAGGGCTCTGAAGAGAGGAGGAACAGGATATCCTATGTGCGCGGAAAGCCCGCGAGTCAGTCTTCCAGGAGCGAGAGAGCGGACGGATGCGTCCAGGGTGTCAGTAGCCCATGGACTAGGCCAGAACTCTGCCCCTAGGCCCCAGACAGGCCCTGAGACCCTAGCAAAGTAGTATTGTAGGAAGGAACCAGATAGGGACTCTTCCCCTTACCAGTACATGTTGACTGGATGGTCACGCGTTGCCCTGCGGCCTGGGACCAGGTTACAGGCTCCATAGACATTTGGTTAGACACTCTGGCTGGAGCTCACACAGCAAGGCGAATCTGGACCCCTTAGGAGAGAGGGGATTTGTGTTGGAGGCCCCGCTGCATGGGACCCGCTCCAAGGGACCTGCTCCAACTCACTACACCAAGCAGCACCTGGGTACTGGAGTACTTAGGCAGGTACCCAACATGCACCTATATCCACAGGGGGTAGAGCTACCTCACACTTGGGTGGGAATTGCTGGGACAGGACACCAGGGGTACTGGTGCCACAGCACCCTCAGTACTTTGGGGGAACCACCACGTGTTGGGTCATTGGATGTACACTGTGGGTACAGTTATTGCCGTTATTGTATGTATGTATGTGTATACAATAAACCTTAGTTCTATACATTGCGTGGTGTATTATTATTTACTGTGTATTGGTTCCTGTGAGGGGTTATCCCGCCAACGCTGGGATCCCTCGTAGGTGGAAGCGCTGCACTGCAAGGAGAAAGAGCTCACCCCAGGCTCCTAGAGGCAGAGACTTAGGTCTCCTGTGAGCAGACCGGTGCAGCAGCACATGTAGTTACCCACATAGTTCCCTTAGGCATAGGAAAAGGGGGCTACAGAAATATTTAAAAAACTAACAAGAAAGGAAAATATAAGAACTTAAAATCAGCTCATATGAGGCCACACTAAATATGCCATCAGGCCAAGTATTTTGTCACTCGCTTTTGTCCATGTTGCTAATACTTATAGACTTGTAAAAGATTAATGTGTCAAATCCTCTATCAAACACACTGGATATAAAGTTACTCGCATTTCCAGTGGTATTAAGTACCACAGGTTGAATATACATTGAGTAAAAAAAAATGTTTCATATTATTTATCTTTCCATACAATACCTGATAATTTCAGTAGATGGCTCATTGTCCTCGTGTTCTGCGAACTAGTCTTTAACCTGCTAACTTTCTCTATGCCCATCATGATATTATGTACCAGTGTCATATCCCCCATGCAACATCTTTCTTCAGGCTGCCTTTCCTCCAGCGTGAATAAAAATCATTACCTTTTAAAGCAGCAATCTGCACGGTGTATTTATTTTGTCTGTCATTTGCTAGTTTCTAGCTGAACTCCCCAGCTGCAGACCAACTCAAAACATATACGTTTTTGAAAATCCAATTACATCGTGGCTTCCTATCGGCTGGAGTGAGGCTGACCCTGGCGACAATAAGACTCTCCAAGACAAGAATTCTTGTCTGGAAGGGGTAAAAAAAAAACACTCCCGTTATTTCACTGCAATTAGATGTTGCGAGGAGCAGGAGTCTGTCTATATAGTTCCGGGAGACCCCTGGATGAAATACAGTTAAGAAAATAAGTAATTGATTGCTGCTTTAATCTTCCTTGTTTCCCATCTCATGACCTGCTCCAAACTCATTAAGTAATTTCTGAGTCGGGGTAACAGGAATGAGACATAATATTCAACATGTGGATGAATCATGGGTTTATAGTACAATAGCATTATTGTACTTTCTGTTATAGTTTCAAAGCCTTTGCTAATTAGTCCTAAAATTCTGTTTTGGCCTCTTGGACATTGCTGCTCATTGAGTTGATGTTTCCAGAACAAGACATGCAGCAGAGAAGTACAAGGGAAAGAAAATTGCTGGCCCTGTAGCCCGTCGGTCAGAGATGACGTTCCAAGTTTTTACTATTTATTATTAATTTTGTTACTAAACATAAAAAGACACTGGATAGCAGGTTTGCCTGAAAACGATGAAAGACCATTTACGGTGTGTGAAGAAAGAGGGTATAATTAGAATGAGTTGGCCTTGCCCACTTCCACCCAAGACAATGACGCACGAACACAGCCAAACCTAAGGTTTGAGAAAACATCCAGAGATGGAAGAAAGGTCTTGTGCATTAGATTGAAGTTTCAAGACCATGTCTCTGCAGGTTATTGAAAGCAACACTACAAAATTAGTGTGCATGAGAACATTGGTAAGAGTAAATATATAGTTATTTTGGCACCATCAATTATTGCAGAAGAATAAAATATCAGTGAGATTTCTAGGGGGAATTCCTGTATGTTGTTGTATGTTGTTGATCCATTAAAAAGTATCACAAACTACAAAGAATATATATTTCTCCAAGAGCAATATGACCATTACAACTTTGTACAGCAACACATTCTGATAGTGGGGTGTGACGGGATCTGTTATATACCCCTCACTGGTAACACGGTCATCTGAGCTGCTTTCGGTTTACCAGAAAAATTTAATAAAATAACTAGACAGACACCAAGCTCGTGCATGTTTGACTCCCATCTCCTTTCACAAGTAGTTCACTGGTAAGACATGTGCTTGTAGTCATTTTATTAGGAGAAAACTAAGATGACAACATTTTGTGATCAGTTGGTCATAAGGAGGGGGACACGTAGCCTGATTCGTTAAAAAGAAACAGGTGTGGGGGCTTCCGGTGACGTCACCAGGGATGGTCGAGTAGGAACAGAGCTCTGCAGACCCGCACGCAATTAATAAATAATTAGCGCTCTCCATCAATAATTTCCCCACTTTTTTTGGCTCCCCCGGCAAAACAAAGGTACAGCCATGTCCAATAAATTAAAAAAGCAGCCGAACCCGGTAGTTTCCAAGTACTTTTCGCCGCCCCAGAAGAGAGCGGTGGAAGGCAGTGGAATCCAAGATGGCGGCATGCCACGAGGCCCCACAGTAATACCGAGCGGAGGCGGGCAAGCCAGTGGAATCCAGGAGGCAGAGGAGCCCCTGACAAGATCATATATGGAGGAACTCTTTGCCTCCATGTACACAAAGCTGCAGACATCCCTCCAGGCGGAACTGAAAGCGGCAGTAAATGATTTTAAGCAAGAAATCACGACCCTCACGAACAGAACAACAGAAGTGGAAGAAAAGCTGAACGACTCCCTGAAAGGGCAAACAGAGGCGGAGGACGAAATAGCCCGCCTGGGAGAGGAAATCTTATGCCTCAGGGAGGCTCAGGAAGAGCAGGAGAATAGGGACAGACGGCAAAATTTGCGCGTCAGGAATGTCCCAGAAACGATCTTACCCGAGCAGATCAGACCTTACCTCCTGGAGCTATTCACAATGATATGTGGGACCATGGAGGAAAAAGACCTGGAGATAGACAGAGCCCACCGCGCTCTAGGGCCAAAGTCGGATGACCCAAGGTGAAGAAGGGACATTATAGTGCGGATGCACAGTTACTCAGCAAAAGAGCAAATTATTGCTGCCTGCTGTGGAAGAGACTCCCTTGTCTTCCAAAATGAGACGCTGATGATGTTTAACGACCTATCGAAACAGACTATGAATCGCCGCCGGGAGCTAAAACCCTTGACCACACTCCTCCATGACAACGGGGTGAAGTACAGATGGGGCTTCCCCGTCAGGCTGATAACAAACAGGGGAGGAAAGTTCCTTACAATTCGCCATCCGGGGGATATGATTCCATTGTGACCCTCCCGCTCCCATGGCAAGGAGACCCGCCGAACTCTGAGGCGGAGGAAGGAAGAGGTGCCCCTGCCCGAGCCTCTGTAAGGATTGCGGCGCTTCACCAGACGAAGGAGAGATAACAACATACCCGCCCAGCCAGGACCCGATCAAGTACGCTGCTGACCAAAACCCGAGAAGATCACCTCAACGGCGGTCCCTCTCTACATGTGCTGGCTCCCGAACACCTTACCTGCCTGCACCCCGGCGAGACGAGAAGCTCCCTCACGCAGTGGTCCACGGATGAACGTGGAGAGGATTCATCAGCTGTTCCAGTCTTTTTTCGTGTTTCCCGCTCGTCGGGTGGGAGGGGGGGGGAGTTCCCTGATTTATGGCCGCGCTTTGGTTCCTGCTTTGGTTCCTGCTTTTGGGTCGGACTTCCCCCCCCCGAGACCCGCGGGGGGAGGAGGACCTGCATGGGAGGCTCGGAGCGACGGCGGCTGCAACCTCCTTCACCAGCGGCCCCTGCTCCGGCAATGAGTCGACCGCCCCCAGTTCCGGAAGCTAAGTCTGAATGTTCAATGTGGACTTGAATTAAAGCGATAGTACAGTATTGATATTTTGCCATCCCCCCCCTGACTCAATCGGGTGCTCACCCCCGAAGTATTAGAGAAGGCTGTGAGTCCCCCCCCCTCTTCCCCCATTGTATTATATTGCTTCGCTCATATTCCTGTTAAGTTCCAAACCCAATGTGAGAAAAGTTTCCCCGGTTTAAAAGTTCAGTGTTTATATACCTGGTAGCCGGATGAGCCCCCAGTATAAGAGTGAATAAGGTCGGGGAGTTCCCCCCTCGCCAATTGGGTTCAGGCTCAAAGAAAATGATAAATAAAGTAAATAAGGCTATTAGATTCCCCCCCCCCCCCTTGGTGCCAATGGTATATGTCAAAGAAGGAATAAAGGACAAATAAGTCCCCCCCCTTGTTCCCCCCTCCCCTTGTCCCCCCCCATGTTTCCCCCCTCCCTCCCCTTGTCCCCTCCCCTTGTCCCCCCCCCCCTTTGTCTCTTCTCCCCCCCTCCCCTTGTTTCCTTGTCTCCCCCTCCCCCGGTCTCCCCCCCCTCTCCTGAGGTGGAGAAAAAGATTAAAAAAGCCCTAAAGGAGTACTTCCTTGACAATTGTGGGTCAGTTGCATCGCCCGCTACCCTATGGGAAGCCCATAAAGCGGCAATTAGAGGTAATTTTATCTCAACTGCCTCCCATAAGAAGAAAATTAAGGCAAAAACAATAAAAGACCTGACGGAGAAAATAACTAGCTTAGAACAACAACATAAAACTAATCCATCAAAAAAACTCTACAAGGTACTGACCACCACTAGAAATTAGCTAAAACATATCCAATTTGAAAATGTGGAAAAAGCCCTTAAATGGACCAACCAGAGGTACTACGATAAGGGTAATAAGGCCGATAGACTCCTGGCCACCAAATTAAGAGGCCTACGAAAAAGGTCCCAGATAACGTCGATTAAAAATGGGTCTGGTGAGGGGATGTACAACGAGAAAAAAATAACGGACGAATTTACCAAATTTTACACAAAACTCTATAATTTAAAGACCCAGGGGGGTGCCTCAGATGGGCCAAGACCTGAGGTAATCTCAAAATACTTTGACGACTGTGAACTCCCCACACTGACAGAGGAGGAAAATTCCTTCCTTAATACTAAGATCACTAAAGAAGAATTGATATCCGCTGTGAAGTCCTCCAAATTATCTAAAACACCGGGTCCTGACGGCTTCTCCAATGTCATCTCATAATACCAGGCCACCGTCCCCTATAGGCGTTCCTTTTCCTCCCACCGCTATTAGTTAGTTTAGTGCGTGTCATTCCCAGCCCAGCCAAGAGCAGAGATGATAAAAACCGAAGAAAATAGCGGTCAAGTGAAAAATACCATTCAGCTAGAAGCATTCGCAAATCATTCATCATTCATTATGATGTCACACTTTCATACTGTATTTCAGCGTCCTGTATTGTAAATACTTAAATACGGTGACCCTAGCTTGTCTTATCTTCTGTCACCTTCTCATATTCTTTCTGAATGATGGCCTGCCGCCTAGTGGCCAGACCTGGAATGACAAGATTCAGTCCTCCCCTGCTAATACAATATCCCTCACTTTTTTAATATTAATCATTAAAACGTAAGGAAAGACAGAAAACAAATGCAGTCAGCTTGTGCCAAAAATGTTGCCCAAGAGAAGGGTCACATTTTGGGCAGCATTTTTTGTGTGTGTCTGTGTGTTTCCATTGTAAACTCTTACTGTCTGAAAATTCTCTGTACTTACAGCTTCGATTGTAAGCTCTTTGGGGCAAAGACTTCTTTTTCTAACGTTACTTCGATGTCTATAGCACTTATTCTCATTATGTGTTATATTATTATGTCACGTGTATTACTGCTGGGAAGCGCTATGCACTGTATATGGATGGTGCGGTACAAACATATATATGCATACATGGTAAGCTGTAGTTAGCATGTGTATTCTCTGTTATAGTTATTGCTACTGTACTGTACTGCCTGTGTGATGTATCAATATGTTGCCCTTTCTGCCTGTGAGCAGGTAGCCAGTGAGTTGCTACAGCAACCTCTGAGATTTCTCTCAGAATGGGCTAGTCTGCCCTCCCCTCTGCCTTGCTGACAGATAATCTGTCCCCAGACTATTCCTGTTACCCAGACTCCCTCACACTTCCTTTTACTTCCAACATTGGCTGAGTGAGTACGTTTCTGTTAACTCTCTACTGGCAAGGCCTCATCCTTTTCACCTTTCCCTACTATCAAGCACATTCACCATAGAGACATTCTCTCACAACACCATCTTCCACAAGTCCCTTTGTGTATCTACGCTTTCCTCAATAAAGTAAGAAAAGACAAATAACTTGTTGTGCTTGTAACAGGAATGAGTTGAAGCTATCTGGGCTATTCATACCACAAGTGACTCTGGTCTCAGAATACAATGTATTACTGCCTGGTAAAACATTTTATAAATAAATTAATGAATTAAAAAGTCATCAAAAAAGCAGATGTGAATCAGGAAAATCTGTTCTGGGAAAGAATTGAGGACCCTCAAGTTAATCAAGAGCAGATGAGTAAATTTAAATAATCTCTTTTGAGGAGATATTGGGGATAATTAAAGCACTGAAAAATTATAACGCCCCCAGACCAGATGGATACACAGAGAATTTTTTTTAAATGTTGAAATCAAAAATACTGTAGCAACCCACTTAACAGAGTTATAATATATGGAAAACTAAGAGTATATAGAGAGAAGCATATAGGTAGCACCATGACTGATACTATACACCTCATACATAGACCTTGACCCCTAGCAGATTGTCATGATTCCCTCCAATTGTACTCCTTGAAGACCTGTACACACCCTGCACAGAGGAGTCAGGTTCAGGCCTAGAACTGGTAAGAACTAGAACATGTACATAACAGAGAGGGGGTCCCTGCTCAGCCTTGTATTAACTTTCTAGAGGGGTGCTATCAGGGAAAGGTATACATGCACACCACAAAAGAGAAAGGATCCCTGTCGATACACGCTCCTCTACTAATTGAAAAAATAAATAAATTTTATTGGCATAGAAACACAAAAAAGCGTTTAAAACCTAATACTAGCGCTGGTGTGCACAGTGAATAAATTCTCTGCTTGGTGAAGGGGTTAACAATTCTAGTCCTTTAGGTGGGCTAAAAGGTGTGTGGTCACACTATTGTTCACCACAAAGGGGTTAAATAATCTCCCAACGGTGAAATTTAATATTGCAATCCTTATATTAATTGATTAATAAATTAATAAATATTAATTGTTAATATTCAAATGCCAAGTATTGTGTATGTAATACTACAATGCTGGGTTTACATGTAGTTGATAGAAAACCTATACCTCCCTAATGGAAAAGTGGTATGATAATTTCTTCCGACACCTATAAGGTATATTCAAACTTCGTAAATTGCTGTGATAATTTTGTTATAGCCCTTATAATATATGATGGGAGAATGATGACAAGTATCCTTGTTCCTGTTACGTTATAATCATAAACAAAATCTGTGGTTGTCCTGTTTGGCATACAACACATTTAAATTTAGCTAATTTAATGAGATGCTAATCTGTTCTCAAAGGAACGGTGAAAGATTCAACTCCTGTAGGTAAGCTAACACGTTATGATCTTACTGTAGTTCACCACAGTGATGTTATTTAGTAGTAACCCATAGATGGGCTGTGGTATTACAGTTCTTCTGTTAGTACTGTATAAAGCAAAGAACATAAGGATAATTAATCCTCAGCCGCAGAATGTTGTGTTTGTATCACTGCAGCACAGGATTCACAGTGTAGATGCAGAACGGATATTATTTATTTATAAAATATTTTACCAGGAAGTAATACATTGAGAGTTACCTCTCGTTTTCAAGTATGTCCTGGGCACAGAGTTAAGACAAATAATACATGGTTACAAATACAGTTACATAAATGAACAGGGTATACATTATATACAAGACATTGCGTGCACAGTTAAAGAAAATATATATTATGGGCGTATGAAACAGTTACAGACCAGATTAAAGTGTGAGACAGCCTTAGATTTGAAAGAACTTAAACTGGTGGTGGATGTGAGAGTCTCTGGTAGGTTGTTCCAGTTTTGGGGTGCACGGTAAGAGGAGGAAGAACAGCCGGATACTTTGTTGAGCTTTGGGACCATGAACAGTCTTTTGGAGTCTGATCTCAGGTGATAGGTGCTACATGTGGTAGGGGTGAGGAGCTTGTTCAGATAGATGGGTAGCTTGCCCATAAAGAATTTAAAGGTAAGACAGGAAAAGTAAACTTTGCGCCTAGACTCTAGTGATGACCAATCTAGTTCTTTGAGCATTTCGCAGTGATGTGTGTTGTAGTTGCATTGGAGAACAAAACGACAAATTGAATTGTAGAGGGTGTCAAGTTTGCCAAGGTGGGTTTGAGGTGCTGAGCCATATACTATGTCTCCATAGTCAATAATTGGCATTAGCATCTGCTGTGCGATATGCTATCTGACCAGGAGACTTAGGGAGGATTTGTTCCTGTAAAGTAACCCTAGTTTGGCATAGGTCTTGGTTGTCAGGGTATCAATGTGCATCCCGAATGTTAAGTGGGAGTCAAACCATAAGCCCAGGTATTTAAAACTAGTGACAGGGGTTAGGGTGGTGTTAGCGTTGGTTCTAATCAGGAGCTCAGTCACTGGAAGCTTTAAAAATTTAGTCTTGGTCCCAAACACCATTGTTACAGCCTTGTCAGTGTTTAAAAACAGTTTGTTTTGGGAAATCCAGTTTACGAGTCTCAAAAAGTCAGACTGAAGTATGTGTTGAAGGTCAGAGAGGCTATGGCTGTGTGCATATAGGATTGTGTCGTCTGCATACATGTGTATTGAGGCTTCCTTACAAGCTGTGGGAAGATCATTAATGAACACTGAGAAGAGTAGGGGCCCCAGAACAGAGCCTTGCGGGACACCACAGGTGATATCCAGGGGGTTGGAGTTAGAGCCTGAGATGGACACATGTTGGGATCTTTCTGATAGGTAGGACTGAAACCAGTTTAAAGCATGCTTCCCTATTCCAGAGCTCTGGAGTTTGTTAAGCAGGATAGCATGATCAACTGTGTCAAAAGCCTTTGCAAAATCTAGGAATACTGCACCAGTGAGTTGTCCCCGTTCCATTCCACACTGGATTTCATTGCAAACTTTTAGCAGGGTAGTTACGGTGGAGTGTTTGGGACGAAACCCAGATTGGAATTGGCTAGGGAAATTTGTCTTGGTATAGAAATCGCTTAATTGGGAGTGGACACATTTTTCCATGACTTTGGATAGAATTGGGAGAAGTGAGATTGGCCTGTAGTTTGAGACAGTGTTTTTGTCCCCACTTTTGAAGATTGGGACAACTCTGGCAGTTTTCCATGTCTTAGGGATATGGCCTGCAGACAGGATAGAGTTGACTATGGACGCAATTGGTTTGGCAATGGCTGGGGCACCAAGTCGTAGGAACCTAGATTGTAGTAAGTCAGGTCCACATTGGCTGCTTAGTTTTAGTTTGAGGAGCGCTTGTATAATCTCCTCTTCAGATACTAGGCCAAATTGAAAATTGTGGGCAGTGTAGGGAGGGGGTGGGACAATAGGGGTACTCCCAGGATGAGATTCAGGTTTGTGGTTTGGGCTGTGTTTTGCTAATAAGTTAGTGGCACACCCCACAAAGTAATCATTGAATGCATTTGCAATGTCAGTGGGGTTTGTCAGAGTAATATCCCCCTTAGTGATATTACTTGGTTGTTGATGGTTAGGAGGCTGGAATATATTGTTGATAACCTTCCAGAAGTTAGCTGGGTTTGTTGTATTTTGGTGGAGATTGTCAGAGTAATATTGTGCTTTTGCATGCCTTGTTTGCCTTGTGCACATGTTCCACATGCATCTGTAGTGATTGAGATCCTTGGTAGTGCCATCTACTTTGTAGCTTTTCCACAAGGTATCCCTGAACTGGTAGAGTGCTATAAGGTCAGGTGTAACCCATGGAAGGTGGGCCCCCCGTACCCTTATTTTGCGTAGTGGAGCATGGGTATCACAGAGTTTTAAGAACTCGGATTGGAAATAGTCGAGTGCAGAATCAGGGTCGGGAATTAAATCGATTCTGTGCCATGGGCAGTTGGTAAGGTCATCCAGAAACTGTTGTGGGTTAAAGTTTTTAAATGTTCTAGTGAGGAGAACTTTAGGGCTTGATTGGGGCGGTTTAATTTTCCTTACACAGTACACTATTGCATGGTCACTGAAAATGTCAGGAAGGATGCCAGAGGATTGGATTCTGCTGGGTTTGAGGAGAGAATCCAGTCTAGCAAGGAATGGTTGTGCGATTTCAGGTTTATCCGTGTGGGTTGGGAAATGAGTTGCGATAGGTTAAGTGATTTAATTTGTGTGTGGATTTTGTGGTTTTTAGTGTCAAGCCAATTGAAGTAGAAATCCCCAAGAACTAGCAGCTCACTCTTCTCATTCAGAGAGGAAATGGAGCCAAGAAATTGGGTGATATCAGTCAGGGATTGTAGAGGGGCTTTAGGGGTGCAGTAGATGCCTGCTTGGTAAATTGTTCAATGATTGAACTATAATAATGTTACTTAATAATGTACTTAAAGTGAAGCACTCCTCATTGTAGTTCTTCTCATGTCTATTATAAATAGAACCCTTATTTCTGACAGAATTTGTGCCGATTGTCAGTTGATACTAGATATATAATCTTGGCGTAATTACTTCTGGGTTAGCAGCGAAATCAGCTGGAGAGAGTTTAGTATTCAACCAATCCGTGTGATTAATTCATTCCACTTCTCTAAAGTGTGTTTAACTTATTAGAGACTGACGTGCTAGTCTGTCACTGCCCTTACAATGTAGCATGCCAGATAGGTAAAAAGTATCATTACGGATGTCATCCAGCATGATTAAACTGACACAGTAAAATGCTGATTAGTACTGAGCTATAGCGCACGGCTAGATTACTCCAACACCATCAGATTCTAACAGAGCCAAGCCTCCTAATAGCAAGTTCTCACTCAACTAGTGGTTGCCCAGACTGGACCACAACTTACTTTAGCTTACTATTAGAGAATTAAACACTGAGAGACACCACACCTATAAGGTATATTCAAACTTCATATGTTGCTGTGGTAACTTTGCTATAGCCCTTATAATATATGATGGGAGATTGATGACAGGTATCCTTGTTCCTGTTGCATTATAATCATAAACAAAATCTGTGGTTGTCCTGTTTGGCATACAACACATTTAAATTTGCTAACTTAATGAGATGCTAATCTGTTCTCAAAGGAACGGTGAAAGATTCAAATCCTGTAGGTAAGCTTACACTTGGATGATCTTACTGTAGTTCACCATATCACAAAACGTGTAAGCTGATTCTACTCAAATCCAATGTGAACAATTATTATTAATATACAAATAGGTGCAATTTACCTCCTAGGCTCAAAATAGAGGGGAAAACACACAGCAGGAGTACAGAACACACCCACAACAAAGAAAGCCCTCGTGGTGACTGTATCCTCCACTATAATCCTGATAAGAAATAAATACATATTAAGGCATATATTAAAGAGTCTCAGCTACAGACTCTCAAACTACACAATACAATGAATAATTATGTACCCACTGAATGACCAATTGGTCATTAATTTAGGATAAACCTTACAGTATAGCAGACAAAGTTCAGTCCAGTAAATCCAAAGGGTGCTGCTCTCTTGATTGAGGATGCCAACCCAGCACTCCAGGAGGAAACTAAGATAAAAGAGAAGAAGAGAAAGCGTACACCTCCTGGTGCAATAAAGTTTTTTACTCAAATATAAGACAAACAATAGATTTTCACTCACAAACATCCAATTAAAATGGGCAGTGGTTTGGCAAGTTGTGCTTCTGGTGCACAGCGTCCCTCCTCTGTAAGGATACTTCGCCTGTTGCCACAGCGCGTCCGCTGCTCCCCAATGCCTCGACAGTAACCGCAGTCTCCTTCCGCACCACGTGACCCTTCACTGGTGCGTCACCAAGAGATTTCTTACTCTGTCGCAGCGTCATAACAAACCAGCAGTTCAGGGATGATTAATTCTCTGCACGGATCACAAAGTGATGCGCTCCCTTCCTATAGGATAGGAACAAAGGGGTGTGATGGAATAATATACTGAACCTCATCACTGGAGAGAACTTCCATAATGACACCTGAATCTACCAGTTCAACAAGGGCTTCCAAAAAGCGCGGTATGGGATCTGCGGATAGCACAGAGTAGGACAAGCCATCATCAAGTTGGCGTAAAGCCTCCCTGACATAACTGTCTCTACTCTACTCTGTCTCTTGTTTTAGCTTCTCTCCTTTCCTGCATTCACACTTCCGCCCTTAGACCGCGCGGTGGCATTCTGCGCATGCGCAAGTCATTGCGCATTGTGTCATGACGTCATCACGTTGTCGTTTTGGCGCGAATTGGCTGCGGGTAAGAGGGTATTTATTGGGTGGTGTCACATTGTATTTTATCCTTGATAAAGAATGCTGCGATGTTCGAAACGCGTTGGATGGGTCTCATGACACATTAAAGTACCCTTTTATATATTTTGACTCTGGGTCTGCTCCATTTGGTTCGTGCGCTCCTCCCAATTTTTCTACTTCTGTATCTTCCTGTAGTCTTGGTCTCTCTCTGGTCTGACTACAGACCACACATGGGTGTCTTTGCCTCGTAGGTATACCAGGGTGTGCAGGCCTATATGGACTCCAATACGTTGGGTAGCTGAAATGTTACTGGCCTGTTATTGCTGCATCTGGGCTGAGGAAAAGACTATGTTTTTGTTTATGTCATTTTGGCGAAATAAAAGCCTACATTTATTTTCTCCAAAACGGGCTCCTGTTTCCCCTCTGCATGCATCACCTACAGGGATACGCTTCAAAAATTAAATACATTGAAAGCATACAAATGGTTTCACTCACAAATTTTAAGTTCTTTAAAGCTGCAGTTCAGTCTTTTTTTTATTTATTTTTTTACTTCAATAGTTTCATGTGGGCAATCTCTAATTACCTAAAGAACTGTACAGCTTCAGGTCAATTCGTTCTCCATGTATTGATAGGCGAAATTTGGTGACATATTAAAAGCTGGGATTTGTTTATAATCTGCTTGTCTGTCAGTGGAAGCTCATGAATATTCATGAGCACTCCTGCACTGACATGTGCTAGAGGGAGGGCAGGGCTGACAAAGGGGTGTGCCAGGGCTTGTGACAGGCCATGAAGGGGCAGTGCCTTAGCAAATGGCTGTTAAAATACAATACAAGAAAATTGGTCTTTCAAATTTGTTTTTTTAAAAACAGAAAATGCTAAAAGTATTTTTTCTTACTACAGAACTGATTTATTAAAAAACCACACATGCAGGATATTGCCTGAACTGCAGCTTTAAGGTATGGTACAATCACTAGAATCAAGGGTCCCAGCACTCCCCTCGGGTGATACAGAGCAGGTATCTTGACTTGTTTGAGCTGCAGACTTGACTTCTTCTCAATCCCGGTCGGCGCTTCCTACAAGCAGCATTCCTGATCTCTCAGTCTCCTGGCACTCCGCCGTGTGACATGCACATGCACACTCAGTTTTTCAGAGAAAAACTTGGATCACTCTCTGGTCAGACCTCTTTTTTTCGTCAATCCGTCCTACGCATTTTGCCAACCATGTTGGCTTCATCAGGGAATCTATTGAGGGCCTCTGATCTTAAAAGGTCTCCTTGAGTCCTGCTCCCTCCTCCCCCTGCTGTGATGAATGTGCTGCTGTCTTGCTCTCTGGGGTGGTGTTTACACAGAGTCTTATCTGTGTTATGATGCCATATGTGAGAGAGATATGATGCAAAGTATAGCCTAGCAGAGGGAGGGGGACTCAGAGGCAAGGAAACATAACCTCTTACTTCCATGACCAGTCTCCCCTCTATTGTATATCAAAAAGAAAGTGAACATGGTGCACTTTATGTGGAATAGAGAAAAATATATATAAAGTGCTTTTGTGCAATCAAAGTGCTCAGTGAAAAAGATATAAACAGTAAAAGAAATGCAGCTTCAAAACCCTTTTGAGGACGGTCAGGTGTAGTACATGGTACTGGAGTTTGGGGAGCGCAGATTTTCACCAAACATGCAATGTAATAAACATAAAAAACACAAATAGTGCAGATGGTATATACAGTATAAAGGGGGTATTGTAACTTGAGATAGTCCTATAAATGGTACACTCACATTCTGCAATATGAAATAAAGCGATTCCAAAACTGTGTTTGGTGCCTCAGAGTTATTCCTGTTTGATTTTTCCACACAGTTTCAGGTTATGTCCAATGGGGATACACCCACAGGACTATGATTGGTTGCATTGCATTTACTTGTTTTTAATTGCGGACACTTGCAATCTGGCGTTTTTTACCTTATAAATTGTCTGTTCAGTCCACACTCCCTAATCCTTGACAAAGCGCCCCTGTGGTGTGAAACGCGTAGGAGAGTAAATATGGACCTTGCTGTTAAATATTTGCACTATTAAAGCCTTTTTATATTGGCCTTGGGACTTTTTCCATTTTTGCCTGATTTGCTACTGGTACGGATGCCCTTGCAATACCATTGCTCATTTTTACTTCTCCCCCTGCTGCCTAGCTAGTCCTCTAGCTACTTGCCTTAGATTGCAATTTAGTGGCACCACTTTTACTGGTCGCTTCCCTGGATCTTCTCCCTGGATCTATTACTTTAGACCAGCCCTTCTCACTCCCTGCTTTACAGATGCAACAAGCTAAATACAGGGAAGGGAAAGGCTGAACCGTAACATGGTTAACCCATTAGAGACAATACAGATGGTCACATTTAGAAGAGTTAACATTTTATAATACAATAATTAATACCAAAGGTACATACTGTAATATATCCAGACATATTCTTATAGGCCTTGACATATACAATGTATGTAGACTAGAAAACTATGCATCGTAAGGTACTACTCTTATCAGAAAACCCCCACAGGTTGTGTCAAAAGTCACTATAGTCAGCTAGTCATAGCATTGGTTACATTACATTATACCCATTTAGTAGGCTGTTGGGTACTACATTTGATATTCAAATTTGTCAGTAAAAAGCAATTTCTTTAATGCACTTTTGTAAACACCAGATGCAGTGAATTTATTTAGTTGATATTCAATGTACATGCATCAACCTAGTGCAATCACTTACGGTTAGAGCGGAGCTGAACCGGCTCTGCTTCAGGCGGCGGATTTTCCGTGGAATGTTAAATCGTCATTGAATTTGGTTTCTCTTATGCCTTTTGCAAATGTTTACATGTGTGGAACAAAATAGTGCAGCGCAAATGAGTACTTCAGTATTAGGTGATACCTTTTTTTATTTGGACTAACAATAGATACTATAAGACAAGTTTCAAGAGTTCTCTCTTCCTCAGGTCAACAGTACTGATTTACAAACATTTCATGAGCTTACCACAGATGGAATAAAATTAAAATTGGGTAAAACACTTATTTTGAATGTATGTATGTATGTATGTATGTCTTTATTTGTATAGCGCCATAAAATGTACATAGCGCTTCACAGTAGTAATACATGTCATATAAATAACAAATATAAATAACAGATCATGGGAATAAGTGCTTCAGACATACTGTAAAAGTAACATTAAGGAAGGAGTCCCTGCTCCGAGGAGCTTACAATCTAATTGGTAGGTAGGGAGAACGTACAGAGACAGTAGGAGGGAATACTAGTAAGTGCGTCTGCAGGGGGCCAAGCTTTGTGTCATGTGTCCATGATTATCCAGTGCTTTTGAATGAATGATTTTTTTTATTCTGCTAAATATCCACAGTTTGTCATGTTGTCCTGTGGTGCAGATCGCTTTCCTTAGCTCATGAAAAATCCCTCAGTTATGCCAGCGATATCTAATCTCTTGATCTCTTAGCGTTCTGGTAACTGGGGCCATTGCTCTCCTTTTTGCTAGCGTAGCAGGTGACAGATCCTGATACACTTGGAATTTTATTTTCTGAAACTCCACTACCTTCAGTTCCCTTGCTATCCGGCATGTTTCTTCTTTGGTGCGGTAACAGTGGAATCTAATTACCACATCCCTCGGGGGGTCTCCTTGCTGAGGTCTTCCCCTCAGCGCCCGGTGGCATCTGTCCAGAACCAGGTCTCTGGCAGCCATGTCTGGGAATATATGCTCCAGCCACCTCGAGGTGAATTCCTCTGGGTCAGTTATAGCTTCTGGGACCCCTCTCAGCCGTATGTTACAGCGCCGGTCGCGGTTCTCTGCGTCCTCAATTTTATCCTCTAAGGAAGTGACCTGTGCATTTAAGGCAGATATTTGAGTCTGTGTTTGTGCTGTGGATGTAGCTGTCTCATCTGCCCTGAGTTCCAAAGCGGCCGTACGCTCCCCTATTGCGTCCATATCCTTCCGAAGTGCCCAAAGCTCAGACTTAAAGAATTGTTGCATATTGCTGCAAAACTCCTTCATGTCTTTACGTCTCATTATATCCATATCGTCTGGTTCCTCAGGTGAGGGGTCCAATTCTGGGTCTGCTGAAGCTGTCTGCACTGGAGACTCAGGTATGTCAGCCCTGGCAGCCTCTTTGCTCTTAAAATAAGTAGACACCGGCTGTGTTTTTTTTCTTAAAGTCTTAGTTGATGCCATGTCTGTATATTTAGACACGTTCTGCAGATACTGGATTATGCAGATGCTGTGTTTTTGCTGGAGTTAGATCGATTTGAAACGCCGGAGGGGATGGAGCTCACACTCTAAGCTGCCATTCACCTCCTTGTCGTGCACGCCTCCCTCAGTTATGCTTTTAATATTATTATGATGCTTCTGATTTTTAATCAGCATTTTTAGAAAAATTCTGCATAATATACTAAAAAGCTTCCATTTCAGTGAAAGCCAACTAAATGGATTCCCTCTTTCTGCAAAAGCTTAATTCCGCATGTCACTATAATTCCACAGGTGGAATATTTGTTCCGCACAGCTCTACTTACAACACACTAGGAAGAAAAAAAAATACAAATACAATTTTAAGGAAAGTAAAGTCAAAATAAAACAGGGAATCTGCATTGGTGCACTATTTGTGCAGAGAGAGAATATTTACACACAACCAGAAACAGTTCATCATATTTATTTCGTACATATAACTATTGCCTTTTTATCTTGAAGGAAGATTACTGGATGAGAAAACACAAATCCCTTCTTAAGACTTCACCTCTCCAGTTAGTTCTGGTTAATCTGCCTAATATGTGTATTAACGTAGCATTGCCAACCACAAGCCCAGCCAAACACACATCTTTCTATTAGACAATCAAACATAATGTGGTTATCAGCAGAGGCGGCCTCCCAACATTTCTCAGTGCTTCTAAATAATCCGGATGGCATTTTGTAAAGAAAGTCTAGGAGTAATGCAACCCATGTGAATCCAGTTTTAAACTCAATTTGAGACATTAAAGCAGCCTCTCCTCTGAAAATGAAAATGCTGACACGGTTTCAAGTACCATGAAAAGTAGCCCTAGGATGATCATAGGTTAGTACAATTCTGCTGTGCACAGTGACAAAGCATTCTAAGAAAACTACCCAAATTGCTCATAATTCGCCGGTTCAGCCTCTTTGTGGAGAGCTGCATGCAGGGCCTGTGACTGTGACATGCATCTGTGTGATCTGTGGTGCTGTACTGCTGCATGTTGACTGCGCACTATTCCTTTTCAGACAGATCTCATCACAGAGACCCCTGTCCGGCTCACCAGTCCCCCTGCCAGGATTCCCCTGTCCTCCTGGCTCAGGACTCCCACCCCTTGCCAGCTCACTGACGCCCCTGCCAGCTCAGAACCCCCCACCACTGTTTGACTCAGAACCCGCGGATGGCTCAGGACACCCTCTATGTAACTCTGTCAGTCCCCTGTGATTTCCCTCTGTGCTCTCTCCCCTGTGCCCTCAATGAATCTCTCTGTGCCCCCCTGATACTCCACTATACCCCACTGATACTCCCCTATAGCTCTCCTGTGATTATCACCTATGTCACCTTGTTATTCTCCACTATACCTCCTCCTGTTACCCCGATTGTCCCCTGTACTCCTTGTGACTACTGTGTGCCCCCATACTCCCATATACCCTCCCCCCTGTGACTACCGCTGTGCCCCCCTTGATTCCCAACTGTGGTGGCACCCCCCTACACCCCATTGTGATTTTCCCTTGTGCTCCCCCCCCCAATTATTCTCCCTGTGGGCCCCCCCCCCCCCCATATTCGCTCCTCTGTTGTGTCCCCTCCTGTAACTCTCATGTGCCTCCCCTGGTTATTTAAAGAAAAAATATATATCTTTCCTGCAGCCAGAATACGTTGACAGTTCAAAAACGAGATAAATCAGCGCAGCTCAGAATTTTAGCACTATAACAAATCAACTTTATTTTGTGTTTTGCAGTATTTTGATCTCGTAGAAAATCTGACATCTCGGGGGCTCATGCCCAGAGTGAATTAAGGAGGATGCTGATTAGCTCTGTTCCGCTCATGCCATGGAAATAATTATTTAAAAAAGCAACCTAGCATCACAAAATAGAAGGGGCAAAAAAAGATCTACCCATCGGAACATAGGACTGCACAGATGGCTCCAAAAGCCAGAAAAAGTAGAGACAATCCCTGAAGCCTCTGAATTCTTCGAGAGGAGGGAAGCAGCTGCTGAAACGCAGGAAAATGGTGACGGCCCCCATGGAGAAGACCCTGAGGTGACGCCTCTCCCTGAGAGATCATATTCAGGTCAGAGGAAATCAGGGTGCTGTACAGCAAGAACGTAAAGAAACCAGGAAGTCAATAGATGAACTGCAAGAGAAGAAGATATTGATAACAGATCTAGGGGTTGTGATACCATCACTGTCCTCTAGGTGCTGGAATAGGGCAGCTATGGGACTTTCCAATGCACTGAGAGTTAATCTCCCTAGAGAAGCCAGAAGCAGCTGCTGGCTAATAGAGCAGGCTGAACTCCTGATTGCTCAGGGAGTTTTAAAAGTCAGGAAGTGACAAGACACAGTGAGATACTGCTGTTCCCAGAGAGGGGGGACAGAGAGGAGTTCTCCCCAGCAGGGAAAGCTGGCACAGTCCCTAGACCTGCTGGACAGTGGTTGCGGAACCTGCTGAGACTGCCTGGGTTGTTAATCCCAGGAAGAAGGAAGGACGTGAGACCTTGCTGAAGCGGGGATGTCCTGTCCTTAACATTGGACATACAGAGGAGAGATTCTCTGAGCTTTCATGGGGCTAATCTCCCCTAGGAAGGAAGGACACGAGACCGCGCTGAAGCAGGGATGACTGCACCAAACCCTTGTATGCCTATGTTCAGCTATAATTGTACCTGCTTGGGGTGGTAACGAGCTTAGCTGTCCATCCAGGTAGTAATGGTTGAAGCTGAATGTGTAGTTAGTCTCCTAAGAGGAGTAGGCGTTTATTTTATGATTTTGTTTTGATTTAAAGGGACATTGGGCCTGTTAGTGTATTATGTGTACTTGTTAATAAACCCCATAAAGAGAAATAATAAGTTTCCTGCCTTAAATCTGGGATATAAGATCCTACGCTGTGACGGAGACATCACAGGGCCTATTCACTAAACTTCGATAAGTAGAGTGCATTACTGAGAGGGTTTGCATATTCTTACCACACTATAGGAAAGTTGTGTGAAAATGGTATTCACTAAGAAAAATCTCAAGTATTTTATTGTGCAGTAAAAAAATGCCAAACCACACCACTTTGTATTTGCTTGATGAGCGACATGTCGCTCCAACAGTCTGTAAGAGCTGCACAGAGAGAGCTGCACAGGGAGAGCTGCAAAGAGAAAGGCTGCCTCTCCCTTCACAGCACTTACAGGCAATCGAACAATTTTAATGTTAATTTTAATAACACACTATTGAAGCAGGGGGTCTCCTGAGCTGAACCACATTCATTTCAGCCTCGGGGACCCGCTGCTTCCCGAGTTACAGGCCCCAGTATGGGGTGCCAGTATCTCCTGTAAATTTAAATGTCCCGGTCACGTGACACGGGAGAATTTAAACATGACGGGGATACTGGGGTATTGGGGGTAGAGGGGGTGGGTAAAGAGAGTAGTTGGCCCAGGAAGGGTGGTTAGGCCTACCAGGAAGGTTGTGGGAGGAGTTAACCCCTTCATTACCATAGTGGTGGTAACCGATATTGTAATGAAGGGGTTAACCCTTTCCACTACCCACTCAGTAGGCCTAACCACACACCCTGGGCCAACTACCCCCTTCACCCACACCCTCTATTCAAATAGAACAACCCTACTACTCAATTGCTCTTGGGGGAGTACCATTCGACAGTCAAATGTGACATCACAGGCCTTATATAAGGCCTGTCCTGTCTTATTTGATCCCAAGAAGCCATCAAAGCAATATTTCCGAGACCCTTTCTTTTACAAAGAATAGAAGAAAGAAGGAAAGAAGGAAGCTCACCCCTCCCCCTTTTTAAATAAAAAGAGAGTTTCCCTATGATAGGGAGAACTGGGGCTCTATGTTGGATGTATGGGAAACACAATTGAAAGAAATGAGTTGCTTGTAGTTCATTTTTTTTACAATAACAATATGGGTTAATGATTTACACCCTTAAACAAGTGTCCATATGACAGAAAACTCCTCGTGAGTATATAGAGGATAGCGCTTAACAAGGTTTTAACTCTATATAGAGTGTGCAGAAACGATGTAGATCCCTGCGCAAATATTACCTCATAGTCATGATGTGGCAATCAGACAAGTTCATCATAATAGAATAAAGATTTTACTCACATAAAGATAGACCTCCGTTGAATGTAGTCCAATGTAGGATAAGGAAACTCTCCACTTGTCTTCACCTGTGGGGTGTAAATACCGTGTGCCAGGCGTACTAGATAAGGAGCTTAAAACCTTTTTAAGCAGGAGGTTTTTCCATGTCCCTGTGCAGGACAGGTCAACTGAGGCCATTCTCCCTCCACTGCAGAGGTAAATCAGAATTTTCACAGGTTGTGTTAGGACCTGCATATACTGGTCATACCGTGAAGTGACTGCAGGCTTATAACGCTTTGGCCAAAGGGTTTACTAAATGACCTTTCCTCATAAGAATACTAACATTGAAGTATTTAACTACTGCATGTATTTTGTCACATTGGATGTAGCATTGGGTATTTTTGTCTTTTGTTGTATACATTTTGGTCACGCTCAGTATCACTCCTTTTGACACAAATATATATGATGTGTGGGTTCTGGGCTTAGAGCTTCCTAGGATTGTGTTTATTAGGATTACAAAGAATAGAAGAAAAGAACGAACTGAAGAACTCACCGGAGACATCTCTTCAATCAACAGAGGATCATGGACTTCTGCGCATCATAGTGATGAGGAGCATTGCGTCGTGGGTCAAGACTTGATGCCACCGTAGGATCACGAGGGTGAATAACGGCAAAGGTAAGTAACACATTGACTGTCTTTTATTAATTGTATTTTTTTAGGTTGCCGATTGACTGCCAATGTGTTTATCTATGCCCCTTTTTAGGGTATAGATAAGCACAGTGACAAGCAATGCATTTTTTGGCAAATGTTTATTTTTATTTAAATGTAATGTATTGTATTTGGTGCTTGTTTTTTTTAGCTTGCCCATTCATTGTCATTGTGGCAATCCATGCCCATATTGTGAGCATGGTTTACCACAGTCACAATCAATTGGTTTATTGTCCAATGCTTGTTTTTATTTAAATGTCATGTGTTTTATTTTGTGTTTCTTTTTTTTTATGTTGCCCATTTATTCTCATTGTGGCAATGGTTTACCACAGTCCCAATCAAAGGGTAGAGGGGGCAAGGGGTGGGGGTAGTTGCCCTGGGGATGGTGGCTAGGCCTCCTGGGTGGGTAGCGGTGGAGGGGGATTCATTCCTTAATTACCATAGCCATTAGTAACCACTAAGGTAATTAAGGGGTTAGTGGCCAGTAGTTATTTTTTATTTTAATGTTGCTGCCCACGGAGGACGTGGAGGATGCGGAGGAAGATGAGGATGGCCTTCATCCTGACAGGGGTAAGTACAGCTTTTATTTACTTTATGCTGGCTGGGTAATGTTTTATTTGTAATGGGCAAATGCGCTATTATCCATATCTGGATAATAGGAATTATGCCCATTAAACTGTGTGTGTTGGGTGGGTGGGGTGGGGGGGGAGTTGTAACTGCTATGATAATCAAGGGGTTAACTCCTACTGCAACCCTCCCGGCAGACTTAAACACCCACCTTGGGACAACTACAGTCTTCACCCACCCCCTCTACCAACAACAAAGCAGTGTCTGCTATATAACCCTTTCATTGCCTTAGTGGTTAGCCGTTAAGGTAATGAAACTGTCTGTCAAAATGCGAGTTTGAGCATTTTTTCTGTTGCCGCACTACTTGTTATAGCCAGAGTGTGTTATAGCTCGTTTAGAAGCAGTTTAGTGCAATATTGCCATGCTATCGAAGCTTTATGAATAGCAACACATGCAATATCGCTTTAAAAGGTCACTTAACCAGTATTTATGCACTTATTGATGTTTAGTGAATAGGCTCCCTAGAAGGAACAATACGTATTAGGGGTATACCCGAGCAAGTTGACAATCTGGGAGCTTATACTGTAAATGAGGTTTCCCCTTCAGACTTATAGTCACCCACAAGGGCGAGTTCCGGAGCACAAGATCTACAGAGGAAGGAGGCACCATCCTGAAAGAGGAACAAGCGGACAACTCATGGTGGAGTATATAAAAATTATATTGGTGGTGGTATCAAAAGGTAAGTATCGCATGTACAAAAGTTCTTTAAAGCATATCAAGCAACCATCAGCATGGTGTTACCATAGTTGGTAAGGGTCTACCGCAGGGGGGGACAGCGTCGTCAGCTGCTGGATCTGATGTTCAGGGTACTATTATGAAGCAGCTTCCTATCCCAGAAGGTATATATGGGACCTTCCTCTGTGAGCTCCGATTATATGTGGAAGTACTATGAGAGTCCAGAAAATCCCGAGAAAGTCCAAGACTGTCACTTGAAAATCACAATGAATATTGCCAGTGGAGGCTAACCTGTATAGCAGTGATCGGTAGCTGGTTACGTCACTGTTACGCTGCATTAACAACCACACGTAGGACGTACCGGCACAACCGCAGGTATAACTGCACAGGGATAGTATAAAAGCCACTACCAATTGCTACAGAAGTAATATAATAACACATATGGCATCCGTGAAACGTTAGCGGATAGCTAGTAACATCACTGCACAGATGTTATGATAGTCGCTGCCAAATGCGAAAGGAATACTTCAAATATCAAAATAATGCAAATACTGAAAAACTAGTGTAACCAGGTCCCCTCTGGTCCCGCGGTTCCTCCATGTTTACCCTCCGGTTGCTGCGGGGATAGTTGCGGGTGAAGGGTGGTTGATAGGGAGGCAAGCGCATTGCCAGAGACCCGTGGTGAGCACAGTACAGGGCGTCGCCATGTTAGGGAAGCTCGCGCATGCACAACAGAGCACCAGCCGGCCATTAGAAGTATTGCGCATGCGCAGTGAAGCGTGAGCGGCGGCCAATAGCTAAGGTCTCCGCAGGGACTACAATTCTGAGCAGCCTCAGGGGCTGCTGCAACACATGGCCCACAGCAGCCAATAGGGCGCACAGAATCTCCTGCAAGGAGATAGATACATTTGGCCCGCTAGGAAAGCCACAGCAGTCGGAGCTGGGACAAGGAAAGGGTAGGTCATGCGTGTAGGTGTCTGTGGCACCTACACTAAGCCAGATACCCCCTATTAGGCCCCAGCTAGGCCCCGACTCGCCTCAGCTTGTGATTGCTGCAGGAACAGGCCCATAGATAGGGACACTGCCCCTGTAGCATAATAGTGAGGGAGACAGCCAGGACACGCTGCATCCTGGCATCCAGTGGTCTGGGACCAGATCACCACCCCAGCAAAGGACACTCTTCATGGTGACACCATCCAGGCAGGACACCACCCAACGTAGAGGTGGAGGCTTTGCGGTTCGCTACTTCAGATCCATGGATCCCATCTTCATCTGCGTGCCCGGGTGTGGACACACCCGGCAGGTACCCAACTCATTAGTGCACCAACTCAACACTTTAGTGGGGCAGTGCTGTCTCACACATTTGGGTGGGTTGGCTCTTGGAGGACACTGGGACGGTCCGGTGCCTAGAGCACCTCAGCATATTCAGGCAAACCCCACCAGGGTATGGACACGGTATTGGGGAGGCACGGTGAGGGGTTACAGCCTTTTTAGGTCTGTGAGGGTGTATATAATTAGCAGTATTGTTTATGCTGTGTATAGTAAACTGTTAAGCCTTAAACATGTGCATTCTTTATTGTCCTGTAACGGGGTCATTCCGCACAGTAGAATCCCATTACAGGTGGAGGCGCTACCGAACGATCACTCAGGTATACCCCAGGTTCCCAGTAATGGAGACGCAGATCTCCTGTACGCCACAGGTATAGCACCACATATATACCATAGCCACACATCTCCCAGGGGGTGGGGGAAAGTGCGCTACATTTGGAGGCACTGCTGGGAGCTCAGACCTGATTTGGACAGATTTATTATAAATCATTCTTCCTGGTAATGTACAGGTTATTAAGAATTTATATTAGTGTTAGGGACCCTTGAGATGTGGTCTGCCGTGTAGTGGCTCAGTGGCTTACAACACTTTGGTCAAAATGTTAAACTAAAAGACCATTTTATTTAATAGATATCTATACATATATATTTAGGCACTGTACCGTGTATAGGTTTCACTGGATGTGCACTGAGCTCTGTCTGTGTTTCATGTTCTGTTTCTGGTTTTAAATATATATCGCCATGCTCAGTAGCACTTCTATTTGACACCTATATGCTTATATATATGTTGTGGTTATTTTGGGGGTTCAATATGAGCTTGCAGGTGTCCTGTATGTTTTATAAATATAATCATGCCACATTCTATGCATTTAACAGGATTATTAATACTGTAAATTATATAGAGTTTGTGCTATGATATGGTAAAGCCAGAGTTGCCAGACAGCAAGATACCTTAGCTCTACTCATAATGATTGCTGTATGCTTAATAAAATGCCTATGGGTAGTACAGATGAATGTGAGTAATCTGCCATAGAGGGTCACATAATCGATGTTTTATGAGTGGTCGACACAAGAGACATGTGTCTGACTGGCACATTGCGCTGTGAGAAGTGTGCATAAGTGTACGCTGCCATGTTAGACATATGAGAAGCTATAAGTAAGAACATGTGTGTTCTAAACAGTAAGATATCTGCCATATGCCCAGTTTGTATATGGTGTACGTATAGCACCATATAATATGGTATATGTACTAAGAGTTACCAACAAGTCTGTGCAAGTGTTATGTACTGAACCCTGTGCCATGATGTTCACAGTATTGTTACTATCAGTGTGTACATTGGGAAAAAAATGCATGATCCTGTCACGATGTATTATGTACGGGGATATATACAGTATATCATGCTATATTCAAGTGTATCCATGATATGGTTACAAGATGCTGGGGACAACAACTATTTTCGTTAGGGGAGTGTGTAATCCCCCTTTGGATTACTTGAACCTTTAGGAGTTACTCACACTGTGGCTCACACAGAGTAACGCCACTTCCTTATCAAATGGCACTGGGGTGATTAAGCAGAAGTTAAGCCCCACACACTTCTGCCTGGAGACAGTGACATCATGCTAGGCTATAAATAGAAGGGGGAACTTCTGGAAGACAGATCTCAGGGGGGGATTGAAAAAGAGGGATCTCCATGTGAATAGTTATGTAAGCCCTATGTATAGGATAGGTTCCCAATCCCCTTTATTGTTTTCAGTTAGGGAAAGTACCCTGTTTATCTAGAGTCCCACCAGTATGGTCTGATATTACTCCCAAGATGTACAGAGGGGACTCCATCAGCCATGGGGGGACTGTGCCCAGAGGGGAGTCCATCAGCCGCAGCCTTAGGCATAGATGGACCAGCCCCAAACGGAGGGTCTGTCGCTGTCTCTCAGCCAGAAGGACACGTAGGGGAAGACCGCTTGAAAATGAGGAGGCTGATCACAGAGGAAGTATTAGTAGGCCCATCAGGGGCCCGTGGATATTTATCTCTATCAGCACTGAAGAGTGAAGGAACTTATAGGTTACCTAGTAGATATAAACCATCAGCACCTCAATTGAAAATACCAGATGCCTTATGTATATTAAATGTGAGACCGTGTCGGCAAGATAATAAACCATAAAGCGTTTTACTGAATAAAGTTCCTGCCACCAATCATTGTTTACTAATCCTGCACCCTGAATCAGGTTATGGATCCTGAGCATCACAACGCCGATACTGATGTAAACTCGCTGGGAGATGGGCAGGGAGGGTTCCCATTATAAAGTCACATTTAGGTTTTCTGATTCTTACATTAGTTTCTAGTCTCTAGTCCTTTTGGTATAAGCAAAATACAGAGAGCGATCAGAGGAACTGAGCAGATTGAGCAGATGCAGCCACGCTGACTGAACAAAGGCAAAGGGATGTGAGTCTGTTCGAGAATAAAATCTTATAAAATAATAATTCTTATAATAATAATAATAATCCTTCTGTGATTATATCCAGCTATACGCCAAAAGATACAAATGCAGAGGGATGTAATTCCACGTGAGAATATATTTCTCTAAAAATCATTATATCCAGTTATATACTACAGCAGGTGTGCGCAATGTGGGGGGCGAGAGATTTTCGAGGGGGGCGCGGCGGTTATAGAGGCCCCGCGCTTCCCCGAAGGCATTAAAATTAAATGCCGGAGCACCACGCAAGGCTTCTGTAAAACTCCCTTACCTTAATTCAGGCATCACGTTGCCATGTTAACCCGGCATCCAGTGACGCAGCGGGTCAAGTGACATCGCATGGCAACGTGACGTCAAATTACCCCGCGGCGTCATTTGACGCTGGAGCCGAGCAGGGAGGGGGGAGCGAGCAGGGGGGCAGAGCAGGCAGGGGGCGCAGGGAGAAGAGTACTAAAGGATAAAGAAGCAAGATTACACATAAAAGATTAGGATTCCAGTGACATGTTTAAGGGGTTTCGTTTGGGTGGTTTATACGTGTTTTTAGATCTGACACAGTAAGGGTTTTTAATGTATTTGTTTTTTTTAAAGTCAGACTTAGGAGGGGTTTTATTTCCTCTGGCTGCTCCCTTTTGTGGGATGTCACAGTGTGTTCAACAAATACTTGTACAACTCGAGCCCCTTCTCCCCACCCCGTAATCTTTATTGGTTCTCTGATAAGGACAGGGTGGGATTATGGTAAAGAAAAACTCGATGGACAAACACTTCCTTGTTCAGGGGCCCCTAAGAAATTCAACTGACTGAGTATGTGGAACTGCACCTTTCACCAGTTGAGAGAGGATATTTCTAATCCAATGAACACACAGATGCTATCTGGTTGCACTTTGAAAACCATAGGTTTATTTTGATCTTAGATGACTGCAAATGGTACACATTATATAAACAAACTCAGTTGGAAGTTTGTGTTTACAGTTTGTCCGCCTATCTCAGCACAAACAGTAAAAGCTGCTATTGCCAGATAACAGCCTTGTTTGGAGTGGGAGCGCGCACAGGTACTTTGGAGAGAACATGGTGATAACTGCAAGAAAATAAATCGTTTTATAAACCCGTAGGGAATGTCAGCATGAAATAAAATAATAAATCCACAGATCTTAGTGAGAAAACGAAATTCCTTTAACAACATTCCCCGCAGAAGAAAAAGCAACAAAATTTGGGATAATTTTTTTTGGCATGAATACGTAAATAGAGAGATGTAGCGTGCTACATAAATAGCAAGAAGACAAGAAAGGCTTTGCAAATGTAGCACTTGAGCTTTGGTAGAGGAGAATGCTGTGTTACAAGCAGCCGTATGTAGATTTATTTTGCTTTTTTTCTGGCCTGGCATCTTAAATAGTAGCTAGGACCCCGCCTGTGGGGTGTGGGAATGTGGTTCAGTTAAATAGATCAGGGGTGCACAAACTTTCCCCCCTGTGCCCCATGTCTGCACTACCCCCCCCCCCCCCCCCGCGTGTGACCCCCTCCTTACCATGTCTCCGGCGTCAAATGACATCACGTTGCCATGGCAAGGTAAGTGAAGTTGCAGAGGCATCACGCGATCCCCTGGCAGTTAATTGAAATGCCTTGTGTAACCACAGCGCCCCACCTGAAAAACCTCACCCCCCCCAGTTTGCGCCCCCCTGAAATAGATCATACATTGCCTTTGAGCTTAGCACTGCTTGGTAAATCTGGGCCTTTAACTTCCTGTGTCTGAGACTAAATATTAGATGGTAAGCTCTACATGGCAGGGATGCATTTTGCCCGCGCAGTTCTATGTGCAGCACCACTGTGCAAATTGTCAGCACTACTGTGTACATTGTCCGCATGGTATACACAATACAGTATTCCTGCTAATACATTAGCTACTCATGCATCCCACCTAACTAAAGTGTGGGCGCTGTGTAAAGTAAGTGGTGAATGCTATTAATGGGGAAAAGCAAAGCAACCAGAGTGTGAGTGGTTAAACAAAGGCAGTGCACTGCCTAAAAAAGTGGAGGAGGCTCCTTGACACGGCCCGAAACGCGTAGGTGGGCGTTTACTGCGTTATCCAGGGGTTATGTTTGATCCCCTTATCTAATAAAGGAACCTTTTAGCCACGTGAGCCTCCTCCACTTTTTTAGGCAGTGCACTGCCTTTGTTTAACCACTTTCTACTTACCTCGCCTGGTGGATTGCACGCTGTGAAGGATACCCATTGTGACTGCTCCCTAAAGAAGCCTGGAGATAAAAAGTGAGTGTTTTTTGCATACTATCACTCTCTACATTCCAATGGATGGGACAATTTATGTACTGTTTATTGTGCTTGTCAGCACTAGGTACTAGTCCCTTAGCCCTATTAGGGTGCCTTATTGCTGCTCACTATTACATTGGAGTAACTTACTATTTATCATGGGGACTTGATTTTCTTTGATGCACCGGTTACCCACACCCCCAACCATGTGAACATTTTCTGATGGGAATAAAAACAAAGAATCATAAAGATTTAAGCTGTCACATGTCACATGCAAAACAAGGTCTGTGAGTGCAAACAAAGAACCAGAGCCTGGCTTGTGTGGTCTTCCCAGGTTCAGCATGTGGGGGTCTGACTACTAAAGTCTCCCAGCTGCAAAACCAGTGCAGAAAACCACATCCATATTCATCAAAGTAAAGGAATCCCAATGGGAGTTTTTTCCTTTGATAAATCTGGTGCAATTCTTTTGAACTGACTTTTGCCCCTGTTTTGCAGCTGGGAGACTCAGGTTAAAAGAAAAACACCTTGGTTTAATATTCGCAAACATTGGCTGATTCCCAAGCAAATAGGAGGAGCTAAAAAGCAGACAAGGAGTAGAGATTAAGCTGCAGTTAGTTTCCTGACTGGTGTAAACCCTTTCACTGCCAAAGGGGCCTTTACCCCTCACTGATGTGTGCGCACCTCTGACTCGTGAATTTGACATGGGAAGTGCAAGGAAGCATGGCGTGGCGTGACAGACGATGAAACCACCCGTGCAAAAATTATAACGCCAATTGATAATTAAATAACAATAGTAATACCAAGTTGGGGGTGTTGGATTTAAAAAAAATTGGTTGCCTCTGCGCCGTTATACAGTTAATTAACAATGTATAGTCGTGATTGGTTGTGGAAAGTGAGCGACCCAGTCAGGAAAAACATATGTGAATAAAAAACATATATAAAAGACAAATTAATGTGCAGTATTGTGATAAATAATTAAATAAATGTGCATAGATCTTGGCTCTAGGGGAGAACCTACAACACTGTGAAGGGTAAGTAAGCTTATTTCAGATACTTATTAGATGATGAAATGATTAGTGAGGTTTTCTTTGTGTAAGACTTTTTCTCCCCTCTTGAACTTCTCTTCTGAGGGTTACTCCAGGAAAGGTGTAGCTCAATTTCCCATGGTATGCATGTAAAAGAGGAGCAGAAAAAACGGCCAATAGTATAGGTTGCAGAGAACTAAGTTTTATATGCAATAAAATCGTAGGACATGTACTCACATTCAGTACACTGATATCATGCACATAAAGGTTTCTTTTGCGCTGTGTGCGCCCGCTGTGATGTCTCCCTGTCCTCCTCTGTTCTTAGTGCTGCCGTCGCCAATGGCGTCTGACGTCACTTCCGGATGGTATCTGGTCGCATCCGTTGGTAGGGGACTGTGAGGCGCCGAACAGGGAATCACTGGGGAGTGCAGTTGTCTAGAGTCTTTCGGTCTTCGCTTACAGTCAGCTGCAGCTTTGACTGAGTAAGCTCTGGATCAGGCTCTACGCGTTTCGCTGCGTCATACAGCTTCGTATGACGAAGCTGTATGACGCAGCGAAACGCGTAGAGCCTGATCCAGAGCTTACTCAGTCAAAGCTGCAGCTGACTGTAAGCGAAGACCGAAAGACTCTAGACAACTGCACTCCCCAGTGATTCCCTGTTCGGCGCCTCACAGTCCCCTACCAACGGATGCGACCAGATACCATCCGGAAGTGACGTCAGACGCCATTGGCGACGGCAGCACTAAGAACAGAGGAGGACAGGGAGACATCACAGCGGGCGCACACAGCGCAAAAGAAACCTTTATGTGCATGATATCAGTGTACTGAATGTGAGTACATGTCCTACGATTTTATTGCATATAAAACTTAGTTCTCTGCAACCTATACTATTGGCCGTTTTTTCTGCTCCTCTTTTACATGCATACCATGGGAAATTGAGCTACACCTTTCCTGGAGTAACCCTCAGAAGAGAAGTTCAAGAGGGGAGAAAAAGTCTTACACAAAGAAAACCTCACTAATCATTTCATCATCTAATAAGTATCTGAAATAAGCTTACTTACCCTTCACAGTGTTGTAGGTTCTCCCCTAGAGCCAAGATCTATGCACATTTATTTAATTATTTATCACAATACTGCACATTAATTTGTCTTTTATATATGTTTTTTATTCACATATGTTTTTCCTGACTGGGTCGCTCACTTTCCACAACCAATCACGACTGTACTTGTGGGAAATCCGAGCATATTTCCCTGGAAGGTTTGAGAAGTACCCTGTCGGGTAACATTATTTTATTCACTGAATTATACTTTATAATTTATTAGACAGCTGTGGCGCCTAGGCAAGTCATTTAGTAAATTAACAATGTATGCCAAAAGAATAGGGAGTCTCAGAGCAGAGATGAGTTAATATGCATGTTATTTTAAAAAATGTAGTGATTTTTTTTTCTACGGCTTGGGAAATCATCTATCTATTGTGAAATAAAGCACAATCCAAACAGATCAGACATTATGTGTACATCCTGAAAGGTAATCGCCCACTAAGCATTTTTTTTAATTTTTTTAAGCTTTCCTAACAATGCAGTTTAGCAGAAAGGTGTTACCCCACTGCTCAAAACAAGACAGGTAAGAGACATTTATATGCATACAAATACAAGCAGCACATCATGCACACACATGGTAAAGTATTGCAACATTGTGACAGTGAGCAGAAAATTGAACAGTTACAATTAGACTTCAGAAGAGTTACTTTATAAAGTGTACAATAGTGTTGCAAGTATAGTTTAAAAATAATAATGATTCACGTGTTTATTGCAGACTATTAACACTTTTACTACCAAAGGCCCCTCTGGAAGGGTTGGATTAATCATAATTTGGGCAAATTGTTTATATATATATATATAAAATAAAAAACAGGCGCACTCATAGCGTAGTAAAGTTTACAAAATTTATGTGGAGTTGAATGTATAAAAAGCACACTCACAAACATAACGGAAATAATAGCAATTATGAGTAATACTCAATCGCCAGCCAGGATGCAGGAACCAAGCCACTCCGGTAAGATCGTCCGATATGGAGAGATTTCAGCAGCTTCCGCAGTGTATTCCGTGCACCGAAGGAGGTAAGGAGCGTCGTCCCACTCCAAGCCCCTCGTCACTGCAATGAGTCTCCGATCACAATCCCGAGAGAACTCGATGACGTCACTGGGTTCACCAGATGGATAATAGCAGCCCCCGCAGGGATAGCAAAGTAATGGCTACGCTTGGTATAAATTTACCAAATATATAAAGTCCCGTGAATGAGATAGCAAATAAGTATAAAAACTGAACAATATCACGTCCTCAAAGCACTCCCTATGTGTTTCATCTCGAAAGACTTCGTCAGTCGCCATCCTCTGATGAATAAACTTTACTACGCTATGAGTGCGCCTGCTTTTTTTTTTTTTTTTAGATATCTTCAAGGAAGTGGTGTTTCCCTATATTCAGGCTGCAAAGACTCTATTGGACTACGTGTGGAGCTACATTTGGATTTATATTGCATTTTTATTTCTGGACAATATATTTTTTATTTGTTTATTATTTCATTACATCCAATTTTTTATACATTTTTCATTACATTATTTTTATTTTTTGTTCGTAGTCCTGTACTACATAGATTTTCATCATTATTTGCCTTTCTATACGTTTAGTAGGTTTGGGTGGCGCCATATCTCTTTTCTTTTCTGTGCTTTTGTATATATATATATATATATATGCATATGTAATACTTCGTTATGGTGGGTAAAAAAAGTGACAAAAACCCTCCACAGCAAAGCATATAGCAAATGGAAATATTACTGTATGCTCATTTGCATGTCTTAGACATTTCTATGTACAGCACAGGGATTCTGGGAAATTACAAGCAAATGAGCACACAATGCCACCCTTTGCTTCAAAACCATGAACAAAGTTCCCTATACAGTAGGCTTAAGCTTGCTGCATGGCCACAGCTTTGAGCACAGCCAGGGTTAAGATGCATAGCCAGCAAACCCACCCACAGACAGACTGTTTCGACCTTAATGGATCTCTTCATTGTAGGGTTGGTTATAGTGGCTATGCAAAAATGAAGCAAGGGATAGGTTTTACCATACTTAGTTCAGTTATGGTGGGTAAAAAAAGGGACAAAAACCCTGCAATATTTGGTCATGCCTTAGAGTGGCTTGCATTCTTAAAATGCTTTGGCCAAAGGGTTTAAAAAAATGACCCTTTTTTCAAGAGATATATAGGTATTTCCCTGTATATTTTTGTCATATTGGATGTAGCTTTGGGGTTCTTTGTTTTTTGTTGTATATATTTAGCCATGCCCAGTAGCACTCCAATTGACACTTATATACATATATATATTATGTGGTAATTAGGGGGGGGGGGGGGTTCTTAGAGGTTACTGGGTATCTGTGTGTTTATTAAAAATTGTACTTACCATTGCCAGGATGAAGGCCGTCCTCGTCATTCTGGTCCTCCGCGTCTTCAGTGGGCACCGACCGTAAAATAAAAAAACCTAACTACTGGCCTGTAACCCCTTAATCACTTTAGTGGTTATTAACCGCTATGATAATTAAGGGGTTAACCCCACCTCCTGATACCCATGTGGGAGGCCTAAACACCCTCCCCGGGGAAACTACCCCCATCCAATCAAGCCAACTTGATTGGTGAAACGTGTAGGAGGAGGAGCTACAGGTTTCAGCAGGATCAGTGAGCAAGCTCAGCGTGAACTCTGAGAGTCTGCAATCAATCTCTGCCTGCCTGAGTGACTTTGCCTGACTGAGGAGTACTTCCCACCAGCCTGCCGAGTAAGGGTACGACGTGACATCCGGATACTGATGTCACACCTGGAGTCCCGTGCCTGTCGTCATATCCGGTTACGGAGGGGAGAGATCTAAGCACCCGCCAACTGCAGCAGCCATCCACAGAACAACATTGGAAGTGAGCCAACTGTGGTGTTCACCCGGGGACTTCTTCCACTCAGCGATCGGGCAGCGCAGTAAACATCGGCAAAGCTTCAAACAACTACCGCCCCTCCACACATCCGGTACCTTCTGATGGGGCCAAGCTGGTACGCAAGTGTCCTGAACGTTCATTGGTGACCCTTCGGCAGCATCACACAAACCAGGCAAAGTCTCTTTATTGTTTTAATATATTGAAATCATTTGTTTGCATTTGTGCATTGATTATTTATATTTGCTACATTATTTTTCCATTATAAAATCAGTTTTATTTATTGCTATTTTTGCGCCTCTCTTCTTTTCACATTTCTCTCTGAGGTTTCTGGCCACAATAAGGATTGGATATCCTTACTATGAGAGGCTGCCTCTTTCACATACTGTATGAATAAGACATTGGACCTTTTTTTGACACTGAGACTTGTTTGCTTGCACCACTGATCCATAAACCCTTCATTGTTAGCTTCCCATTTGGTTCATGTCACATTCTTTACCTTAATAGGGGTTTATGTATGTACATTAAGTGCAATACTCATTCATCTATTATATGCTCAATTTAATTGTTTGTTTATATCACAGACTCATCCCCATTCCAGGTTTTAACCATTTACTCGCTATTTATTTCACATTCAGTATCAGATTTGAGGCACTGGTTCATTGGAGCAGGTCTTTTTAGGCGCACCCATTTTTTCTACTTTCTCGGTTGGATAGATAGGATTTGAACCAAGAGAAGGCTGCGTCACAGAGGCCAGTGGAGTGTATGGTGTGCAGAAGGGGGTGATGAACAGTGTTGAGAAGGAAGCATAGAGAACCACGAGAATTTGTAAGAAGTGACCACTAGACAGTGGTGAGTAGGTCGTTGGCCACTTTTGTTAGTGCTGTCTCAGTGGAGTGTAGAGGACAGAACCCAGATTGCAAAGAGTCAAGCAGGAAGTTGGAGGAGAGAATGTGAATCTGTCGGTTGTATACCAGGAGCTCACGTAGCTTGGAGGCAAAGGGGAGAGGACAGACAGAGTGGTAGTTAGACAGAGAGACTGGATCAAGACATGGTTTCTTTAAAATGGGCGAGATGAGTGCATGTTTGAAGTAACTAAAAGACCATAAGTAAAATATTAGTGTACAGAGCTTTGGAAACCTCACCGGTTTCTTCATGTGTACAATCTACACTTCTCTGGATCTACTATGGCTATTAGAACGACATCTGTCCACAAACACTGGATACATGAATGTTTGTGGATTACAGTATGTAATGAACTTTATGAAAAGTGGAGCTCACTCAGCCGATGTTACTTAACTGATGGCAATGCTAACCCTGACAAGATCAATGATTTGAAAAAAGATACAGCAGATTAAAAAATAATAATGGATATGTATCAAAGTCTCCTGGCTGCACAACTGGTGCAAAAGTATTGTAGCAGATTTATCAAAGCGAAAATGGGATCAATTCTAGATCAATGTGGTGCAGTTTTCTTAACCCTGTTTTGTCGCCGGAGACTTTGATAAATGACCCTGTAACAGGGGAGTAATCCCTGTTCAAGTAATGTGCCTTTAATCTAGCAGTGTGGTGGTTAACTGCTGGTAGTCAATTAATAAACACCACCTGCCGGATTTAGATTGCTTACAAAAGCCTTTCTGTTAAGACAGGAAGTCACTCCTTAGCTCTGACTGAGAGCTGAATTTTGGAGACAGAGCAGTGTTCTTGGGTCTCCCAGGAGAGACTGACCAAGAGAACACACATCTCTGGAGCTGACCGGTCTTGAGCTCTGCCCAGCATAGCTGATTGCAAGACACCAAATAAGACTTCTAAACCTGGATGCTGATTTTCTGTGCACGCACGGGTGCAGTTCCAGGAGAGCAGAGAAGCTTACTCTACAGCAGCTAAACAGATAAGACTTTCATTATTAAGAGACTGCTTATATCTGCTTATTTCATGCTATATGTTTTGGGGCTGCGAGACATGCTTTACTAAGGGAGAAGTGAATTAATTGCATAGGATTTCACTAGAACAACTCCCAAGTGAATAGAAGCTTTGTCCCCCCCCCCCGTGTTTGGATGGTTTCCTGATGAAAAGGAAAAGGCACAATAAAGCCTATTATAATTTCACCTTATAAAGTCTCCAATTGTGTACCTCTGTGAACGTCCGTCTACAGACCCCCATTAACATCAGTAGGATTTTTGTGCGTTGATAGATGTATAAATGTATGTATATATATTTTATTTATATATTTAGTGCCACCAATATACACAGCGCTTTACAAAAGAGATTACACAATACGAGGAGTTATAATACAATAACATCAAATCAGACAATAGAAGAAATAAGCCCTGGTGTGCACCTTTTATTGCTCTGCTTTTGCCTTGGTTATATCAGCCAGGAGACTTGGGGGGAGATTCATTATGAGTATCAAACCCCACGATCTGATGTTAACTGCCATTCAAATCAGTGGCAGTTAATGCCAGTTCGGGGGTGTGATTCCCGGCATCTGAGCTCAGCGAATCCTGGTGTTTCATACATATTCTGAGTCTCTTTAAATCTCCCAACATATATTGTAAGCTCTCCGGGGCAGGGATTTCCTGTCATATTGTCTGATTTTGTTTGTTACACATATTGTACTATAAATCCCTGTTTCTCTTGTAAAGTGCTAAGTACAGCTGTGGGCGCTATATAAAAAGAGATACTTATCTTGGTACATTCTTCTTGGTAACACTTAATCTCAGAAAAAATCGTTATTGGCATGTGCTAGAGCAGGGGTGCGCAAACTTACCGTCATGCGCCCCCCTTTCTCTTCTACCCTCTGGCTCGCGCCTCACTCCCCTCATGGCAACCGGTGTCAAATGACGTTGCGGGGTCGTGTGATGTCACATGACCCCGCTGCATCATTTGACGCCGGTTGCCATGGAGACGCATCGTTGGAACCACGGTAAGTTAAGAAGTTATTTTAAATATCTTCAGGGAAGCGCAGGGCCTCTGTAAGAGCCGCGCCCCCCCCTGAAAATCTAGCACCCCCCACTTTGCGCACCCCTGTGCTAGAGTATTGGCAGGATCTGGACTATACTGTGCCTTTTATTTTACTCCCCGGTGAATGCAGGCAATTAAGACTGCTAACTGAGTTAAAACGTTGCTGAACGTGCAAAATGTATCTTTCCATTTTTTATTTCAAATGTAAGATGGTTTAAACATTTAACATTTTCATCTATTTTTTCTGTATTAAAGAAAAGTCACGAAGAAACAATTTTTACGTGTTAATACATATGTACATATTGTTACGCCGGTGCTGCCCGCAGACCAGACCCGTCCCTATTACTGAGGTGGGGATGTATATGTGCACGCACCCGCAGCAAAAGGAGCGTGTCCGGAGTGTGGTGTTTTAGGCGTTGCCAGGCCAGGTGGTGATAGCTATAGCAATACTTGCCGGTTCCGGTAAAGAAGAGCTGTAGTCGTTGCCGTTAGCCAAGGTCAGGGATAGGAGAATTCCGGAAGGTCGGTGTCCAAGCAGTGGTCGAGAGCCAGAGATTGCCGTCCGCCATGCCGAGTCGTGACCTGAGTGAATGAAGAGAGAAAGTGCCAGAGTAGACATCCGCAAGCGGAGACTATGTCGAGCAATGAGTGAGTGGCAGGACAGGCAATATAAAGTGCGGCTGACCAATCAGAAGCGGGGGCAGACCTGGAGGAGTGCGTGGATCTGTCTTGGATAGGTCCCCTTGATTGGCAGGCAGGTGAGCAAGTTTGGTCTGGGGAAATAGCCTGTATGTCAGTTGGGGGCGTGGTTTCACTGCTAGTGCAGTGAATAAATTATCTTCACCCGGCACGCGCTGTCCACGTGCGCGCTCGGGACAAATGGCAACCGCATGAGAGAGAGGCGGCTGCGGAGCAGAGGCGGACCGCCGGAGACTGCGGGGAACCCCCAGGGCAGCGGGAGATGACCGGCGCCGGCGAGGGGGACGCACCCCGGCAGCAGCAGGAGGTAAAGGACATGAGGAGGGGTCGCGCTGTGAGCGCCGCAATCCCCGAATCCTCACACATATCAATAACAGTATTTTTGGATTTTTTTTAATGTGCTATAAGAGTTCTTCTAAATTTCTGTCCTGGATTATTATTTTTTTTAAATCTTAATTCACCACAATAGAGAATACAAGGATTGATTGCAGATGTTGACTACCAGTTTGCTAGTTTTAGATGAAGGGAAAAGCTCTATGCCACAAATCCAAGTGGAACACTTTAATATGAGAAATCACAACCACAAACATCATGTACATATTCTACTTTGAGGTAATAACCAGTAATTTGCTGTTTTACTGACTGAGTCATTGGTACATGAACCTCAAATGTACAAGAAGTTTCCCGTGATGTGTTAGCTGGCTGTGAACAGTACTCATAATCTTGCCCCTTGTGATGCTGTCAAAAATTGTTTGACATTTTGTTCTTATTCACACTTATTTTTTTAGAAACGTAGAAAAGTTAACGGGAAATTGCAACAGCACAAAAAAAATGAGCATTAAATCCAGTGTTTTCTTTCAGTTTCTCATCATATTTTTGTACCAGTTGTTTTCTTTCGAAAGAAGCAATACATTTTAGTCTACAAAAGATTTTGTTATTCATTTTCAGTTTTAACCCACAGCAAATTGTTACTGCTACGCTAATGTTGGCTGCAGTTTTACTTTCAGTTTTGTGCCCATTTTTTAAATTGTGTATTTTTGTTACATGAACTGGGATGGGGGGTCCCTTGGCCATCGGGGCACTCAGCGACAAATAGAAAGTTGCGACATAATCGGGAAAGTCTGAAAGTATATATATATATATATATATATATATATATGCTTCATAGTCAACTCTATCCTGTCTGCAGGCCATTTCCCTAAGACCTGGGAAACTGCCAGAGTTGACCCAATCTTCAAAAGTGGGGACAAAAACACTGTCTCAAACTACAGGCCAATCTCCCTTCTCCCAATCCTATCCAAAGTCATGGAAAAATGTGTCCACTCCCAATTAAGCGATTTCTATACCAAGACAAATTTCAGTAGCCAATTCCAATCTGGCTTTTGCCCCAAACACTCCACCGTAACTACAGTACCCTGCTAAAAGTTTGCAATGAAATTCAGTGTGGAATGGAACGGGGACAACTCACTGGTGCAGTATTCCTAGATTTTGCAAAGGCTTTTGACACAGTTGATCATGCTATCCTGCTTAACAAACTCCAGAGCTCTGGAATAGGGAAGCATGCTTTAAACTGGTTTCAGTCCTACCTATCAGGAAGATCCCAACATGTGTCCATCTCAGGCTCTAACTCCAACCCCTTGGATATCACCTGTGGTGTCCCGCAAGGCTCTGTTCTGGGGCCCCTACTCTTCTCAGTGTTCATCAATGATCTTCTCACAGCTTGTAAGGTAGCCTCAATACACATGTATGCAGATTACACAATCCTATATGCACACAGCAATAGCCTCTCTGACCTTCAACACATACTTCAGTCTGACTTTTTGAGACCCGAAAACTGGATTTCCCAAAACAAACTGTTTTTAAACACTGACAAGAGTGTAACAATGGTATTTGGGACCAAGACTACATTTTTAAAGCTTCCAGTGAATAAGCTCCAGATCAGAACCAATGCTAACACCACCCTAACTCCTGTTACTAGTTTTAAATACCTGGGCATATGGTTTGACTCCCACTTAACATTGGGAATGCACATTGATACCCTGACATCCAAAACCTATGCCAAATTAGGTGTACTTTACAGGAACAAATCCTCCCTTAGTCTGCAGGTCAGAAAGCGTATTGCACAGCAGATGCTCATGCCAATTATAGACTATGGAGATATAGTATATGGCTCGGCACCCCAAACCCACCTTAGCAAACTTGACACCCTCTACAATTCAATTTGTCGTTTCGTTCTCCAATGCAACTACAACACACATCACTGCGAAATACTCAAATAACTAGATTGGTAATCACTCGAGTCTTGGCGCAAAGTTCACCTTTCCTGTCTTGCCTTCAAATACTTTCTGGGTAAACTACCCGTCTATCTGGAAGTGAATCATGAAAAAAAAAAAAAAAAAAAAAAAAAAAAAACTACCCGTCTATCTGATCAAGCTCCTCACCCCCACCACATGCAGCACTTATCATCTGAGATCAGACTCCAAAAGACTGATCATGGTCCCAAAGCTCAACAAAGTATCTGGCCGCTCCTCCTTCTCTTACCATGCACCCCAAAACTGGAACAACCTACCGGAGACTCTCACATCCACCACCAGTTTAAGTTCTTTCAAAACTAAGGCTGTCTCACATTTTAATCTGCTCTGTAACTGTTACATAAGCCTATAATATACATCTTCTCTAACTGTGCATGCAATGTATTGTATATAATGTATACCCTGTTCATTTATGTAACTATTTTTAACCATGTATTATTTGTCATATTAACTATTTCCAGGACATACTTGAAAACAAGAGGTAACTCTCAATGTATTACTTCCTGGTAAAACATTTTATAAATAAAAAAAATATATATATATATATATATACATACATATACATATATATATATATATATACATACATACATATACATACATACATACATACAACAAAAAAGAAGCAACAAGAAGTCTCAAAAAAGAGCACTCAAATAATCCCAGAAAATTATAACAATGTATTGATTACAACTACAACACACTTAAAACATATAAAAGCAAAGGAAGCAGGGCCCCTAAATGAGACACAAGGAAAGTGCCACAAAAATTATCACATAACACAAATCTAACTACTGCAGAGATGTGAAGCTATATCTAATGAAAAGCAGAAGAGAACCCAGGGAAAAACTATCCCCGAGTCTTCAAGACCGGCCAGTCATAGAGAAAAACCCTAAAACAGAGCTAAGAGTAAATCTCAATTATAATCTCATACATTCCACTCATACACAGTAGTATAACAAAGATCAGATTAGTGAATAAATTCCAGCACTGTGAAAAAATGTACACACTGGTGATTAATAGCCCTGACACATAGTCCAGTGTGCAGTGCATAAACCCCCACAGTGAATGGGTAGTCATGTGAAACAATCAAGGGACAGTAAATAGTTGATGCATATTGGTATACACAGCACTTGTCCAAAAAACCCACACAATGGAGGATAGGGCAAAGATATATACATACCCCCTTGATAGAAGTGTGTGATTCTGATCCAGAGTGACCTAGGTCCAGTCACAAAAGAAAAAAAGATAAGTCCATATAATATCTTAGTTGCTGCAACAGCAGAATAGCACTACCAACCAGCAGAACGAAATGGAACCGTTCTGTGATGTATACAGTAGCACTAGTACATAAATAATGTCCCAGGGTCACTATGACAACTAGGCGGTCACCCAATCACCTAACACCTGTCCCAATTCTGGATCTGTCAATAGTATCCCCTAATGTTTCTGGAGGATACTATGAAGATTAGTCCATTGACTATTGTAAGTCCCCACAAAACATATTTTCTGATCTGTCACCCTCTTTTTAACCTTTGACACAAGAAGAGATTCGCTCTTACATTGCGTACTACGGACAAAGCCCTTGGCTATAGTCGATTTGCTGTACCCTCTGTATAAAACCTTTCCTTCATCTCCACTGACCGTAGATCAAATAATTCTTTAGTCGAGCAGTTACATTTTAACCTCAAAAATTCACTGGTTGGAATACCTGAGATTTGGTGTTTAGGGTGGGAACTATTAGCATGCAATATCGCATTGGTGGAGGTCTCTTTGCAGAAGATATCCATGATCAAACTACCAGACTTGCCGATATCAATTTTCAAATCCAAAAAAATCGACAGATTCTCGACTCCATTTAAATGTTAGTCTGATATTTAAAATCGTGGTTGAGGACATTGACGAAACCCTCAAACTCTGCGGCACTGCCCTGCCGCAGTATGAGGATATCGTCGATGTACCTCAACCACAACAAAATATGCCCTGTAACAGCTGAATTACTCTCAGCAAAGACAACTGCCCGTTTACACCAACCCAGGAAGAGTTTAGCATATGAGGGAGCACACGTGGCCCCCATAGCGGTACCTCTTTTTTGGAGGTAGAATTGATTTTTAAAAATAAAAAAATTATGAGAGAGAATGAATGTAAGTAAGGTCAGGAGTAGATTCGTAAGACCTGCTGATAAATTCTGCATGGAGAGAAACCATTTAGTGGCCCTTAGCCCATGATCATGATGGATGCTTGTGTAGAGGGACTCAACATCACAAGTAGCAATGATAGTGTTGTTGTCAACAACAATAGTGTCCACTCTCTGAAATACAATGGCAAGATTTCAACACAGGGCCTCAAGTAAATGTCCAAAAAATAGCAGATTGGTTCACAAAGACCAACCATTCCTGAAACAATTGGTCTTCCTGGGGGATGGGCAATGTCCTTGTGAACTTTGGGAAGTAAATAAAATGTCGGGATAACTGGCCATTTTGAGATTAATATACACAGATTTGATCCAAGGGGATCAGAAGTACCCCAAATTAATGCACTCAATATGTATTGTAATAATAGTCAGGACTAGAATAGTCCTTCAGAAAATTCTGATAAGCAATCATGAATGATTTAATTGGACCAGCAAAAATCTTAAAAACCTCAAAATAACAAAATGTTATTACATCCAAATAGATAATATATACACAAATTAAGTATTTACACTAGGAATAAATGCAATTCTCTGTGTGTCGTGGTGATGGAGACATATCAGTAACTATTGTAATATTCTATGCATCTGCAATGGATACACAAAGAGAGAGTTAGCTGATACTGACGGAGAGTCCAAATGTATAAGGGTGTATATAAGGGGATATCCTACTGCATTGAGGTATAATAACCCTTATACCAAATCATGAGTTAACACAGTGGTAGGAAAGTAGAAGGAATGGCCACCAAGGGTATCCAATACCCATACAATGGATAAGATGACTCAAGATACAGAGTTAGTACGTTGGTGTGTAAGATAACATATATTCAAGGCAGTACTATTAAGTAACAAAGACTCTCCACTTGCAATTAGTGGTATATAGTAAAAGTAGCTGACAGTATATAGTTATGCTTATAAATGTTAGTATCAGTATATATCAGTGTAAACCAACTAAAGTTCGATATGGCAAGGATAAATGATTGCTGATGCATTGTAAACAAACAAAGCTGATTCAATAGCCCCTTGCAGGCACTAACACGTTTCCCAGTGGGAAGACTCCACTTGTATCAGTTACAACGTAACGTTGCAATGTAAATGCGTTGTAAGAGCGGTGTTGTGCTATCCCTACCACATTTTGAGATTAACCCATCCCTAATGCGTTCCGTAATGATACTATCTGAACTAACTGATGACAAAATGCCATCTAGTTCTTTTTCAAATCTCAAAGTGGGATCATGTTACGCCGTGCTCACCACAGACTAGACGAGACCCCGGTACTGAGATGGGAATGGGCAAACACCAGCCGCAGACACAGGAGTCACGTCCGGAATGTAGAGTGTATTGTAGATGGAGGTATAGCCGAGATCGGTGTAGGAGAGGTCCGGATCGTAGATGAAGGTAAGCCAAGGTCAGGGTAGGAGAGTGACGGATGGTCGAGAAAAGCCGAGATCAGTAGTCCAGAGAAGCGGTAGTCCAAAAGCAAGCCGGATCGGTACACGGGAAATCACAAGGCAGGGCAAGGCAAGGCAAGGCAAGGCAGGGATCTAGCAGACAGGAGAGGTAAGCACAGGGAACAAGAATCTATGCTCAGCCAAAGTGCCAGTGGCACAGCTGAGCATATATAGGCAGAAGGAACCAATCCCCAAGGGGCGTGGAGCGGAGGCGCGGCCTCCGCAAGGGCAGCGATAGGCTGGGAAGATGCTATGGCAGGTGAGGCTGTTAAAAGCTGATTTTTCTTGACCCGTTGCTTGGGAGCGTCGCGCGCGCCGATGACGCGCGACGCTACCAGGAACCAATCCAACACGCATGCGCGCCACACGGGTAGAGGGCGCCACTCCAGCGGGGAAACCCTGCGCATGCGCAAGGAGGCGCGCGTGAGAGTGCGGGATTCCGGGGGAGCGGCAACGGGTGCCGGAGCAGAGGGTGAGAGGCTGTGCGTGCGGGAGCGCGCGGGAGCGCGCGGAGGGCCGCGCGACTCCCGAGTCCTCACAGATCATTAGTGAGAACTTGATAGCATAAGGGGTCTCTTAGCTGTTTGAATACCTCCTTTTCATACATTCGTTTTGGCCAGATAACCACATTACCTCTCTTGTCAGCAGGTTTCGCTTCTACTGTGGTCATCTTCCGAATATCCTATAAAGCTGCCCATTCTATCTTTGTTAGATTTCCTGTTCCTGAAAAAACATGCAGTCTTTCTATATCGGCTGAGACACGGTTAGAAAATATCTCCACCGATGAACAGGACTGAACCGGAGGCCCAAAAATTGATTTGGGTCTCACATGAGAGACAATTTTGAATTCACTAGTGACATCATCTTCTTCACCTTCCAAGATTGACGTCATATCACGAAGGACAGAAAGTTCATTACTGTTCCAAATTTGGGTGGATGGTACCTCACCCAATTGATCGTCTGTTTTGTTATAATGTTTAAACAGTAATAGTTTCCTGCCGAACAAACTCAGGTCTTTAACGCACTCAAATTCATCTGGTTGGTGAAAAATTTAGTCCCTTTCCAGAACCTTAATTTGTTCTTTTCACCCAATATTCGTGACAAAATTGTTAGAAGCCATTATATCCCCCATGCTAACCCTCATTTTATGACCACTTTTGGTAAAAAAAGGTTTCTTCAAGTGTAACAACTGCTCGCATGCCAGTATATGAGTCAAACCAATCTCTTTGTAAACAGTTCTGGCAATCGCAGTTTTAAAATCTACTCATTTATGAACTGTAAAAGTAGGATTAATCTATTACCTTACTTGCCCCTGCAAATTGATGTATGTAGGGATGACCACCAGGGAGATTAGACTCAGAGTACTGGAACATGTAAGGAACATACGCAATGCGAAAAAAGATCTAGATTCGTTCAAGAAGATCACTACTGTGGCTCGGCACTAGCGCCAGAAACATGACTCTAATCCCAGTTTACTAGTATCTTTGGCTATAGATAAAATCTCATTAGGGATTAGAGGTGGGGATTTGGAAAAGGCTCTTCTGCAAAGAGAGACCAGGTGGATTGACCAATTAGGGACTATGATACCTAGGGGTCTTGATGACTATTTAGGTTTTGCAATGCTCCTTTAAAGTTTTTAGCACGTAATGCTTTTGGTCTGGATTATGATTCTACTAGTTAGATTACCAGTTATTATTATGCCTTCGTGAGTTATGGTAATTATTTTACATCCTTTAGTATGAGTGTTAGTTATCGTTTGCCTCTTTCAAGTGCTATTGTTTGCTTCCCATAGGTTTTAATTATGCTTTTATAACATGTGTTTTTTCTGTTTTTATGTGTGTGGAAATGGTATGTGTAAATCACACGTCACTCCAGCCTTGAGCCTCATCTGGCAGTAATGCGCGGTCTGTGGGAATCGTGTGGTGTGACCTGAACCTACTTGGTGTGGTGAAACCTGCTGTCAGTGAACATGATGTGTGCGTGGCAGCTGAATATCTCAACTCTAAATCACCAGAGCTCAACAGGATCATCTCTGCACCTAGTTGTTTAAACCCACAAACAGCAGAACCCAGAAATTAATGTACTATGCTAGTGCAATGATGTGCTGTGAAGAACGTCTATTATTGGTCTCCATGATTCCGATCAGTTTAGGTATTCAGCCACGCCCCTTTGATGACGCGATGTATAGAGAATGAAGGATTATGTTGTCTATGTCTGACATCTATAGCTAGGGCTTCCATTGCGCAGCTGCTGTGCTGTGGGTATCCCAGACCACGCCCCTATAACGCATTCTAACAACTCCTGAATGAGAACGGGTTATTAGCCACGCCCCCATGATGACGCGAGGAGCGGAGAGCTACAGGATTGGCTGATTAAGGCTGTTGTGAAACATCAAAGCTTAGAAAAGAATTTGAGTGGAGGCGCAGTATCAAATGGATACAACTTTATATTCACTTTTGGTGACCAAAATCAATCATTATTAAACATTTATGCATTGATATTGCACGGACATTGAGTAAAAACACAAATTAAAAATACAATGATAGGAATGATAAAAATATCAATTCAAATTGGACTGGTGAAAGTGCGTAGTGATAAAAAGATATTGCCTGTGAATGAGGATGTTGCTTAGTTGCTGTTGGCTGCTAGCTCCTGCACAATCCCTCTGGGGTTAACACCGGACAGTTTCTGCTTCTCAGCTGGATCGGGCGCATATAGTCTTGGTACTCACTACCTCCGTGAGTTGGCGGGGGCCGTGGGTCTCCTTGGTATGCGCCGTCAGATGAAAGAGTCCTCGGTGTCTGTAAGTTACACCCTCCGGTTTGCCTTCAGTGTCACTGGATTACGGCATGGAACGGGTATGTAGCAGGCTAGTCAGCCTAATAGGCAGCAGGTAACAGGCTGTTCCTCTCACGGCTTCCTCTGTGCACTACACTCAGTGCTGGCTCCTCCTACGCGTTTCACCACATGATGTGACTTCGTCAGATGACGCGAGGAGCGGAGAGCTACAGGATTGGCTGATTAAGGCTGCTGTGAAACATCAAAGCTTACCCGATTAAGCTGTCCTGATGTGGTTTGGAGATTACCAGCCATGACATGTTTTTATCGGCAAATAGAAATGACTCCTTTGTTCTGAGCGCACACATTTTAAGTGTATGATTTACTTTATATGGTGATTTTCGTCTCTCTCTGACTTCTCACTCTGTAAAGAAGCCATGTAGGTGGGAGCTGCAGTGGGACCCCGGGACATTATTTACGTGCTAGTGCTACTGTATACATCGCAGGATGGTTCCATTTCCTTCTGCTGGTTGGCAGTGCTATTCTGCTGTTGCAGCAACTAAGGTATTATATGGATTTATCTTTTTTCTTATGTGACTGGACCTAGGTCATGGTGGATCAGAATCACACACTTCTATCAAGGGGATAAATATATATCTTTGCCCTGTCCTCCATTGTGGGTTTTTTGGACAAGTGCTGTGTATACAGTACCATTATGCATCAACTATTTACTATCCCTGTAATGTTTCACATGACTACCCCATTCACTGTGGGGGTTTATGCATTGCACACTGGACTATGTGTCAGGGCTATTAATCACCAGTGTGTACATTTTTTCACAGTGCTGGAATTTATTCACTAATCTGATCTTTGATATACTACTGTGTATGAGTGGAATTTATGAGATTATAGTTGAGATTTACTCTTAGCTCTCTGACCGGCCAGTCTTGAAGACTCGGGGATAGTTTTTCCCTGGGTTCTCATCTGCTATTCATTAGATATAGCTTCACATCTCTGCAGTAGTTAGATTCATGTCCTGTGATCATTTTGGTGGCACTTTCCTTGTGTCTAATTAAAGGGTGCTGACGCCTGCTTCTTTTGCTTCTATATGTTTTAAGTGTGTTGTACTGTAGTTGTAATCAATAAATTGTTATATTTTTCTGGGATTATTTGAGTGCTCGTTTGTGAGGTTTCTTGTTGCTTCTTTTTGTTATATCTATTCTTGTCTCAGTAGAACCGACCTATAAGTTTTATATTAGAACATTATTTATTAGGTCTTGCTAATACCCATTCATCATTAGGTGTGTGTGTGTGTGTGTGTGTGTGTGTGTGTGTGTGTGTGTGTGTGTGTGTGTGTGTGTGTGTGTGTGTGTGTGTGTGTGTGTGTACATATGTATATATAGTGATTATAGGGCAACATTTTATGTTTGGTATTCTCATAACCCACGCAAAATATGGAACGTATCTGTTTCTCACATTTGTATCCGTAATATCTAATGTTGTCATCACAATATTCTGTACCCAGGCCAGGGATCTGTAACCTTTCAAGGAGGAAGAGCCATTTAAAAAAAATTGTCATTGGACAAAATATTTTGAGAGCCGCAACACAGCTTAAACATATGATTATGCCGCCACAAACACATACATGATACATACTGTATACTGTACACACACACACACACACACACACACACACACACACACACACACACACACACACACACACACACACACACACACACACACACACACACACTAATAGGTGCATATATGAGCATTACATACAGTACAATAAACTTACTTCAATCAAAATTTAAGGAAAGGAAAAAATACATGGGGGAACAAAGTGCATCTCACAATAATAAGTCCATTTATGAAACGTTTTCATTGTTATTCTGTGTAAAACAGTTTGTCATTTGTAATTTCCACCCTTAGGCGGCGTCTATTGTGGCCGCGCGCGTGCGACGGAGCGCATGAAGTCACGCCTGCCACTCGCGTGAAACCTGCACTGAGGTCCGAGGTGACGGGGAGGCGTGGCGGAGGAGTGGCTGTGACATCACGTGAGCGGTTTGCCCTCATTGGCTGAACCGTGCACGTGACGCGACCAACGCGCGGCAAAGACAAAAATCTTTGTCTTCAGAATCGCGCTCGCGTGCTCTATCGGCGGCCTCTATGAGAAGAGGTTTATTTTGCTCCGTCACTGCCACTATAAACATGACCTTAGGCAAAAAATGTGAAATAAATCAAAATATGCTTGGTCCTGCATATTTGTTGACCACCTGTGCTGAAGCTGGGATATCCTGAAAATCTGACCTGTTGGAGGGGGAGGGGGGAGGGTTGACTGGAGTTGAGCACCCCTGATCTACATTATATATTGGTTACATGTAATATACATCCATGACGACTGAACTTTTGATCCATACCTCTTTTTACACGTATGGACATTTGTATTATTTTGGAGCTAACAATACTTTCATGGAGACGGTCTCATGTAAATTAGACAATTGCCTGGGGCTAAAGAAGGGTCCAACTAGTTATAAACATCACCTCCATCTGGTTGAATAGATTCCCCATTCCCACATGTCATACAGCAATCCTGGCAGCTCATTTTTATTTATTTCTTTCAAAGTATTTTTCTTGCAGTATTTGAACTGGGGTTTCCCTCTGAACTAAAACAGGCTGCTTTCAGCGACGGGAATTCCCCACTTCCTCAGATACTTGCAGATTTCGGTGCCGGGTTTCAGATCCCCTTTCTTGAGAAACCATATGTCCGCCATGATGTTGTAGCTTCCTACTGGATGAAGGCAGGCAATATCTTTAAAAAAACAATGAAGTACACTGCCACTGAACACTACTGCTGGTAATAAAATAAGACAAATTGGAGGAGGTTGCTGCTAGTTGCTCTTTATTTATTGTTTCTGCTTACAGGATACGAACCGGAGGGTTCCCCGGAGCTAATAAAAGCTCAGTTTAGCTCCGTGGGAGACCCTGGTTTTGATCAAATAGATTGGAATAATTTTAGATATAACATTTTAATAAAGTATAATCCATTTAATTCCTTCTATATGCAAATATTTGTTAACAAATTAACCTCTATATACCCACTCATGTACACATGAATCATATGACTATAGTGATATCTGATACAGGTCAAATTCTAAACTGTTGGATGAAAAATGGAGAGGTTATAAGGATCAGTAAGATCATCATATAAAGACTGAGGATATGTCTTCCTATTTATAAACAGTTTATCCATAAATGTCCACATGAACAGCAATTGAAGGGGGGGAGGGGAAAATGGATACTAGACAGATTGGAAACACCCAAGCATCTCCCCAAAAACATAATAAATGTATGTTGAAGATCATAAATGTATATTAATAAATATGATCAATTAGTTTATACCCTAAGGTGAGGAAATGCTTTAGTTCCCAATCTGTACTAATCCCTGATGGACTTAATGTGTTCAATGAAGAAATCCAGAACATTTCTCTTCTATTGAGGATGTTCAGCCTATCCCCCTTTCTCATAGGTAATGGGATATGTTCCAGAGCATTAAATTAAAAAGAATCCAGATTGCCTTTAGGGCATTCTGCAAAGTGTCTGGAGACTGGAAATCTTATGTCCCCCTTTTTGATAGATCTAATACTGTATGTTCCATGATGCGTTTTTTTAGTGGTCTGATAGTTCTACCAACGTAAGTTTTTCCACAACTGCATCTGAGGGAGTATATAACATAATCTGTGTTACAAGTAATCAGTGTTTTTATCCTGTAAGTATCTTTAATAACTTGAGATGTTACTGATTTGTAGATCTAGCATATTTACATATACTGCATAATCCACATTTGTGGAAACCTCTTGGGGGTGAGAACCCTTTGGTTTGGATTACTGGGGCTCTGTACAGGCTTGGGGATAAATATGTGGACAGAGTATTTGCCCTTCTAAATGTAAATCTAGGTCGGTTCTTGTCAAATGGTCTGAGAGCAGAATCCAGCTGAAGAATATGCCAATGTCTAGATATTATAGATTTGATATCATTTGATTGACGGCTATATTGTGTGATAAATAGCATCTTTTCCTCAGCTGGAGTGATCCCAGAACACTTGTCAACAAGTCCATCTTTTTTGCATCCAATTCTCTTATGGTTTGTTTTATTGAAATTTACTTTCAATAACTCCTCTCTTGAGGTCAAATAGGCATTTTCAAAGGCGGTTTGTATGCAGTTATGATCGTAACCGCTTTGTTCAAATGTCAGCGCCAAATTCTTTGATTGATCGATAAACATATCTAAGCTGGAACATATCCTATGCAATCTTAAGAATTTACCCTTTGGAATCCCCCTAATGAGGGATTTCAGATGGTAACTGGTTGCTCTTAGGAGAGCATTCCTAGAATTCTCTTTTCGGTATATATCACTTTGAATAGAATTATTCAAATCAATGAACAAGAGAATATCCAAATATGTGATATGCTGTATATGGGTGGTAAATGTAAAATGTAAATTGTAAGTATTGTTATTAAGGGTCTCCACGAATCTGCTCAATGTTTCAGTGTCACCATCCCAAATTAATTTTAGATCATCAATAAATCTACGATAGAAAATAATATTGTGCCTAAATTTGTTGGTGTGACTAAATATATGTGTCTGTTCCCAAAAACCCATAAATAAATTCGCATAAGAGGGTGCAAAAGAGGTGCCCATAGCTGTGCCACATTGTTGAAGGTAATAATCCTTATTAAATAAGAAATAATTGTGCGTTAACAAAAATAATATTGATTCTATAATGAAAGTGTTCTGTGCAAGTGAAGTATATGATGTGTCCAAAAAGTGCTGTATGGCTGTGATGCCGTGCTGGTGATTAATTCCGTGTAAAGAGATGTGACATCAAGTGTAACCCAATTATAAGTGTGTGACCAAGTGAAGTTTTTGAGTGTATTGAGCAGATCCGTGGAGTCTCTCAAATATGAAGGCAACTCGTGAACAAGGGGTTGTAGGAAACAGTCGATGTATCTAGATAACCCATCTCCCAAAGATCCAATGCTTGAAATTATAGGCCTGCCAGGAGGGCTCGTCAGAGACATATGGATTTTTGGGAGATGGTGAAAGACTGAAACGACTGGATCCGCAGCATACAAAAACGCCCTTTCTTTTTCATTAATGACATTCAGTATGACTCCCACATCTAAGACACATTTTAGCTGGGAAAGAAAAATCTTCGTAGGATCCCCACATAATTTTAAATATGAATCTTTATCAGAAAGTTGCCTATGGGCTTCCTTGCTATAGTCATTGATGCAACAGATGACAGAGAAGCCCAATGCTACATACAACATGACAGAAATACACAGTAAAATACTTATATATTCTCTTGAAATAGGGTCATTTAGTTTAAACCTTTGGCCAAAGCGTTGTAAGCTTGCGAGCCACGACAAGGCAGACACCTGTTCACAAGGCCTAACACTACCAGATAGAATACTAATATACCTCTATTAGGATTAAAATTCTCATTTACCTCTATTGGGAGGGAGAAAGACCACAGTGGGTCTATATCCAGCAGAATGAGGAACTTGCAAACTAGGGAAGTGGGGAGGGGCGGGCTTAAAACCTGGGAAGGAGGAGCCACTAACCTCTAACAGCTGAAACAGCTGAGAATGGGTTAACAAAACACAGAACCCCAGAAAGCTCTTTTTGGGAACCCCTGAGCCCCCACAATATATATATATATGTATATGTATCAAAATGGAGTGCTATTGAGCATGGCATATGTATACAACAGACGACAGAGAAGCCCAATGCTACATCCAACATGACAGAAATACACAGTAAAATACTTATATATTCTCTTGAAATAGTGTCATTTAGTTTAACCCTTTGGCCAAAGTGTTGTAAGCTTGCGAGCGACGACAAGGCAGACTCCTTGTCATTGATGTCAAGGATGATTATAGCTCCACCTTTTTTGGCTTTTTTGATGATAACATTTTTGTTATTTTTTAGAAGTTTTAATCTCATAAATTCATCACTAGTCATATTTGTGTGTGTATGAGATGGAAATCTAAAACCTTGTGCCAATATGTGGAGATCTCTTTCAACCAGCTCTTCAAATGTCCGGATGTGGGGGCCTTTAAGGTAAGTTGGAAAGAAGATGGACTTGTTCCTCAATCCCGAATCCGCGGAACCTAACAAGAAGGAAGACATATCATCAGTTTGCTCAATTTCTACATTGTTATCTGTTCACAAATCATTCATGTCCTGCACTAACACAAAAAAGACAACAGCGCAAACGCACATAGTGAAGTTTGTAAAAATATATATGTGTATATTTGAAAGGTAAGATATCTGCGTACATCAGATTATTTTGTTTACAGCATTTCATGTGCAATACATGAGTTACCAATCGTCACACTGCCACCGGACCTCAGGATTTCCCCTTCACAGCCTCAGGACAGTCTGTCACGATAGTGGTGTGGAGCCTCCACTCCGGAGCTGTGTGTGGCTTGATGTCTTTTGCTGACTAGTGCCGTTACTGCCGCTCACTTGCCAGACCTGTCGTTATCTGCTACTGCCTCCAGCACCTCAGGACACGCTTGGTGTCTTTCGCTGATCACGGGCGTCAATGGCGCCCTCTCCTCTGGTCTGCCGTCGCCTGCAACTGCTTCCAGCACCTCCGGTCTCTGGGTATACTTTTTGCAAGTTTACGACCGGCCGTGAAGCGAGGTTTAGCGTAAAGCGTGACGGTGTTGTCACTCCAGTCTCTCGAGTGCAGCTGTATTCAGCAATATGTCCAATGGAGATATACCACGCAGATAGTGGAACACAATACCAAGGCTATTAAAAATACTCTTTATCCAACGCGTTTCGAAGCGTAAGCTTCTTCTTCAGGGACCATCCCTGAAGAAGAAGCTTACGCTTCGAAACGCGTTGGATAAAGAGTATTTTTAATATCCTTGGTATTGTGTTCCACTATCTGAGTGGTATATCTCCATTGGACATATTGCTGAATACAGCTGCACTCGAGAGACTGGAGTGACAACACCGTCACGCTTTACGCTAAACCTCGCTTCACGGCCGGTCGTAAACTTGCAAAAAGTATACCCAGAGACCGGAGGTGCTGGAAGCAGTTGCAGGCAACGGCAGACCAGAGGAGAGGGCGCCATTGACGCCCGTGATCAGCGAAAGACACCAAGCGTGTCCTGAGGTGCTGGAGGCAGTAGCAGATAACGACAGGTCTGGCAAGTGAGCGGCAGTAACGGCACTAGTCAGCAAAAGACATCAAGCCACACACAGCTCCGGAGTGGAGGCTCCACACCACTATCGTGACAGACTGTCCTGAGGCTGTGAAGGGGAAATCCTGAGGTCCGGTGGCAGTGTGACGATTGGTAACTCATGTATTGCACATGAAATGCTGTAAACAAAATAATCTGATGTACGCAGATATCTTACCTTTCAAATATACACATATATATTTTTACAAACTTCACTATGTGCGTTTGCGCTGTTGTCTTTTTTGTGTTACAGTTTCCTTAGGGGTTTTTATCCCTATTCTTATAGCTGCAGACCACTGTCGATTGATTTAGAGGTTGTATAACTATTATTTATTTATCACAAAGGTGGTGAAGGGTTAAAACATTAGAAATAGTAATTTGCGCACTTTATCTGTATTTGTTTTTTGTATGTCCTGCACTAAGTAGAACAGATCTGATGCTTCCAAAATTAGAGAGAATTCCTCCACGGCATGTATTAATGATCAGGATGACAATGGGGAGTACATGAATAATAAGGCATATATATGGCAAGGGCTAAGTGTCTAGTGGGGTCCACTTGACCTCCACAGCTTAAACACTATATAAACCCAACCAAATAACCAATATTTGAATAGCAAAAGCACAGGTATACATATATATATATGTTAGGGCACTGTGGCCCTTTACCTTAGTGCTCAGCAGGACCTCCAGACATCCAGGGCGTGCAGCCCATCCAGGTAGGTAAACAGCAAGAAGCAGGATGATGATGAATCGCATAGCCACGAAAATCCCATTCCCAACGGGACCGGAAGGTATGAGACAAAATACACACTCCAATGATACAATAGGTCTGGTTTAATGCAGGTGGGTACAGCAACAGGACAACACGAATGCACCTACGCGTTTCGTGCACAAGGCACTTTATCAAGGTGATAACATAACACATTGCTGCTTAATTTATACTCATCTGAGTTGTATCCCGTGCCATCGGGTGTGACGTCATCAGCCTGTGTCTCAAACGAGTCGCGGTGACGTGGCGTACACATCCATTGGCCCGGCAAGTCAGGTGGTATGCTAATTCTAACGAGCTATCTATTTTTTCTAAAACAAACTTTATTGACAAAAAAACGAACGGCGAAATAAAAACATTTACAAGATTAAAAACGGGATAAATAATGCTTAAGCAGCGAACTGGCATGAGTATAGTCAATATAAACGAGTTGATTAGGTTAATACAAGAAGGAGATTTATGATCGTGATGTTATATTACTAACAACCCCTCTTGTGATCATTAATGTAATATATATAGACATATACTTATGCAAACATTGATGGTTACTTTATAGTTCATGGAGAGAACATATACATAGTTCAAAAGGGTATGTTAAAAATAGCAACTATATAATTATAATTCATAATGTCCCGCACTGCACAGAATTCCTGAAAACTGGAAAGGGCACAGTCACTAGTTGAGTCCCGTAGAGGCGGGCCCTGCAGATCACCCTCGGGGTAATTATGCATGCCCGCACCCAAAGGCCCTTCAGTGACTGATCCCACTTCCCCAATGCCTTTTTTAACACTGAAGAATTTCTTTAGAACAAGTTTTCTCATCAATTTCTGAAAATCAATAGTTGTCTCAAAAAGTTTGAAATTTTCAGAAGGGGCAAAATTAATGCCCTTATTTAAAAGTGATAAGTCACCTTCTGAAAAGTCAAACTTTGATAAGTTAATAACATTATCTAATAATATTTCTTTCTTTTGTTTGCTTGATTTTATCCTTTTGGAGTGCCTTGACCTTTTCATTTTTTTGCACCATGTTGTGCAAATAGTGCTGGTGGATTTGTTTTCTCTTTATTAGTAAAACGACTTGTAGGTTCATCTTGTTCCCTCCAAGTATCCTGCCTCTCTGTAGGTTCATCACTGGAAAAAGATACAGCATGGCGAAGAAATGAGAAATCACGTGTGTGGTCCAAAACACAACTCTGTTGAAATCTGATTTTCATAATACCTTGCTCAGACTTATGTTGGGTCAATGGGGACAAATAGTACATAAGCCCACCCTTGTCATAAATCAGCTGTTAATGGTAAAGGGATAAGTGCAAAAAAAGCGCTAGTGTAAACAAATTATACAGTATTATAAACAGTGATATATACAATGGGACAAAACCTGTGGTACAGTTTGTGATGAAGATTGTCCTTGAGCTGCCTGAGAGGTAGATCTGGTATCTTCCAACCAGATAAGAAGATTCGTGTGGAGTAGCCTCCTATGGCGCTAAGGATGAAGAGTGGAAAAGAGTCTTGTGCAGTGATTGCTTCTTATATGGAATACCTCAGAGAAGGGAACAAGAAATAAACAAAAAACACCGCAATAGTGTATTATCTTTGAGACAACAATTGTCATATGGGACAAGATACAAAGAGCATTTATTGGTTAAAACAATTGTAACCGCAATTGACATAAAACATATGTGAAATTAATAAACAGTAGACTTTTCTCCTGCTGATCAAGAGGATAGTTCTCACTGCTGAATAAGAAATGAGCTTCCAAGCGCTTGTGCTTAAAGGAGCAACGCAGCTTCCTTTAAGCACAAGCGCTTGGAAGCTCATTTCTTATTCAGCAGTGAGAACTATCCTCTTGATCAGCAGGAGAAAAGTCTACTGTTTATTAATTTTCACATATGTTTTATGTCAATTGCGGTTACAATTGTTTTAACCAATAAATGCTCTTTGTATCTTGTCCCATATGACAATTGTTGTCTCAAAGATAATACACTATTGCGGTGTTTTTTGTTTATTTCTTGTTCCCTTCTCTGAGGTATTCCATATAAGAAGAAATCACTGCACAAGACTCTTTTCCACTCTTCATCCTTAGCGCCATAGGAGGCTACTCCACACGAATCAGCTGTTAGATTGACAGTTTTATGACAGATTAAAAAAAAATTCCTACCAAAATGACTTTTACATTATGTCTCAGTATATAATCGCACGCACCCTTCTCTAATACTTAGACACACGCAAGGCAACCAATAGATTCAGGCGGTCATGATGGATGCAATGAGACTAATCATGACCGTCTTGATCCTAAATTTGAGTAACAAATGGATATCTGTTCTTTATTACCTGCTAGACCTCACGTGGCTGACCTTATTGTGGTCGTTGCCCTTTTACGAATGCAGATATCAAATTTTATACTTCAGCATTGCTGTCAAGCCCATGAATCCATATTTCATATCTTTTGGATAGCATGGGATAGTCACGCTCTCCTGGCACTCCGTAAAAGCCTTCCAGGAATGCTTTGAAACCCCCTTTAAACAGTATCCTGTTTATGTTGGTGTCGGGGGAACCATAATGTACTCCCATCTCTGGTAAAACATATGTTCTTATCTCTAGATTCTATAAGTCCTAAAACTAGGCCTGGCCAAGGGGTTAACAGACCATAAAACATGTCTTTGTATTTTTAAAATGAAACTCCAATCACATTAACCCCTGAATCACCAAATTGATTAAAATACATAATATCACATGATATTATCATGACCCACATCTTCTTTACACCAATCTTGTGGCACTGAGCGTATGGAAATGGAGTCCTTGAAAATTAAATATAATGGTTTGACTATTACTGAACTTAGCTCCTTAAGAACTGTTTGATGCATGCTATTGGGGCCAGGAGCTTTATTTAATTTTATAAAGCCTCCTATGCACTTCTTCCTCAGTTAACTAATTGCTCGTTAATATAGAGGTTGCGGCTTCCTCCTGTGGCACTATTTTCACAATGTATTTCTCCTTGGTAAATACAGAGGAAAATAATTTGTTTAATACCTCTGTATTTTTCCTTATCTTCAATGATTTGCCAGCCCATCTCACACTGAAAGGGCCCTATATTTTCATGTCTAATCTTTTTTTTGATTAAGTTACTTAAAGAACATTTTAGGGTTGTTCTTACTTTTTATTGTGTGGATAGATTTTGGGGGTACTGCATTCCATTTACAGGGTTAATTTTGCATGTTCTGTAAAACTACAGAAACAGGGTTTCACAGAGTGCAAAAGAAACAAATGTTGTTTGGTACAAGTGGGAGTACAGGACTAAGATACGTCTGGTACACAGATAGCAGATAAAGGACCTTGAATAATGAACATATGCTTTGTTATAACAGATGTTTCTTCATATTAACAAACTACAAAAAGGTTCAAATAAAAAGGTTAATTTGTAGTTAGGAAAAGCTATATCAAGCCTTCTTGGAGGAATAGAACCTCAGAGCAGGAGAGAATCATCTAATCAAAAAGACTGCTCTCCATCTATAATCTGTAACAACATCTTGCCTGTAACTAACTGGAATTTGGGATTGTAAAATGCCTCAGCAATAAATATTGGAACTGCAAGAAACCTGTGTTGAAGACTGTTTTTTCACACTAGAAGGATCTCATTGTATTTTTATTGCTTATGAGTCAGCATTTAATCTGAGGAACACAAACAAACATTTATTTTCATATTGCAATCCTTTTTTCATTTTCAATATTTGAAAATTTGATTGCCTTTTTGCAAATTTTGTTACATTCCTTATAATTCTGATACGATGCCTCTGTCACTTCTGACTTTAAGAATCGAAATGCCTGCCTCTTCCTTTCCATTTCCTCCCCTACCTGTTTATTTAGTCTCATTGGCTTAGATTTGTTTCTTTTATATTTATTACCCAAGTGCGCTTTTCTAACAATGTTTTAAAGACTGTCCATTTATCTTCCACGTTTTATCTCTGCAAAAACGTCATCCAAATGTATTCTTTGTAGATTATTCCTCAGTCTATTAAAATTGGCCTTTCTGAAATTGTAAGTCTTTGTTGAATCCATATAATATGTTTTTGGATAATTTATTTCTAATGAGACTATGTTATGACCAAATCTATTGATGCCCCTCCCATTGTTGGTTCCACAATAATTTGGATCAGGTACAGTAATTGTCTTTTAGCACCCCCAAAACCCTGTTGCCTTTTGTTGTAATGCTAATCTCATTGCTCCAGTCTATGTCCAGATAATTAAAATGACCCATTGTGCAAACATGACCTAGTTTTGATGCCTTCTCCATTTTCAAAAGTATTTTAGCTTCCTCAATATTACAGATATTTTGGTGGTTTACAGCATATCCCTACAAACATTAACTTTGTACTTTTACCTCCACTACTAATTTCTATCCACAAGGTCTCTACATTTTCATAATTCCTTTCATAAACATCTTCCCTTATAATGGGTTTTAAATCCGGTTTAACTTATAAAACATACTCCACAACCGCTTCTATTTGTTTGATATTTCCAAAAAAGGGACTAGCCCTTCAACTGATTAACTCAACAATTAACTGCCTAGTCATGTTTCAGTATGATTGCCTATGATATCATACTGCTCCCTTGTAGATATTAATTCAAGCTCCCCCATTTTATCTGTCAGGCTTCTTGCATTAGCAAGCATGCCTTTAAGGTTTTTCTTCCAGCCTTTGCTACTGTTATCTTATCTGCTCCTGCCTTTCTACTTCTGTTGGATTTAGTCTTTAGAAGTTTACTAGTATTATCTGCATTTAATATGGGTGTCTCCTGGCTTTCCAAAGTACCACTTCACCCCACTCTACCTCAATGAATCCTCTCGAGTGCTCCATGATAACCCTATGCGTTTCAAGACACTTGATTGTCTCTTCCTCAGGGGTGCACTTCCACAATCAAACGTCTTGAAACGCTTAGGGTTAATGTGGAGCACTCGAGAGGACCCCGCAGCCGTGAACAGCTGAGAGTGACGTCATTGAAGAAAGCCTGGCAGTGACGAGTCGGAGGAGTTTGAACCACACAGCTGATCTGAGATACAGACAGCCGCATCGAGCTACCAGTCGGGAAGAGAATGTCCTAAGAGTCGTACATACAAGGCGCATGTCCTATGGACTTCTAGTAAGTAGGACTCCAATTTTTACCAACGGCGGAAGGAACAACATTGAGCCTAAATTTATGGTGTCAAATTTATGGTGTAAAGCGTGCACACTATTTTTATATGTAGATTGCTCACGTGATCTGTTTTACTGATTCATATGAAGTATTAAATATTGTTGAACTTTTCTGCCAAGTCTACCACTGATCAGTAGTCACCATCATATAAGTTTAATCAAAGGTAATGCACCATTGGAGGATGTCTTGTCTTTCTTGTCTCCCAAATGTATGAGGATTTTGTCGGTCTGCACTGGTGCAGCAACTTAAAGATATCTGCAGGAATAGAACTGAAGTGGAGGAACTAACATCTGAACGGGTTTGGCTGTATTAAGGTCAATTCCATCAAGTTATTCTATCCAGGCGCCATAGAAGTCTGTACCACCTCACTAGATTCATTTCTGGTTTTAAGAGAACTAGTAAGACTTTTTAGGCAACAGCAGGACTTCAATTGCACTTGGACATATGATTTATTGTTGCACTGTAATTGGTTTATTGTATACTCACTATTTAAATTGTAGTTACTTGTCACTAGCGCTAATTACACTAATCATCACCCACTGGATTCCAACAGAGATTAAAAGACCAAGACAATGACCAAAAGTAAGATGGAAGGATGAAATCAGAAAATTTGTTGGACCAACGTTGGAGAAGAGAGGCTTGCGACTGCGGTACTTGGAAGATCATTGGGGAGGCCTTCCTCCAGCAGTGGATCGACAAGGGCTTATGATTATAAATATATAGATATAGATACTTTTACTGCATGTATTAATTATTGGAATGTAGCACCCTGCTAGATTCCTTACCCTGCCCTGCATGTCAGTAGGGTTGACAGGTGTCCGATATTGAACCGGACAGCCCGGTATTTGGTTACTTTGTCCGGTAAAAAACGGGGTGAGAGAGGATAAATGGAAGGGGGATGAGAGGATGAAGGGAGGGGGGAGAGAGGATGAAGGGAGAGGGATGAGAGAGGATGAAGGAGAGGGGTGAGAGAGGATGAAGGGAGGGGGCTGAGAGAGGATGAAGGGAGGGGGTGAGAGGATGAAGGGGGAGTGAGAGAAGATGAAGGGGGGGGGGGTGAGAGAGGATAAAGGGAGGGGATATGAGAGAGGATGAAGGGAGGGGGGTGAGAGAATATGAAGGGAAGGGGGATGAGAGGATGAAGGGAGGGGGGTGAGAGAGGATGAAGGGAAGGGGGATGAGAGGATGAAGGGAGGGGGGCGAGAGAGGATGAAGGGAGGGGGTGAGAGAGGATAAAGGGAGGGGGTGAGAGAGGATAAAGGGAGGGGATATGAGAGAGGATGAAGGGAGGGAGGATGAGAGAGGATGAAGGGAGGGGGTGAGAGAATATGAAGGGAAGGGGGATGAGATGATGAAGGGAGGGGGTGAGAGAGGATGAAGGGAGGGGGGTGAGAGAGGATGAAGGGAGGGGGGTGAGAGAGGATGAAGGGAGGGGGGTGAGAGAGGATGAAGGGAGGGGGATGAGAGAGGATGAAGGGAGGGGGTGAGAGAGGATGAGGGGATTGGGGTGAGAGGACAAGGGGGTGGGAGGGTGAGAGGATAAGGGGAGAGAGAGGATGAGGAGGGGTGCAACAATCTTGGAATTTGTGTGAGGAGCAGTAAGATCAGTATTGCTCGCCATGTACAGTATGACTGCAGGTCAGTTATTTATAAATGATCTGACCATTACGTAATTTCTTCTAAATTTCACTCCAAGCATGCACCAATTTGCATCAATGTGCACTATTTCATATTCTATTTCCTAAAAAAAATCCTCGGAAGGGCACTCCCTCTCGAGACTCTTCCCCAGATTTTTTACGAAACAGAATATAAATTGGTGCAAGTTGGTGAATACTTGGAGTGAAATTTTGAAAAAATTATGTAACAGTCAAGTAATTTATAAATAACATTCTTCCTCAGTGTAATGGAGTGCTCACCACACACAAGGCGTGACCTGGGGATTTGATTACACCAAACCACAGCCGCATGGGCGCATCTGGAGTGTAGATTGGTCGAGGTAGCCGAGTAGGGGTAGGAGAGGTCTGGATGGTCAGTAATACTTGCCAAGGTCAGTGTTGGAGAGTAGCAGATCGTAGGAGGTACTTAGCCGTGGTCTGGATTGGAGAGAGGCGGATCGTTGTGGTACTTTGCCGTGGTCAGTATTGGAGAGAAGCGGATCGTCAAGGTAATTTGCCGGGGTCGGGATGGAGATGTGCGGATTGTCATACGTAGCCGAGGTCAGGAGAACAGAAGAGCGTTGTCCGGAGGAATAGCTAAGGTCAGGAGCAAGGATCAGGAAGCACGACAAGACTGTGGAGACAAGACAGCAGTGAACACTTCGCACGTAGGAAGGTTTATGCTCAGCCGATGAACCATTGGGACAGCTGAGAATATAAGGCATACTGGGACCAATGAGGACAAGGTGAGAGGGGGCGCGTCAGGAGTGCCTGCTTTGATTGGCTGAAGAAGTGCCGGAGGCAAGTGTGGGAAGGTTTACTGATGGGGATTGGTGACGTAGTACCTGCACGTGTAGAGCAACCTTCCCACGCGTACGTGGCGCGCCGATGACGCCTCCGCACGGGCGCAACCCAGAGGCGGGACCAGAGGAGTCTGCATTTATTCTTTTGCGTGACACACGCATGACGTTCGCACGCCCGGGCAAAACTAGTTTGATGTGGACATCCCCTTTTTGGTCTTTTGAAGCCACCATACCTGTGGAGTCTGCGGATCAGCCAACCAACACTGACAAGCAGCAGGGAGCTCTGCGCATGCACGGCGTGCCGAAACGGACGAGGAGAGGCACAACAGACTGTGCAAGAGTCTGAGAAAGCCTCCCATCCCCGTGGACCCAGACTGACAAGTCAGGAGTTGAGAAAAAGTGACTGAAAAGCACCTCCAGCAAGGACGTTATTAAAGGACACTTGCAGCAATAGAAACCACTACAATCCATGTGGTTGGTCGTTTGTAAGTGTATTTTTATCTCACCTCCCTTATTTTTGTAATAAACAGTATTATGCTATGCCTCTCTCCACTTTTTAAGGTAACAGCAGGAGGAAAATAGAGGAGTATGCACTATGGGAACAAACACACAGGCAAGTGTCAAGTTCTCTACTTCTCTATAGATTAGATTGTCGACGCCTATTATACCACTTGTGTGTGGTGTTTTTTGTTGTTGTCTTTTTGTCTACATAAGAAAAGAAAAGAACAATAAGACCACTCGCTGGAGGACAACTTTATTTTCTACAAATCTTATATAAGGAGGAGTTTGAATTACCTCCTGGGACACCGGTTGCGGGACTTTATTTATTGCACCTCATTAATAAGACTAGCACCACTTTTATTTTTTCTTTATTGACGGCTGGTAGATGGCCCAGGTGATACGCCGCAGGAGGCGGGGGAAGCGGAGCACCCAATAGTGGGCTGAGGTAAGCAGGAAGCGCGCCGAGGGTAGCGAGACTCAAGGATCCTTCCACTCACCAACGATTCTCACGCGCGGCACACCTTTCACCAGTGTCCAGAATTTTTGGACAAACCACCTGGCAACCCTACATGTCAGCCCGGGTAAAGCTGCAGGCATTGCCAGGGTTAACTAGTCACCAGGCTAGGCAGGTGAAATAACCCTTGGTTACCATTATGTTGCCACTTTCAAGCACATGTCTCTAAGCCAGTGTTTCCCAACTCCAGTCCTCAGGGAACCCCAACAGGTCAGGTCTTTAGGATATCCCTGCTCCAACACAGATGGCTCAATCAGCGGCTCAGCCACCTGTGCATCCCTGCTCCAGCACAGGTGGGTCAATCAGCGGCTCAGTCATTTTGACTGAGCCACCTGTACTGGAGCAGGGATATCCTTAAGATCTGACCGGTTAGGGTTCCCTGAGGACTGGAGTTGGGAAACATTGCTCTGAGCCGTTGGATAACCTGACAGGATGAGGGCCTTGCTACAGCAAGATCTGCCCAGATACTGGGGGCAGACTCATGGCCCCATCTCCTGAACAAAAAAAGGGATCCCTCTAAATTATGTGAGTCCAGTCTTATCCTGCTCAGGGGGCCAGACCCCTGAGGAGTGAAGTCCATGGTTCCAGCTTTACTATCCAGGGGGAGAGGGACCCCAAAGGAGTTCCCTGCATAAGAGATCTTTCTATAATAGAGGCTCCAGGGAACGCACACACAGCAGATTAAAATACTTCAGGCAGAAAAGGAAAGTTTTCCTTTCTTGTTACAACAGACAGGGATGAGTTTCCTGACATGTTGGGTACTTGAATTGAGAACCAAGAGAGGCTACTCTTGCAAAGGGGGTGACGAATCCAGACCCCACATTCAATGAAAGGTGTGAGGTCCTAATTCTATATTGACTACATGGAACTCCTGTCTGGAGGGGGAAATGCCTAGGTCTAGGCGGATGCCACTGTTCACTAAAACCCTGTCCAGATTACTGCTGTACTGCTGTACTGCTGTTCTACTGTTCTATGGCGGAATACCCTATTCCTGAACCACAATAAAGACCATTCACTGTTTAAAAGTCCCTGGCACCCTTTTCCTATTTTTCCTGCACTACTCCACTCCACTACAGCCTAGGCCTGGACCCACGAAGAAGAAGACCCTGAGATCTAAGGTAAAACCACTGAGCTAACCTCTAGTAGAGCAGGTCTAAACCTGGTGAGTAACATCAGAGATACTGTTATTCATGCACACCCTATCTCTGGCAGCAGGGTGGGATAGGGGTGTTACAGAAGCCAAGCTCTTTCTGGACTACAGAAAAAATATAAGCAATATTCAATTAATGATGTAAAAATAGGAACAGTGAACAGCTTTTCCCTATTATGACAATTTTTTACGGTTTTCTAAAATAATTATGGAATAGAAAGTTTGTAAATAAAAAGTAGTGGTACCAGAGATGCCAAACTGCAGCAGCTGAAATCAGCGAGATTGCAGAATTTTGTAGCAAAATCGGAATTTTACTGGAAAACTTTTTTGTATGAGTGAGACTCTATTGAAGTTCAGGAGACCGACTCCAAATCAGTGAGACGCAGAAAATCAGTGAGAGTTGACATGTCTATGCTACAGTGGGTGTGCATATACAAACTAATGGTACCCTCCGTGCCCATTAGTATTATAATGCATCCTTTGTGCTTCATAACATTGGCACTGACTGCAGGATTTGTGTTTCCATCAGTGAAATAGATAGTTCATGGCTATATAAAAAATAAATAAATTATGATATATATATATATATATATATATATATATATATATATACATGTAGAGGTATCAGTACCGTGTTAGCCGAGCTTCAATAATCAAAAAATAAATAGATGATACCGTTCTGTGGCTAACGAAATGCTTTTATTTGTGCGAGCTTTCGAGATACACTGATCTCTTCTTCCGGCGATGTTACAATGAATGAAGCAAGGATAACTTAAAAACAGTGTCTCTTGGAATGTTATCTGTGCTTCTCCTTCCCCCGGTGTGGATGTGTTCACACCTTGTGTAGAGCACTGTTTATACTGTGGGCTCTCCATTCATTTTTATTCACACTGATACACATACACACTCTTTCTTCACTTGCTTTCAGTTACCCTTTGACACCTCTAGCCATAAAACACATCCACACCGGGGGAAGGAGAAGCACAGATAACATTCCAAGAGACACTGTTTTTAAGTTATCCTTGCTTCATTCATTGTAACATCGCCGGAAGAAGAGATCAGTGTATCTCGAAAGCTCGCACAAATAAAAGCATTTCGTTAGCCACAGAACGGTATCATCTATTTATTTTTTGATTATATATATATATATATATACATGTAGAGGTATCAGTACCGTGTTAGCCGAGCTTCAATAATCAAAAATTAAATAGATGATACCGTTCTGTGGCTAACGAAATGCTTTTATTTGTGCGAGCTTTCGAGATACACTGATCTCTTCTTCCGGCGATGTTACAATGAATGAAGTATATAAGTAAAAGTATACCTTTTGCTTCATTCATTGTAACATCGCCGGAAGAAGAGATCAGTGTATCTCGAAAGCTCGCACAAATAAAAGCATTTCGTTAGCCAGAACGGTATCATCTATTTATTTTTTGATTATATGTATATATATATATATGTGTGTGTGTTATGGTGGGTGAAAAAGGCGACAAGAAACCTCCACCGTATAGCATATACCAAATAAAAAGATCAATGTGAGCACATTCACATGTCTTAGACAGGTCTGCAACCCTACCTTTCAACCATTATCACCTAGCATACTGTGCTTCCACTGCATCAAGGGAGTCTGGGAACTGACATGCAAATGCGCATACCGTGTCATCTTTTGCCTGAAAATATTTTTTTACATGGAACCCTTATAAGCTAATGCTTATAAGGGTTCCATGTAAAAATGGTTTTCCCAGAATCCCTTGCTGCAGTGGAAGCACTGTATGCTAGGTGATAGTGGTTGAAAGGCAGGGTCGCAGACCTGTCTAAGACATGTAAATGTGCTCACAAGTGATATTCTTTATTGGCTATATGCTAATGGTGGAGGTTTTTTTTCACACCATAACTTAATTTTTTTAATATATATATATATATATATATATATATATGGGGGCGCTGCGCAGAGAGTACTGTATTATATCACCCCAGGCTCCCCGTGGCGGAGGCTTAGGCCCCTGTGAGCCAACAGGCAGCACCAGTAGTATCTTTAGGCAGCACCAGTAGCATCTTTATAGTGTACACCCCAATCTTACTTAGGGTGAGGGGTACGAGGGCTATATATATAATATAATATATATATATATAGCCATGCATAATAATGGTATATTACTTTCCTCTCTGTTGGCAGTAAGTCCTGATAAGAACGGGTATGCCAGCAGTAGTTATGGAGGTTTTCCCTCACACCATGGTGAGGTGCCCTATGTATGGAGGGGAGTGGCTGTATGCTCTGAGTCCCTGGATAGTGACATCAGGGATGCGCCTGCCTCCTGAAGTATATAAGGCACAACACAGTTAATTAGAGTGTTCCAGCAGCTGTGGGAAGTTGTTGGGAAGTTGTATTTTCCTGCATAAGGGATTGTAGGAACACTTTGTGACCCTAGTGCAGTAACTAGCGGTCCAGGTTGACCAATCGGCCTGTCTAAGCCACTCTGTGTCCAGGGACCTGGCACAGAGAGGATCTCCCTAGGAGAAGAGGGAATCCCACTTCAATTTGGGAGGGCGTACCTGGCAAAGGGACAGCACGGAGAGATGTGCGGCTAGAGCCGGCAGCTGCATGGGGCAGTCTGCTACATCCCAATCTGCAATAAAGATGACCTTGTTAATGAAACCCCCACTGTGTGAGTGTGAAATTACTCACCAGTGGCAGTCACCACCGAGAAGGAGTTCCTCACCAGGACCATCTCCCTGCGGAAGCACAGATCCTGATGAGGTGGAGGCGCTGCACATGATGTAAGTTGAACTCGCACCCACTACCTCAGCTACCTGTCCTGATGACATCCCCTAATACCATCAAGCGGGAGACTCAGGAGTCCTGTTGCCTACAGGTGCACCACCAAACACGAACACGTAATGGGGGTTGGTTGCTAGAGTACCCGGGCCAATGTGAGATTGGGGGGGGGGAAACCCGTTACAATTGGAGGCGCTGCTGAGATGACCTGTCAACAGGACAGGCTTTTGCTAGGCACACTAGGAAACAGGGAAAGTGTATGCTGCCACTTTGTGCTGTGTTGGGATGGAACCGCAGGAGTAACCTGGGAACCTGAGAGGAGTTAGTGGATCTGGAGAGGGGCTATAGCTGTCCGAGTCACCTTGAGGTAGCGCTAGGGGTAGGATGCCTGAAGGGATAGCCTGTTAACTAGGTCAGGACTCCTGGAGAGGGTCTGCACTAGGCTGACCAAGAGAGGTAGACGCCCAAGTACTGCATGGAAGCCCCAGAGTACTCTAGTCCATTCCAGATCACTTACCGAAGGGAGCACAGACTGGGAGGAAGGAGATACAGTAGACACTGAGAGAGTGAGCCTAGACTGAGGTAGTGCAAACATGAGTTAGATCTACGTTAGGTACATAAGGTGGTGCACAAGGCATGTTTATTGTACTGATGTGGTAGCTGCCCCGCAGAGCGGAGCTCCATGTACAATAATCCAGTATACAGTGATCGAGAAACAACCGTCAGAATGGAGGATCTGCAAAGAGCAGAAGGTCCAGGATACCAGACTGAGGAAGAAGAACTAGCTACAGAAGAGACTTTTGTGAGCTTGTTGTGGAATGGCGTGAAAGCCGTGGCTGCGCCGTGTTTGTCCTGCCTGTGTTCTCGGGAAAGTACCCTCGAGACTAGTGAGGACGACAGTCTTGCGAGATAAGAGGAACGAAATGGACTTTGTTATACACCAATAAACAAACAGCCAGACGCTACCTCAAATATGAAGAAGGACAGTACTCACCAAAATGGCGGTTCCCGCGTTTCCGGGACACCGCGTGGGACAGCTGCAGAAAGTCTTGCAACTTTGCAGTTTGCTAATCGTTGCCCAGGATTGGCGGCAACGAGAAAACTCCACCCTGTTGGGGAGTTTGGCGCGAAAGCTGGAGCCGCGCCTTCATGGACTATGACTCACTCTGCACCTGTGCTGGGTCAACCTACAAGTCTGGGAGACATACCCCTAGTTTCAACCAGGGGGAGTGGTCTGCGGTTCCACCGGATGCCGATGGAGGAAGTAGGGGGAGGGATTGTTCAACCATCCCCTGCCCTTCAGTTGCGAAGAGCCATTGATCGATAGAGACCTCTAAGAAGAGTGCCTCCGTTGGTGACTATGGCTGAACATTCCGAGAAAGTGGATCAGAGTCCCTTGATATCTACCCATCCCTATTCGGTTCCAGGAGGCTTCCTGATTATCCGCGTAGAGGGTGTGAAGACAGTGGTCTGTCTCTGCCTGCAGTGCAGACTGCCGGGTGGAGCTGTGGGCAGCGAGGCACGATGTCCTCATTGTGGACTGCAATATATGTGGCCCATGACGACGTTTGTGCCGGTACAAGCTGGGGGAGTGAAGGATTCTACCCCGATGTCGGCGGCGGAGCTTCCGGGTGCACTGTGGCGTGAGAGTGCAGGCCCCGCGGAGCAGGAATCAAGCCGGGTTCTCAAGTCAGAGAAAACTAGCCATCGGAGAGGTGACCGGAAAGGAGCCCATCGACGGTCCCCTATTGGAATACCCCGCCCGAACTGTAAATTAGAGTCCTCGGACGAGGAGTGTGCCAGGCTGGCAGATGCACAGGACTTGTTGACGGAGTACCATACCAGTGGTAAACAAAGTTCGTGAGGGCACTAGTCCCAGTGTTCAGGGCTCAGAACAAGCAGAACTGGATGTATCAATAGGCTTGATTGAAGTTAGGGTAGTCAAGGTTATGAAGGCTGTGTGAGACTCAATGTATGGTGCCTATGTGTAACATGGTATCATGTATGGAATCATTTATAAGTCTCCGTGAGCAGCTGACTGTCCATACATATATACCATGACCGGACTGTCAGCTAAACTCACAGGACAAATATCAACCTTGGCAATAAAGCAATAACAGCAACCAACAGAGTACTCACAAATACAGCAGCTTAGTCCCCATGTAGAGTGTGCATCACGCTGGAAATAGCAAGATGAAGGTAGTCCGTGGAATCCGGAAGCGGAGCACAGCAACGGTGAAACAAAAAGGAGCTGCAATCTACTATAAAGATTAAAAACCTTTTATTGTGGGGAGGTGGGGGGGTCAGGGTCAGTGGTATCCCGTGGCGAGATGCTATTCCTCGTGGTGTGGAGACACGGAGTCGAGTGTCCCCAGTACCGCAACCCCCCGATCGCCGGAGTCCCACTGCCGTGGTGACTAGCGGGTCGGAAGGAGGTCGATCCACCCCGACGCTGCGGAGCAGTAGGCTAGCTCAGTGCTCGCCGCAGATCCAGGGGGTGGAGGTGAAAGAAGAGCGGATCCAGGGTCAGGCTGGACCGCGTAGCAGACGGGCGTTGCCGGATGTCCTCGTGGAGGAAGAGGTCTCGATTGGGGACCCAACCCAAGATGGCGTCGAAGCACGTGCGTGTACGGAGGAGATTCCGGACGACCAGGGCGGCATCGAGTGGGAGGTGATCGCGCCTCTGCGGTCGAGCAGTGGAAGTCGATCCCCTACTGACAGACGGAGTGGGCGCTCGAGCCGGAGACCGAGAAGCTCAGCTGCCAGAGGAAAGAACGGACTTTGTGGCTGAAGCGAGTCAGGTATTGCTGAGGAGCAGGCCGTAACCCTGCCGATACCTACCGTCCGGCCCCGTCCCCCAACCCCGTCCATCCACAAAGTTAGCCCCAAGGCCCTAGTTAAATCCCCTGTCCCTGTCACCTGTTCATTCGGGTCTACCTCTAGCCTGGGGATGTCAGGGGATTCCCGGGGTCCTACCGAGGAACGGACTGGAAGCCTGGACTGGGGAACGTCGGATGATGGATCGGAGGGTGGAGGGAGGATTTCCCGACGAGGGTCGTGCCCAGTGATTGTGCTAGTGTGTTGGGTATCACGGGTGGACACTGGTCACAGCGTCTGGGAAAGGTTACGCAATCTGAGGGTACTTCAGGGGTATCATCGGGCGGGCCTGAAGAGGAAGAGCCACTAGAATCCAACTCAGAGGAGGTACGGGAAACTAGATGGTGGGCACCACTATATGAGGGTTATGTCGCCTGGATAGACCGCACCCGTTTCATTCTAGAAAGGGATGGGGTAGTTGACCATTGGTGGGCTCCCGGGGATTTCGACGATGAGGCATACCTCAAAGAGCTGCGAGTAAGGTGGGACCGAATTCAAGGGGGTCTTATTACCCCAAAGGGATCTGAAGGGTTAGATGATCCGGTGGAGTCAGATGAGCCCCTGTCATGGGTGTTATCGGGAAAGGCTGGGCAAACTAAATTAACCCGGGCCTGCCGAGCTGAACGGGCCATTACAGCCAAATATAAACGGTCTCATGGGCTTGAGTACCCATATGTCCCCGAACCTCTGATGAGGGAGATAGAGGACAATCGAGAGAGGTGGCTTCGTAATGACATAGAATATTATATCGTCAATAAGGGAGGAGCCATTAAGGGCGTTCAGGCTGAGCAGAGGGTTTCCCAACTAATGAGGGTTTGGAAAATCGGGCGCAGCATTTATATGCACAAAGTGGTGTATTGTAAAGAGCGAGGACTGCCCCGAGAGTATAGCGTGACAGTCACCGATGCAGTGGGGCGGGAGGTGAAGAAACCAGACCCTCAACACTATTATTAGGTCCCGTCAAAGAGTGGTCTGCCCTTTTCTTTAACGCTCCCTGCTGGTCAGTGAGCGGAAGGTTCTTGCATTATTATGTAATGGTGATAATGTTTGACGCTTAATTTGTGTGTTCTTTTACAGTGTTTCCTGGCGCAAGGTACACCAAATTTAGGCCCCAGCCGGGACGGTGGGGATTCACCAGGGGGAGTATATAGCCATGCATAATAATGGTATATTACTTTCCTCTCTGTTGGCAGTAAGTCCTGATAAGAACGGGTATGCCAGCAGTAGTTATGGAGGTTTTCCCTCACACCATGGTGAGGTGCCCTATGTATGGAGGGGAGTGGCTGTATGCTCTGAGTCCCTGGATAGTGACGTCAGGGATGCGCCTGCCTCCTGAAGTATATAAGGCACAACACAGTTAGTTAGAGTGTTCCAGCAGCTGTGGGAAGTTGTTGGGAAGTTGTATTTGCCTGCATAAAGGATTGTAGGAACACTTTGTGACCCTAGTGCAGTAACTAGCCATCCAGGTTGACCAATCGGCCTGTCTAAGCCACTCTGTGTCCAGGGACCTGGCACAGAGAGGATCTCCCTAGGAGAAAGGGAATCCCACTTCAATTTGGGAGGGCGTACCTGGCAAAGGGACAGCACGGAGAGATGTGCGGCTAGAGCCGGCAGCTGCATGGGGCAGTTTGCTACATCCCAATCTGCAATAAAGATGACCTTGTTAACGAAACCTCCACTGTGTGAGTGTGAAATTACTCACCAGTGGCAGTCACCACCGAGAAGGAGTTCCTCACCAGGACCATCTCCCTACGGAAGCACAGATCCTGATGAGGTGGAGGTGCTGCACATGATGTAAGTTGAACTCGCACCCACTACCTCAGCTACCTGTCCTGATGACATCCCCTAATACCATCAAGCGGGAGACTCAGGAGTCCTGTTGCCTACAGGTGCACCACCAAACACAAACACGTAATGGGGGTTGGTTGCTAGAGTACCCGGGCCAATGTGAGATTCGGGGGGGGGGGGATAACCCGTTACATATAGATAGATAGATAGATAGATAGATAGATAGATAGATAGATAGATAGATAGATAGATAGATAGACAGACACACACACACACATATATACTGTACAATGTTATTTATCTGCTTTTTATCAAAATGTTGTTGCGCAGCAGCATTATAAATGTGTACTGAGCATAGTCCAGGTGATATGACCCTGCGTGGGCTTGAGCGCATGGTACTATCACCTCAACTTGGGCCACCTGTCAGTCACTCTAGGCTGCTGCGGGTTGCCATGGTGACGGTGATGAGCGTGCATGGGCGAGGGGTGTGCACGCAGCTCTCCTTCTGCCAGGTTCCCACCTTCTGACGTCACCGTGTGCGGCATCCAATAGGTGCCGAGTTCCACCCCGGAACTGAAGGAGCAAGGGGAAGGGGGTGTAGCCGGGCCGCATTGACAGTGACACCGAGCAGCTGCTGTTGGCTGCATCGGGTCAAGAGGCCTAATAATCATTATTCCCCCCTCCTTGCCGTTACCGGGGGTGAGGGGCGCAGGGTCAGACCCCCTCCTCATCAGACACAGGGAGTGGGAGGGGGGCTTCCTGCACAGACGGGAGGGAGCAGTGACCTGTGACACACGCACAGGGGAGACTGAGAAACAGGCAGGGGTGGGGGGAGACTGAGAGACAGTAAGAGACAGTAAAGGGGACTGAGTGAAAGCCAGGGAGATACTGAGAGGCAGCAATATACAACCAGAGAGCCTGAGAAGTAAGCTTGAGAAACTTGACAGACTGCAAAATAAACTGTCAGAGATTTGCGTGGCAGTAAGAGACTGTCAGGAACCGAGAGAGAGAGAAAACAAGATTGCAATAAACTGACATTCTTCAAGAAAGAGAGATGAGAGACAGCCAATGCTAGCTTGGAAGAAGAGGCAGAGACAGCCAGGGACAGATTGAGAGAAGAGCCATCCAGTGACAGCCTGTGAAGGATACCAGAGTTTTCTCAGGGTGAGTACGGTGGCTACCTAGTTTATGAATGTTTAATATACTGTAAATACCTACGAACTTCACATATAATATAAGTATGCAGTAGCCACACACCTAAAAATGTGCATACGTATGTATAAGTTTACATGCATGATATATAAACACACATGTTGTACATACAGCTATCTATCCTACTACATGTAAAAACACACAGACCCATGTACACATTGTATAATGTACGTCTTCGGCAGAGGTGCTGTATGGATATTGTCATCTGTCACTGTTCGTCACCTTAATGTGTCTTTGTATTTGAAGTGGAGTTTTTCAGCAGCAGTATACGCAGAGTTGTATATAAATAATGAATGGATGGATTACAATCTTGCAGTCTGTTACTGGCTGTGGTAGCAGTGTAGTGGGTACAGTACCTGTGCCATGCTCTGAAGCTGTGCTCAGATCTATTGATGTCAAGCTTTCATTTTCACTTTTGCAGTTGCCGACCCTTTTAATATAACCATTATCCCTGTACTTCACAACATTGGTACTGACCGCAGGGATTGTGTTTTCCATCAGCAAAATCTAGCAACTAAATGGTCATGCACGTACCACCTTCAAATAGATCATTTGTCTGTTGTGCAATATTTATCTACTTTTTTGCTTCCTCTTAGTACTTGGTGTTTGAGTGTTTACGAGATGAAAACCACCTCATATCTTATTATTAGTTTAACAGGAAGATGTCGATACAACCTACCCTTGTGACCACAAATTGGCTTGAAAGCGCACAATAATTTCAAAGGGCTGGAGCAGAGTTCAGCTTTTTTAATGCAGCAACTCCCCCGCCCGCCCCCCTCCGAAACATATAAGTTTAACTCATGTAATGTTAGTATCTTGCCCCTGAGTATGACCTTTAAGTAAATCATGTTTTTTTTTTTTAAATCTGTAGCTTCTGCGGTTTCTATGGTAACCTTTATATGAAAATGCAGTATGTGTGCAGCGCACAGCAAAGAATGATAAGGAGCAGGTCTGGCAAAAAAATCTTCCTTTAATGTGAGGCCATAAAATAGAGGGTAGCAACCCTTCTACGCGTTTCGTGCGATACGTGCACTTTATCAAGAAGTGTCATACACAATACACGGAACATTTAAATAGCAGCTGACTGCCGATTTGGCGCCAAAATCCATGACGTCATAAAATCTTATTACCAATGAGCATTGTCCCTGCGACGCAAGAAGATAATAAGATTGGTAATAAGATTTTATGACGTCATGGATTTTGGCGCCAAATCGGCAGTCAGCTGCTATTTAAATGTTCCGTGTATTGTGTATTGCCCAGTGACGTCGGTGACCCGCCTCCCAATCGCGCACATTGACTCGTCTGCTAGTTCTTGCAATCGCTCCTGATTGCACAGACGAGCCTCAGCGCGGAGGAACGCGGCTCCCCCCTCTATAGACGCAGCCTAAGGATGGCTTTTTTTTGTTTTGTTTCAATCTTTTTTATTGTTTTCACAATACAGTAACATCTCTTTAAATATTGACTTACGTATCACAAGACTGATGTTCAACAAAGCATTTGTGGATTTTTAACATAATATAAAATATTGCATTCTTGGAACAAAGCGAGTACCATATCAGTTTTGTAATCCAGTTTTGTGAGTCGTGCTTATGTACCTATGAAATAGGTATGTATTGAGAGGTGGTAGAGAGAGAAGGAAGGGGGAGAGACTAAGAGGGGGGGGGGGGGGAGGGGGGTGTTGAGGTCTGTCTACTTGGTAATCCTTAGTTTATGGAAGGAGTGTTTCCTTTCAGTGTTGTGGTTATTTTAGTCTAGGGACCAGGGTTCCCATATCTTATCAAATTTTTCAAGGGTGTGGTTTAATTGGGCTGATAGTTTTTCCATTAGTTTAACATTGTTAACTCTTGATATGACTGTACGTCTAGATGGGGGTTGAATGTTTTTCCATGCGGCTTCTATGGAGTAGTGAGCCGCCGTTAATATAAATGTTATAAGTTTGTTTACTGGAAATTGAAGTTCCTCTATTGGTTTTGCTAACAGGAATGTCAGCGGGTCTATAGGCACTCTCAGATCCGTGCTCTCGAGTATCAAACCTTGAACCATGGTCCAGAATATCTGAATTTGTGGGCAGTTCCACCAGATATGGACCATGTGCCCTCTCATACCACATCCTCTCCAGCAGAGATCTGGAGTTCTTGGGAAGATCTGGTTCAGTCTTCTCGGGGTTAGGTACCATTGGAACAAAATTTTGTATATGTTTTCTTTTGTGATTGTGCAAATTGATGTTTTGGACGCTGATTCCCAGATATCCCTCCAGTCTTCCCTATCTATTTCTATGTTTAGGTCTTCTGCCCATTTCCGCATATAATTGTGAGGTTGGGAAGTTGCATGAGATGCTATCTCCGTGTATATCTCTGAGATCAGACCTCCTCTGTAAAGGCCTTCCATACATAATTTCTCAAAGTTCGTTAGGGTAGTAAATTTGTTTTTCTGAGAGACCGTTTGGAGAAAGTGTCAGATCTGTAAGTAGCTAAAGATTGGGAAGTTCTGTCTGTGAGGTTTTTGCTTTAACTCCTGATAGGAGAGGATCTCTCCTTCTTTAATGAGGTCTTTTGCTGCCAGTATGTCCATATTTCTGAGTTGCTTCACATATTTGGGGGAACACCCCGGCGGGAACCCAGGATTATGGACTATCGGGATCAGGCCCGAAGGGTGGTTGGAGAGGCCATATCTTTTTTTGCTTTTGGACCAAATGTCCCATGTGCACCTCATCGCCCCAAGTTTAAATCTTCCCGCGGGGCTCTCCCCCTCCCCGGAGCTCCACTGCTAGAGTGGAAGGGCCCACATAGGAGGACTCGATCCCCAGCCAACCACAGGTTGTTGGCTCACAGTTCCACATTACTGCTTGTTTTATGTGGGCCGCATGGTAGTATTTGATGATATCTGGCACCCCCATACCCCCCTGATCTTAGTGCTAGCATTACCGATCTTGCAACCCACGGTCTTTTGTTCTTCCAGATAAATTGAAAGATTCTGTTTTGAATATTTTTGAGCTCCCTGATCGGGACTTTTATTGTGAGAGTTTGGAAGAAGTATAACAGCCTGGGCAAGATATTCATTTTTACTGCGGTTATCCTTCCAATCCAGGATATTTGATAGTCGTTCCAGGTCTGAAGATCTTTTAAAAAAATTTCAAATAGAGGTGGGTAGTTATATTGGTATAATAAGCTGTATGTGTTTGTTATGTATATTCCTAGATATTTGATGTGTGTTTGGGACCATTTATATTTGAAGTTTGCTTGTAAGAGCTTGACCTCTTGGGCGGGGAGCGATAAATTTAGTGCTTCAGACTTGTCATTATTTATTTTGTATCTTGAGACCTGGCCTAAGTGGTCTAGTTGAGATTGTAGATAGAAAGATTGAGGGCGCTCAAACCCCAGGTAATTTCATCCAAATAAGGCAATAAGGCACTAACCCTGGAGATACCAGTGGGAGTGGGTAAATCAAGACTTGTAAGTTACCAAATGACAATAGTCAAAACTTAACCATAACCGTCTAGAATACAAAAACCCACTCACGTCATCTCCAGGGATGGTTGCTGGCGTGCCAGCCACAGGGAAACCAGAGTCCAGGTACAGCAAACAGAAAAAAACGAATGGCGCACAGCCAGGGAGCCTGGTGTGTAGCAAAAAGTTACCTTTAATCAGTGCATGGTAAGGACAAATTCACCCCTTGGGGGACAAAGCAGGAACCTCCTACGCGTTTCGGACCGACGGGTCCTTTATCAAGGAGTCTGGGGTATGCAGAGATGAGGCGTCTTATATACCCGGTATTAATCAGGGTCAATTAACAAAAGCTGTAAAAAATCGCGCCGCATGCGCGGTGACGTCACTGTGGGCGTAAGTGAGGGCAGAGACTAGTTAGGACTTCTTGGCTTCATGCCTTAGGATTGGCATGCGCGGACGACATCAGGGGGCGGTCCATACCCACAATCCTTAGGGACGGTGAATCGACGCCGCGGGTGACGTCACGCGCATGCGCACTGGGCATGCGGCGCGATTTTTTTACAGCTTTTGTTAATTGACCCTGATTAATACCGGGTATATAAGACGCCTCATCTCTGCATACCCCAGACTCCTTGATAAAGGACCCGTTGGTCCGAAACGCGTAGGAGGTTCCTGCTTTGTCCCCCAAGGGGTGAATTTGTCCTTACCATGCACTGATTAAAGGTAACTTTTTGCTACACACCTGGCTCCCTGGCTGTGCGCCATTTGTTTTTTTCTGTTAGTTGAGATTGTAAATTTGCGAGAGGATGGCTTTGTTTTAAAACCCCTTGCTTAGTGTTTCTAAACATGGGGGCCCCACTGAGAATTTAAAAAAGGGGTCTCTGATTTTGAGGGCATACACACACAGATGTGGCAGGGAGTGACTGAGACGATCAGTAACCCATTGAATAGAATCCCCGAAACTATCCCTTGTCCTTTTCAATAAGATTTGTGTGGGTGCTAATCTTGATCATCTTACTTTGTGCACCGAATACACAATGTGAGACACAGAGGCAAAGCAATAGTTTTATTTTGAATGGGTTTGATAAGGCAGTGCGTTCTGCTCCTGCATGTGTAGTTTCTTCTCAATACTGTACGAAGCACTCTGTTTTCCCCTTTAGTTTCTTCCATCCACACTGAATTACTTAAACTGTATTTTATTTCTAAAAAAACAAACCCCAAATCTTAATGAATATAACCTAAATGAATGCTAGTTACCTAAATTAATACACATCCCCTCTCATTTACCCCCCAGATTCATTATTTTTTACTTTTAGCGTCAACTCCCGTTGGCTTGAATGGGTCTTAACGCTCGTTCAGGTGCGTTAACTTACAACAGATCTTGATAAATAACCCACTTGGTTGACCAAAAAAATAAAGATCTGAAGATTATGTGAAGTCATTTTTTTTCTGATAAGACCCATTGATACCTGCTTGGAAAACAGCCCATTGCTGCCTGGTGGAGGAAGTGAGACTAAACATCAGGAGTTGCCTTGTGAACACCACAAGTGTATTTTTAAAATGAGAACCAGCTAGCAAATAAATAATGCTGGTAATTTGTATTAATTAGCATCACATGGAGCTCACGTTAAAATAAATAAATAATAAAAATAAAGTTGTATTGGGTGAGCTGCACCTTTAAAAAATAAAATGTAATAATAATAATTGAGAACTACTGCCATTGCCCACCAGATATACAGTAGTACAGTAACTGTTCTGTGAGGATTTTGAAGCATTAATGATGTATTTAGCTACATTCCTCCAGTTGTTTGTCTTTTTTTGTGTGCAGGTTGCTTGTACTTTCTCGTTATCTCCCTGATAACATGCTTCTTTGTGAGGATCTCCACTTGTTACAGACAAGCAATTGAGTTATAATACTATTTGCAAAGCTCATTTAAAAGTCCACATATCAGAATCTGCTTTGCTTTAGGCTAAGGCCCCGCTCCCTCAGTCAGCGTGCCCGCACTGCAGACAGGCGGGGCGCTGACAGACACAGACCACGATATGCGGTCTGTAGGGAGCCGGAGAGGGAGGGGGGCGGGAGAGGGAGGGGGGCGGGAGAGGGAGGGGAGCGGGAGAGGGAGGGGGGCGGGAGGGGAGCGGGAGAGGGAGGGGGAGGGGAGCGGGAGAGGGAGGGGGGCGGGAGCGGGAGGGGGGCGGGAGCCGGAGAAGGAGGGGGGCGGGAGCCGGAGAAGGAGGGGGGCGGGAGCCGGAGAAGGAGGGGGGCGGGAGCCGGAGAAGGAGGGGGGCGGGAGCCGGAGAGGGAGTGGGGCGGGAGCCGGAGAGGGAGTGGGGCGGGAGCCGGAGAGGGAGTGGGGCGGGAGCCGGAGAGGGAGTGGGGCGGGAGCCGGAGAGGGAGGGGGGCGGGAGCCGGAGAGGGAGGGGGGCGGGAGTGGGAGGGAGGGGGGCGGGCTCTGATCGTGGTGCCGTCGGGCTCTGATCGTGGTGCCGTCCACCCCCCCACACACATACACACACACACACACACACACACACTTTAATAACACGCAGCTCCTTCCCTGCTCCCTGCCCAAGGCGCCTCCCACCTAGCTTCGTCCCTCCCCTCCTCCCCATTGGCTAACTCGCGTACCACGTGACGCGTCAACGCCGAAATTCACAAGATTCTTGCAGTATCGGCCGGCTGACGCGTCGCAGTACGTTGTCAGCCCTGTCGGAAGGTGGCAGCGGGGGCAGGGACCACTCGGGCAAGGGTCTGGTGGTTCGCAGCCGCGACCCTGCCGGCCGCAGCGGGTTCGCAGCCTTAGACAGGTCTGCAACCCTGCCTTTCACCATTATCGCCCAGCATACAGTGCTTCCACTGCAGCAAGGGATTCTGGGAAGCTTTATAGGGGTCCATGTCAAAATGGATTTGAAGCAAAAGGTGGCATTGTGTTCTCATTTGCATGTTATTTTCCTGAATCCCTTGCAGTGGAAGCACTGTATGCTGGGCGATAATGGTGAAAGGCGGGGTTGCAGACCTGTCTAAGGCCAGCCACGCTTATAGTGACGGCGACGCGACAGATGATGTCACCTGTCGCCATCGCGAAAGTTGCAATTCAAGTTTAGGTGACCTCACTGGCTACAAGGCCAGCGACGTCATAAAGGGGGAGGCGGAGGGACGGAGAAGCTCCTGATTGGCCGCAAGGGGAGACTGTCGCTGAAAAAATGAAATATCAGTGACTACCAGATTTTTGGTAGCACTATCGCTTTGTCGCTTTGTCGCCGTCGCCTGCACTATATGCGCCGACAATGCATTTGTATTGACGCGACAGTCGCGTCGCCTGCACTATTAGCGCAGCCTTAGACATGCAAATGAGCACACAGTAATATTTTCATTTGAGATATGTATTTTTGTTTTACTATATGCAGTGATTGATTACCTTTTATTGAAAACGAATTACCTAAGCTGCCTATCGATTCGTTCTTCTGTTATCGATCACCAAAGATCCTGCTTCCCATGGTTCACTAAATGGCTGCCTTCCAGCTTAAATCAATCATTCAGTCAGTGTAACTCAGCAGCTACAATGTATCCAGGTGTTACATAGGTAACATGATCTATTGTTATAGCTTGCAGCTCAAACTGCTGGGAATATTGGCAACAGATGATCACAAACAGGAAAGTGTTACAAAGATTTTGCACTGCTGGGGAGGTGGCTAAAGCCTGCTATAGGAATCAAAGGATGCCCAATATATTAAAACTCAATACAAATGGCATTGAGTTGAATTTAAAACAAAATGTAGTAAGTATTATCTATTACGACAGAACGGATTTATTAAAAAAAACACACATGTAGAATATTGCACGGGTTGCTCCTTTAAGCCGCAATCACCCAAGGAGCCTATTTGCGTTTGACTCTGACTCTGTATAATGTTGGTGAGAATGTCCAGCTCCTTTCCTTTTTTTTTTTTTTCCCAATTTTTTATCTTTCGAAGTTACCATAATAACCTTTAAACTGCGCTGGGCTCTGAGGAGAGCTCCATTTCACATCCTTATACCTTCTGACCGGCGTGTCAGAGTTTTAAACACAAAAACAGTTGGAAAGGGGAAGACGAGATCTCAGCAAAAAACAAATCAGCGCCAACTTCTGCTTTAAGCTGAATGTGAAAAATGTTCTATACGGGGGGGGGGGGGGTTGTACATTATCTTAGATTGTAAGCTCTTCGGGGCAGGGATTTCCTTTCCTATTGTCTGATTTTGCTGTGCTTAATGTATTGTGTTAATTCCCTGTACTGTATTCTTTGTGAAGCGCTGAGTACACTTTTGGCTCTATATAAATAAAGACAGACAATACCTGCAAGGGGGGGGGGAGTAACTGCTTGGTTCCAAGTTTCAATGCTCCTTTCTAATGGGACTGGCTACTTAGTGTAGTCTCCCTCTTCCTTCACTTCCCTAATGTCCCTCATGTGAGAGGCACGTCTGCATAAACAAGCAGGCACGCTCTTGTAACCTTGTCCCCACCCCTTTCTGCTGCAGCCTGTCAGTGACATTTCTGCCTGCCTCTGATCAGCTCATTTAAAGGAAGAACTTGGCCGTTTTGCTGCATTCACTTAGCTGGAAGGATCCTGGTCTCTTTGGTCAACAAGGGAAGTTCTGTAGGATGCAACCAAGTGGAGAGCGATTTGTTACAAAGGGAAATTGATCTTTGAATTAGCGGGAGACAGCACACAACAGTTCTTTGACACAGAGATGAGCAGTGTCCCCTGCCCTGTAAGTGTCCTCGCCGTGCGCTGCTATGTTACTTGTTTCAGAGGAAGGGGATAGCGTTTGTATTGGGGGGCGTGCGTTTTTGGCACTCTTGCAAACGTCGATTCTTTGCATCTTGTAATAGTTCCATCTTTGTGTTCATTTGTGTACATTTCTGATCTTTATGTAAAAGACACCTTTGTAGATTTGTTGCAGGGTTTTGTTTGTCTGCTTCAGATGCCATCAACCCACCCATTTTTACGTTCTGTCATCTCTTTCTTCGTCGCAAGTGGCAATGTAATGATATTGTTTGTGAGGTCAAATAGACTACAGGAGAACATAAAGGCAGCCCAATAAAACATGATCCGTGGAAAGTATATATTTATTTTTAAATTGTTTAAAAAAAAAAATGTAGGCAAATAGGCATGACGTTAAATTAAAGTGGCAGCTACATGATGTATTTGAAATAACGTCTTTAAAAAAAAAAAGCTATTCTGGTAAGATTTAGTTTGAATGTCTAATTAGTATTTTCCTCCAAATATGCACCCTCCCCCTACCAAAAAGAGAGAACACGTGTGTGTGTGTGTGTGTGTGTGTGTGTGTGTGTGTGTGTGTGTGTGTGTGTGTGTCTATATAACAAAGTAAGGTAAATCAATCGAATATTCATGAAATTACTTTAATTTAGAGAGTGAGTATAAGATTTGTCACATTACATATGTGTTTTTTGAATATGTGTTTTTGTTTGTTGTTTTTACACAGTACAGTACTTTGTTTTTGGAACATAATAAATCATTGAAATGGTTAACTCCTTCAGTGCCAGATGGACCTGCAACGCTTTGGGTGTGAGGCCCCTCTCTGGCAGTGAAGGTGTTAAAAGGGAGTGTCTCCGGTGGTTTTGTGGTTTTGTTGACAAGTGACTGATGCAACAGGTTTTTACACAGAGATACACAACTTCTGTATCCGAAAACCACTTTGATACTGAGGGGTCAGCAGTGCAGTGGTAAGCGGGCAGCTTCCAATGGCGACCCCACCACGGCCTGCTTTTCTGCACAACTTGCTACCGCTCTGTTATGCCTAGAACCATTTTCACTTGCTGCACCCCATACCTTTTTATATCATCCCCCAGTGAGTAACCATCGGGTACAATACCTTCTCTCCCAATCTTCTAATGCAGCCGTTTAATGTAGCATTGCAATAACTTGTCAAATATGATTATATTTCCCTACCACACACACACGAGACGTACTCGGCCTATTAGCCGTAAACTGTAAAGCTATACATCTAAGTCACTTAATTCTAATCCCACTGTCTCTTAAAGTCTCCCGCCATACAGCTTAAATTGTAAGCTCTGTTCTCCCAATATATGTCTAGTACTGTATTCTTATCCCTGCATTTAGTATTGTGTGTGTGTGTGTGTGTGTGTGTGTGTGTGTGTATAGCGATATCTATCTCTCTCCTTTTAGTGGTGAACTCAAGTCATTTAAAAACATGTTTTCTTTCTATTAACAATTTCTGCCCGGCTCACATTGTGCTGTTATTCAGCTGGCATCGGTATCAGATTCGATCCTGACTTTCCACCGCATATTGCCCTTTTATATTTGGTATGGTATATGAGTGCCAGCTGGTAAAAGCCGGATGGGTGCAGTGTTTTAGGGGAATAGCGGCACTGTCCTTGCATGGCTTTTATATGGCTGTGCTGATATGCACGAAGCAGTAAGTGTGTTTTAAAGACTTCAGTGATTAATGAAAGGCTTGTTTGGAACCTTACTACTAAAGTATACATGTCCCGGCTGAATGCGTCTCCAGCTGTTCTGTGTTTGACATCTAACGTCTTTTTTCCCCCACTAAATGGAAATCTGGAAAGTGAGTGTCATTTTTAGGTTTCATTGAAATTATCGGTGGTCCCAGAAGACCTTCAAAATTAATTTCACTCCTCTGTCTCCTGCAGTCATTGGGGGTCATTCATTAAGCCGTGATGGTGCCAATGAGGCATTGAAAGTTAATGGACGTTTTCATGCGCTGGTAACCTGATGGGCGCTATCGCAGTTTAATCAATAACCTCCCATTTTCTTCTATATCCCTGTAGGCATATCCATGTGAAAGGCTACATTTTAGATACAAATCCTGTATTTTTTAATTGTGCAATACAAAGATTGAAAAATCCCGGCCCCCCCGACAATTTCCAAACTGACTGGACCGCAGTCAATGGCAACAGCACATCCATCATGCCTTACTAGCGCCACCGCAGCGCATGACATGGCGCTGATGTCGGCCACAGTGCTGATTGACAAGTTGGGTGAGTCAGTACTGTGCTGGTGCAGTTGGGGCAGGGGGACGAGGTGCAGCGCTCCGGGGGAGAGTGTGGCTGAGGGGTGGAGTGAAGAAGTTTGTGAATGAATCTGTCGGTGTGTGTCAAAGATACGAATTGACAGGGTGGGTGGGTAGGTGCCGTGACGCCCCCCCCCCCTCTTTACCAAAAGCTAGCCTCAAAAATAATGTCTTATATATAGAAGTAGTAGATACAGAATCTAAGGTCGTCCTCCAAACATTTATTAACTTGGCAGTGGTCCATGACATGGGCTTGCATGATTTCTTAGGTGGGTGGAAGGGTTGATAAATAAACTTCCCACAATGCATGGGGACATGTCCATGTTGTACATAGGTCTGCCTTGGCCTCCTGGTGGATACAGTATGTTTGTTTGAAGAGGTGCGTTGAAGAACCCCCTAATAATGCTGCTGTGTGCCGCCAACGTCCTTTTTATGCCTTACCGAAGTACTAATAAGAAGCTTTCCTTATCCTCCTAAGGGAAGCAGGACATTTGCTTTGTGTGGTTTGCCTAATTAGGGCTTGTTGGGCTTTTGCTAGTAAACTTGGTAAGTACTGTTGCAGTCTTTCAGATTGCTTAAGCTCTTTGCTATATATATATATATATATATATATATATATATATATATATACATACATACATACATACATACATACATACATACATACATACATACATACATACATACATACATACATACATACATATATACATATATATATATATATATATATATATATATATATATATATATATATATATTCATACTGCACAGGGGGAGGGATAGGCTTCAGTCACAGATACTGCTGCGACACACTTTATTCGAGCAAATACCCGGTATGTACCTGGCAGATACCTGGAATGCGCCGCTCCTCACCTCTGACAAGCCCCGTTGCGTTTGCCTTCCCAGCCTGGGTTCATGCCTGGCTGACGGGCGGCTGATCTGTTAAATGAGGATGATTAGGATTTAATAGGCTGCAATGCTTCGCGTGTCTACCAGATGGCATAAATTCATGAATTGTAATGCAGTGTATATATATATACTGTGCAGTATTGCAGCCAGCGGGAATTAAATGCTTCAATCCCTGCCTGAAAAATAACTCAATGTACTCGGGCAGAAAACAGTCACAAACCTCAATACACCCGGGTATACCCGAATTCGTGGGACTAGCCAAGCTCGAATAAAGTGTGTCGCCAGTGTACATTCCAGGATGCACTGTTAAAAAGTAAAAACCCTTTCTGGCTTCATTCATTGTAACATCGCCGGAAGAAGAGATCAGTGTATCTCGAAAGCTCGCACAAATAAAAGCATTTCGTTTGCCACAGAACGGTATCGTCTAGTTGTCTATTCGTTTTGATTTTCTGTGTGTGTGTGTGTGTGTATATACACACACACACACTATATCGACAAGCAATGGAACAGTCACCACTCTGCGAGTCCGCAGTTTTTGAAATATTGTTCCCATACCTGAAGCTTGTTGGAATATGTGATTAACTCATTTAAGTTTGATTAGAACCTTTACAATGATCAACTTTGATGTAAAATATATTTTGAAATGCTCTGGCCACTTCAAAACAGTTGATTTTATACACGTGCGTATCAAGCATTATTTAAAGCTGAAAATTTAGGATTGCATTATAGATATCTAAAACAGTTTTTTTTTTTCTTGTGGTTAATATTTTCTAAAGCTTTATCTGCTGCATTAAGAAGGTTAGTATAGCCAAGAATCTTCAAAAAGGGCAGAGTTTGCAACCTGTTGAAGGACAGATTTTTTTCCCACCTATGTAGACTTCTCTACCTGATCTAGATATTTTGTGAAGCTGGAAGCAAGATGCACGTTAGACACACTATAATGATGTTGGGTTAAACGAAGCACACAAGCCCACTCAATATTTTGACATATTGCTTCCTCATATATAATCTCCTTCTTGTCACGATTTGTTGTTTTAATTGTTGCCTCCACTTTTCCGTTAACTGGTAAAAAAATAAAATAAAAGTTAGGCCATGATTCTGTAAGACGCGATGCAGGTATCGCACCCGCATTCATTAACTGAAATGGCGATTAAAGACGGTTTAGAGTTGGATACCCTGCATCGACACTTAGTGAATCTGCCCCCAAAGGGAAGTTTCTTGCATATAAAAAAAAATAGACGTAAGGCTTTGTTTTAGTTTGTTGAAAATGTGAAATCAAATGATTATATCAGTGTTGTGCCACATGGTGAAGATGTGGGGGATTTCAATCAAACGTATACGTCCATAGAAATGTGTATTTAGTTTTCATGCTAAAGACGGCAGCCTGTTTGTGGCCAGCAAATGGAGTCGCCGTGATTCTATTCTGTGGCCTTTTGATAAACAGAACAGGTGAAGGCAGCTGGTGCTTTATTTCATGTTCAATATAATACATTTAGGGCTCAATTTGTTGGTTTCTGTTGTAGTTTAGAGGGTCAGAAGCCTATTTTAATCATTCATTTCACTCAAAGTAGCTGAATGTGTAGTCTTCTGTGTTTTTCAGGTTTTTTTCTTTTTGTAGAAAAATATAAATCTGACTTGGTTTTATATTCCAAATATTAATACCTGGGTGAAATCAGGTCAGAGAAATAACTGAAAGATCGTGAAAAATAGAGGGAGATTTAAAAAAAAGTGTGTGTTATATAATAGATATATAGATATATATTATCTGTAATACATGATGCTGATATTTGAAAAAACCTAATGTTATTCACTGCTTTAAAATGAATTGAATCTATGCTTATTTCTGCAATCATAGTGCCATATTGCTTTGCTTGATTTGCCAACCTCCCCAGAAGACTCTGAGTTTAACTCGCATGTTAATATCCCTTGAGCATGTCATGGTATATATAGACAGTGTTCGACAAACCTATACATTTGCTCGCCCCGGGCGAGTGGATTTAACATTGTGGCGAGCTCCTATTGGCCCAAGCAGCACACGTTTGGTACTAGGTGGCGAGTAGATTTTTTTGTGTGGCGAGTAGATTTTTTGGTGATTTGTCGACCACTGTATATAGATATATCTATATAAAAAATAATTGTCGTGTTAACTATGTTTTTAATAATCTCTAGTAGTGTTGTACCGGGTAGTGTTTAAAAAAAAAAAAAAAACCGGGTAACGGGTACCCGGCCAAAATCAATGGTTCTACCCGGCTGGGTACCCGATTACCCGGTTTGGCACTTACCTGCAGGGTGGCGGCGACATCTAGGTACAGCAGCTACGGTCCCGTGGCGGTGGCAGCATCGGAGGTGTCTTCAGCCGGCGGGGGACAGCAGGAATCTATTCCATTGCACCGGAGCAGGTAAGCAGTGTGTGTGTGTGCGCCGCCGGGGAACCATGTGACCGGAGCAGGAGACGGAGCGTTCCTATTGGACAAACGGCTGTCCAATAGGAATGCTCCGTCTCCTGCTCCGGTGATGTGATTCCCCGGCGGCTCACACACGCTGCTTACCTGCTCTGGTGCTATGGAACTGATTCCTGCTGTCCCCGCCGGCTGAAGACACCTCCGATGCTGAAACCGGACCGCTGCTACTGTTCCCAGATGTCGTCAGAAAGGTAAGTAATAAGATTATTTCCAGCTATCCTGACACTACCCCGCGCCGGGCCCACTTCTCAGTTGCCGGGTTCGGGTAATGTCCGGGTAGCTGGAAATGTGCCGGGTACCGGGTACTCGGTACACCCCTAATCTCTAGTTAGTAAAGTTACAATGGTAACCTGTGAACTGCACTGTCAGGATAATGTTTTTTCATCTTGCCGCACTCCTGTTAGATAATTGTAGTGGGCGTCCTTTTTCTGTGTAAGGTGCAGGCAGTTGAAGAGTGGCTGGGATCCCACTTCTGCCACGTAATTAAACTTGGAGCTGGATATCTTCTTGCCGCACCATTCTAATGAAGTCTTACACCCAACATTATAGCATAATAAACTGTTTTATTTGCACGTTGCAAATGCACAACGTTTCGGGGATGCCCCTTCCTCAGGTGAGATATTTAAACTGCACTAGGGAGATCGTTATTTTAAAGCTACTATTTTAAAAGCTATTTCATACTGCTCCCCCATCCCCTTTTTTTAATTTTCTTATTTTTATATGCAAAGCATGTTACAATGTATAATTCTACATTCTTACCTAAACTGGTAATCATTTGGTGCTCCTGCTATGAATCTGTACAAATCCTGATTGTGAGACTAACATAATGGCAGCTTCAGTCAGTGTAACTCAGCAGCTACAAGGTATCCTTATATTATTAAGGTAGCATTAGCTATTGTTACAGTTTGTAGCTTAAACTACTGGGAACATTGGCAACAAATTATCACAAACCGAAAAGTGTTACAGATATCTTGCACTGCTTGGAAGATGGGCTAAAACTTGCTATAGATATCAAAACAGGGGTGCGCAAATGTTTCCCCCTGCTTGCGCCCCCTTCTTACCTTGTCTCCGGCGTGACCCCGCAGCGTCATTTCACGCCGTATTGCCATGGTGATGCGCCGTCGGAGACAAGGTAAGAGAAGTTACAGAGGCATCCTGCGGTCCCCTGGCCTTTAATTTAAACGCTTTGGGGAAGAGCACAGGGCCTCTGTAAGCGTCACCCCCCCCCCTTGATAATCTTGCGCTTTTTGCACACCCCTGCTTTAAAACTCATTACAAATTGCATAAAGTTGAATAATAAAAAAATACCGTAAGTATTATACAATACTACAGAACTGATTTATTATTATTATTATTTTTTTTTAATCCATGTATGATTTCACATGTTTTGCTGCTTTAACCTAATATTTCCTGGACGAACCATGGAATTTAAAGAAACAGAGTTGGAATGGACAAGAAGAGCTGTCTTGAAGTACCATTTGAAATGCAAAACCAGTGTGAACCTCTGCTTGAGTAAAATAAAACTGGTCATTTATCCATGCACACGGCTAAATACTGAAAGTGTGGAGCACTATGGATGTGGCACTAGAAGTAGCTTTCATAATGGCGTCCAGTTACATTTCTGCTCTTCATTCCCAAATACTTCTCGGTAACATTTTACGCATACACATGAAGTCAATAGTGGGCTGAAAGTGCTAGAAGTTATTCTCTGTGTATTTGCCCTGCAAGACTAAGAATGCTGGAACATGACTATTCATGTGATTGCTATTCCTCTCTCTCAACTGTAATTAGGTAAAGTTAAGAAATGGATGTGCATGTCTTCCACTCCCCAAAACTTGCTTTAAGCACAGTCCTGTCCTACACTGGTTTAATTACAGACATGTTCATTGCATAATATCATGCACATAGGTACATTATCTCATTTAAATCTGGATGTTTCTCTGTGGCTTTCATAATAGTATCCAAAAGCCCATTCCAAGACCGCTATTTCATCCTTTTTGATTAATTTGCCTGAGTTTGATTATTGATTCGACACTGTGAGGCTGGTAGAGGTTGGGAACCAATGACGTTGCGATGGGCTGAGGAAAAAGTACATACTGTATGCATTTACAGATCTTCTTCCTCAGGTCCCCAAAAGCTGTTTTACCCCAATATTTATTTATTTATTTATAAAATATTTTACCAGGAAGTAATACATTGAGAGTTACCTCTCGTTTTCAAGTATGTCCTGGGCACAGAGTAAAACAAATAATACATGGTTACAAGTACAGTTACATAAATGAACAGGGTATACATTATATACAGGACATTGCGTGCACAGTTAAAGAAAATATATATTATGAGCGTATGAAACAGTTACAGACAGTGATTAAACTGCAGACAAGGATTCTGGGTAACTGCATGCAAATGAGCACTCCGAGAGAGGAGCTCGGTAAACTCGGATGAAGGGCATCTCGGCTCAATCTCGCTTTAACAACCATTCAGATCAATGGCGGGTAACGCCGGATTGAGCGCCAATTTACCTTATCAAGCCTTGGTGAATCTCGTCAAAGGTGTCACCTGTGCAAGACTTGCAAAGACACACATGCGTTTCTTACAGTAAAGGTATCTTGTATGTGGTCTTTGGTCATTGCAGAATCTGTAACCAGGCTCAGACTGCAATAAAACAAACGAATGTCGGTCAGCGGGTCTTCTAATTCCTTTAATCACTACAGTGCCCCTATTACGTACCTGGATTGTTATGGACTCTTGCTTGTTTTCTTGGGGCAGAGTCGCCCCTCTACGTCTGTTTCCGTTATCCGGGTCTTGGGTGTGTTTTGATCATTCAAGCAGTGCCACTCTTTCACTGTAAATGTTAGAGGGACATTCCTTCTCAGGACCAAAGTGAACTCATTTCAGGGGTCTCATCTAGGTAATTGATATATATTTTTTTCAACCCAAATCAACACCCGTTGGTATTTTTCATTTTGTTAAAAGTTAGACTTGGGAGAGGTTTGATTTCCCTCTGGCTGCTCCCTTTTGTGTGATGTTACTGTGAGATCAGCAAGTGCTTGTACAGCTCGAGTCCCCTCTCCCTTAATATTTGTATTGGCTCTGATGAGGACGGGGTGTGGATAAGGAGAAAGACAACATATGATTGGCAAACCTATCCCCATTCAGAGGCCCTAATAGTTTAGACACAGTCTGATGAAGCGTGGTGAACACGTGAAACGTGCGTCGGGAACGTAGGACGTCACGTCAGTGACGTCACTCGAAGTGGCGACATCCTACAATATCATACGAGCAGGCTTGTATCGTGAAAAGGCATTTATTCCGGTTTACTGCTATAATGTTTACCATTGCATTGGAGACTGTTGCAGCATAAGAGACTGTGTCTAAACTATTTTCCTTGATACTGCTATTTGCAACAAACCGTGTGTATTTAGTGTTTGTTTCTCAGTTCATACATATGAGGACTAACTAGCGGCGGTGAACACTGGGAGTATTGAAGGGGTTTCACGTCCGCATTCTGCGGGGATATACAGAGAGCATCATTACTAGTGATCACCCTATATTCTAAACACCACCTCTGATACCTTTATTGTACTGACATTGTATACACTTACGGTGTTACAATACTCTTAATATACAAGCCTTTCTCTGATTTGTTACAATTTTGGATGTGAGGATATGAATAAATCAATATAATAATTAATGATACTTACCTTATTACTACGATATTTATTCATATCAGCCACTACAATATGGGGATTTTTAATAATGTATCTGTGTTTTTAATGATCTATGTAGACGTAATAACATTTTATTATTTTTGATTTCCACGGCAATTCTGGGATACTTACCAGTTCTCCGCAGCATATCTGCAGGACCATTTGTTTTGTCCATCAATAGACCATATATGATTTGAGTGCTGTATAAAGGGGGAAACCTTTCTGATCAAATATTTTTTGATCAACACTGTCAATATCCTATATTTTACCCTCTAAGCACCAATCATTTACTTTGAATAGATATACACAGGTAACTGCGGACTCGCTTACACATTCTTTACTGTACCTTGTAAGAAGGGGTATTTTCTATCATATTTAGTTTAAACTATCTAGCCTTATTGCATCTAGTTAAGAGAAAACATTAACTGCCCAAAATAATATGCATATGTTACTTACAATGCAATCTATGGCGCAGTTTCTGTCAGTCTACAGTATAATTTACAGCCATAATGAGAGTTTCTCTACTCCAAAGATCATACAATGGTACTGTTTATGGTGCCTGGGCTCCTGGAGCATTGTTAAAAACTGGCTTGTTCTAAATAAACAATTATCGCTTGCTACAGTACTAGGGCACACCCTCTACCACACAGTCAGAGTAATTTAACCCATAAACTTTAGTACTGTATTTAGGTTTGGCGTTCTGATCGTTGGCTTCTGATTCCTCCCAAAATGTGACAGCTAAAGGTAACTGTCTGGTTTCTGCCGTCTTGCTGCTTTATGTATGAAGTGTATTGGTGGTTAACTGGTGGACACTTCGCTTTGAGGCAGGAAGTTTTGCAAAAGGTACAGAAGAGTTGTACGTACTTTAGTGCGCTGTCACAAGTTCTAAGCAATTATCTTCTACCACAGCCCTTTGTAATTAAACTAAAAGCAGCTGCAGAGCAATTTTTTTTTCTTTCATAATTGAAAGACTGAAATAGAAAGGAATATAAACCTTGTTTCTCAAATAGAGACGACTGAATTGCTTCAAATTACACAACCAGTCTCATTTCAGTTGTGGTTTGTTTTATATTGACGTTATAAATTTGTGATCTGTGATTTTTCTATTTTCTTCACTTGCTTGCTAGCTTTTTGTGGGGATTTAGTTTTGAACCAAATCCATTATTCCAGAATATATGGGACACATTTGATCATAAGCCTGAGCAGCTTCTTGTATTTGTGTTCAGGTTGCTCTAAGAGCTGGAGTATTGGCAGAGATGTCAAGTTTAACAACTTCAGCTTTGTGTGTTACAATTCATCTTGAAGTACAGTTATCTTAGGCTATTAGATGCTGACTCTGCTTCAGTGTATTAGAAGTGGGTAGGCTTTTTGTTGAAAGCGTTTATGGTTTGGAAATGGCCCAGTGTGAATTTGGTAAATTGCTTGCGAGGCTGTTTATGATGTTGGCGGGTAATGACATAGAAGATTCCTGCTGCTTTGGTTGTGATAAGAAAGCAGAATAGCTGATGTGTGAGAGCTGCTGACGCTTTCAATGGACATTCCCTAACCAATGGCTTGTGAGCAAAACATATAGAATTACTCTGGAGTGTTTTCTTACACTATGTCTTGGTAAACAATGATGTATATTTTATTTTACAGCACATTTCAACCCCCCCCCCCCCTTTAGAGTTGCGTGCAATATTAATGCTTTACCTTTCTGTTATATGTATAATTCTTCCGAAGACTTGAGCCACACAGCGCCTCCCGTTGCATCATTTGTTGGCGCACTTTAAGCACTACCATAATGCTTTTCTTGGAATTATTTTGACTGGAGATGGGATCTGCTAGACTGGTGGAAATATAAGGTACACTAATTCAATGCACGCCGTTTTAAAGGTACTTGATAGCATCTAATGGAGTTACCATAAACTGAGATTGGTCAGCCACTACTTTTGGATTGTTACATTTCAAGCAATGCATATCAGGCCTTCTGGTAGTAAAAGGGGTATTTATTATTATTATTATCCTAAGTACAGGTGGTCCTCGTTATCAAACGTAATATTCGACTCCATATAATGCATTCTGCTGAACGCATTCTCCGTCGGAACGGATTAACATTGGATCTGCAATCCAACGGCGGTTTGTGGGACGGATTCTCACGGATAACCGAGGAACGCCAGTACGGGTATGCAAGGGCCAGTGCTCGGCAAGTTAAATGACTTACCTTCACATCCACTACAACCTAGACACAGACATACTCCCTATATCTCCTACATACTAATGGACGGAAGGGGAAAAAATGTCTGAGAATATTGCCTAACCTTATGACCTATTTACCCAGCCCCTCCTACCTCTACCTCTCTTCACCCCTCCCCCCAGTGACCGTACCCCACCCCTCCATCTCCCGCCCTGGGCAGGCAGTCATGGGGACCGGGGCAGGAGGGGGACACCACACAGCACCAGATCAGGAGCGAGCACGCGTCACTGGGAGGCTCATGAATATTCATGAGTCTACAGAAACTGAGAGCAGTACATCGCCCCGCTGGCTGAACTTCCCCAATCTTCGCCGATTGATGGGCAGCTTTGCTACTCACTAGGTATGTTAGAATTGTATTGATGCAACTATTGAAGTTGAAATAAAAACTTAAAAAATAAATGAAAAAATCGCCAGCAAGGACTGCAGCTTTAATTGTATAATGAGTTTCCCATCATCCAGTTTATTTTAATATGCAAGGCTAAAGTCATAAGGCATGCAATTAATTTGCATCACTTCAAACTGTTCACATTGCATTCTACATTAAGGGGGAGATTCATTAACGCTGATGCGAGGGATTGCACCCAATCCGGCATTAACTTCCTTTCAAGTCAATGGTAAGTACAGTAATGGCGGATCGGTGTGGGACTCCACGTATTAGGGCTTGGTAAATCCCAACCAACGAGGTCTTCAGTCAAAGACAAATGGATTTGCCAAGGTCGACCCCAACTACTTTTTGGCAAGTGACTTTTTTTCTTGCTAGTTGTATGTTCTGGATATTCCACCATTTAGCAGCTCCTTTGATACAAACCTAATGTCTGTTGTGTGTAAATATTAAGATATTGAGCTGTTGCATGTTCTATGCAAGGGCACTGGAGTTCAACTCCCATTTTTTTTAAATGTTGCCAGACTTTTCCTAGCATCAGAAATACGTCTCCACAACCAACATATTGGAAGGCACGTTATTTTGCTTTGACCTGCTTTAGAGCGATAATTGGAAATGGGGAGCAATGTGAGTCGGATGCCTCGTTGCTGTTGGGACAGCCTTTAAAGAAGTACAATGTATTGATAGAGCAAGTACTCTGAAGGGAAAAGGGAGGGATCGGGTTGGAGGAGATCTCCCTCTTTTCATCACACAGTTTAGTACTCGGTCAGAACAAATTTAAATAATTGTGAAGAAGCATTGGAGGATCCTTCAACTTGACCCCTCCATTAGCTCTAGTCAGTGAGGGCTCTAGTTTTTTCTTCCGTAAGGCCAAGACGTTGGCAAATCACTTGTCTCCCAGTCTGTTTCAAATTGATCAGTCATGTTAACAAACATGCAATTGTTGCATGACATGTTCTGCTATTGCAGGTATCCGCCCGTTTTGCTTCCACAGTCACAGACAGAAGTTATGGTATTCAATCATTTATTGATTTTGAAACTAATTTTGTCATTTTATCTTCCGACCTGTGGCTGTGGTAAGCAATAAGTAGGACGGACTATTCGGTTTCTCAAACAATGAATTCAAGAACACCTAAGATTAATCAAAAAAGCAGATCTCAATCATCCCGTTTCGAAACATACTGCCACTTGTCCTATGGGCAAACCAGAATTGTTTACCTTTAAGGGTTTCGAACACATTCCACCTCATATCAGAGGGGGGGATCGTGTTAAACTGGATAGAAGAGAGATGCACTGGATTTGTATGTTACACACCAGAACACCCTTAGGTCTCAACACTGATTGAGATATTAGCAATTTTTTATAATCTTCTTTCTCCCCCTTTATAACATATGTTTTTGTAAGTATAATAAAGTTATGTTTTTAACAACATGTGATGACGCTTTTGACGTCATCACGTCGGCTTGTATGGCTCAAATTTACGGAGTTACTTCCGGAGTTCGGCGAGCATACAAAAACCTGTGTTGGAGGTAAGATTTTCATACACTTTGACAAAGCTCCACGGAGCGAAACATGTCAGTGTAATTCTCTTCCGTTTTGGCATTATAAATCATTTTATCTTTACCCTCTTCGCTGAATTATTCTAGTGGTGCGGCGCTTTTGGCTTTATGCCCTTTCTTTTCTCCATCCATTTTTTAAAATGGTGCCGGACATTTCCACGCATCAGAAATACGTCTCCACCACCAATATATTGGAAGGCACGTTATTTTGCCTTGACCTGCTTTAGAGCGATAATAGGAAATGGGGAGTAATGTGAGTCAGATGCCTCGTTGCTGTTGGGATAACTCGTTGGCCTGTGTGAATTGATGTATAGAAATTTATATTTTTATAAATACATTATGTAATCTGATTTTCATGCCCCCCATGTAACAAAAACTTGGGGTATCTCCCATCAATAGAGGGAAAAAATGAAATGTTACATATTTTTTTGTTTTGATATCCTTATTTTTTTGGAAAGCCAATGAGATTGTGATGGGACATCCAATTTCAGATATTGTCTGACAAACTGTTATATAAATAAAAATGGTGAAAGCTATAACATTTGTACAATGTCTTTGTAAGCTTCAGTTATTACATTTGTAGTATATTGAACTTTCTTAATATCATAATTAGTAGTAGTCCTTTTTATTTGTACTGTGACATTTGCTTTTCTTCTCTCAGGAGGTTTAAGATGGCATTCCATGTTATTTGCATATACCAGAACGGCCCCTGTTTAAATCTGAATTAATACAATAGTTTTACAGCTGATAGTCTGTGCTATTTCAGTCAGGCTGTTTGTCCCACAAGGTTTTGTTCTTGGATTTATTTCTAGCCTGTATTAATATTGGGTGGGTGGAGAATGTTACAAACTCAGTCTGTGTCTCTGATTCTACTTTCCTCCTTTTGGGCATACAGAGCTGTTTTATCCATTGAAGATTCATTCACCTTTGCAACAAAAAAAAAAAATTTGTTTAAAAAAATAAAATAAAACTTGATTATTTTTATCTGTTGTATTTCTGCCTAAAACTAAAAGTTATTGTTGAAAACTTTCTGCTGACTAAATATTTTCCCTGTGGCATACACAAGAGGCAATATATCCTACACAGATATTTCAGAGCTTTGTAAATCTCCCCTGTGTTTAGTAGGCTGCGTGCTGTTGATGAAAAGAAGGGTAAATCATCCCCTGCTACCACAGTTCATCTGTTGCTAAGCTGCGGGTGCTACTAATGCAACTAATGCAAAGTGTGCTATCTGTGCATCTCCCCACACTTGCAAATGTTGCTGAATTGCTATCTTTTTTCACCCAGAGTACACAAATACATTTGAAGTTTATTAAGACGGCAAACATGGAAAGTTCTAATGCAATTCCATTGTTTGAGCAAGATGGGAAAGATTGAACTCTCACCTGGCAAATTAACATGTTTACAGTGCTACAGGCTGTGTCTATGTATTCTGTGGCTGTTTAGCCACCGAGGGACAGTTGGCTATGGCCTCTTCGGCTCTGACGTAGGTGCTATGGTTTTTAGGATTAGGGGGTAAGACTTTTAGGGTGAAAGGTTACAGTTTTTAGGGTACGGGGTTACATTACCTGCAGCGTTGAACTATCATGGCGGTGAAAAGGGGGCGCGGCCAATTATCCTAGATGCCTTCTAGATTCCCATATTTCTTCCTTAATCGAGAAACGGAGGCAACCAAAATTGGCAGGACATTCAATGACAATGTTGAATGTGAGTGTTGCACACCTGCGGGGACATAACCCCACGGCGATAGCAGGATTCTTTCTCTACTGTAAGGGTTACTCCCTTGGGGGCTGATTCAATGAAATCCAAATCGCTGCAATTGGCCGATAACCGCCTTTGGCTGGAATGGCAGTGCGATCAGTCACTTTGTTGTTTTTAATAAAAGAGCGACTAACGGGCAAATTCAATATAGTACTGGGGTTCGCTTTCCCCAGGCTGGCTTCCATGTTTGTCACAGTTTGAATGAAGCTGATCTCTTCTCCAGCACAGAGAAGGAACTTCCCAGCCTATTAAATAGGGGCTTGGCAGTGGTTCAGAGATGTTCGTGGTAGGTAGGGGGAGTCAACAGTTAAACTTTATTTCTTTTACAACCCCCAATTTTTTTCTTTTTTTTTTTTCCTTTCATTCCTTGGAAATAAATTAACTTTGCTTTTTCTATGTCCCTTACATTTGCACATTTTGTTCTCCGGGTCAAATTAAATGACCTGAAGTCCGGTAAAGTCCTACTTGGAATTAACTTGTAACTTTGTAACCGGGACAAAAAAAGAATAAAACACGAAAGAGATAAATAGCATGTAGGATTGCCCATACATTTTTATCTTAAAATGTATGACATTTTATTACAAAAAATACATGTAATTATGTCTTGTTTAAGTATGAACTGCAGCCACCTACAACATGCATATATAACATATACACAAACACATCAAATGTGCAAAATATGACAATACAAATAACATTGAGGGATCTCTCTCGAGTACCGTGAACGAGTTATTATTTTCATGAACACATTAAAACACCTGAAAAAAAGTTTTTCAAAAATATCCCAAAGAAACCTTTTTTGTGGGGAAAAAATTCAATATTGAAAAGTCCCAAATAAGCGTCAACTAATACATTTCCAAAATTAATTTAGAACAGGTTTCTTGTTTTATCCTTGCATTCCGTGAGGTAACGTGAACCAAATTCGTTTGTTTTTGCTATGTCGTAAGAACGTAGGTAGCACTGCGGTTCCTAGAAGTTAGAATGAACTCTGCTTACAAGCTTGTGGAGTACTGCATGATCGTTTGTCAAGGCGTTCATATGTTTCTACATGTTCTGATTCTAGATCATCCCAAGCTTTTAGGCACTTTCTTGTTCCCGTATTGACCCAATAAGTCCCTCAGCAAATCAAGTCAACTTGACTAACAAATTGCCTAATGATCAGTCTCTGCGTAAGTGTCCTGAATTGATGTCATCATTTGGTTTACTCCATGAGCTGGTAAGCAGAGTTCATTTTAATTTGCTGGAACCATAGCGGCAGAACATGGGACCAGGAATTGAATTAGGAGTGCACCAATTCTGGATTGGAACCTTCAGTATATTATGTTGGAGCAATCTGAACTGCAAAAAGTAAAATGTTTTTAGTGTACATTACCCCTTGTAGGCCAGGGATAAATGTGAACACCTACAATATTTTGATTTATTTATTTATTTATTTATTACCAGGTAGCTAATTTTTTTTTTTTTTTTTCCAAATTTTTTTATTAGGCAATAATAATTGTTAACAAATTTGTTAAAACAGATCATATGTGGCCTAATACAGTTTTTAACATTTTGAAAGAAAGAGACTCCACGTCCCCCTGTTCCTCCGGGGTCAATCGGGGTAGCATGGAGTTGAAACAGAAAGAAGATGAAAGAGAAAGAAGAGGGGGGGGGGGGGAGGAGGGAGGGGAGCGGGTGTATCACCCCCTCGTCCTGATCCACCCAAACACTTGCCATCTTCTATGATGGCCTCCAGGGCTGTATTTATGTATTAGTTCTATTAGTCTGGGTCATACGTGTGTACCACGGATCCCAAGTTTTGTTGAAGGTGGTAGTGGACCTTTTCACAAATGCAGACAGTCTCTCCATGTCTTTTACATCATTGATTCTGTTTATCACCGTCTGTCTGGAGGGGGGAGACACCTTCTTCCAGGCGGCTGCCACCGCACATCTGGCCGCCGTGATGATAAGGGAGATTAATTTGCCTGTTGGTCTGTCCAGTGTCTCTAAGGGCCTGGCCAAGAGGTAGGTCAGCGGTTCAATTGGGATTGTGAGGTCTGTGACCTCTTTTATAAGATTATGTATAGTTTCCCAGTATTTTTGAATTTCTGGACATGACCACCAGATGTGGGCCATGTCCCCCCGTTGACCGCAGCCTCTCCAGCATAGGTCGGAGGCCAGTGGGTAGATTTGGCTAATTTTGGCTGGGGTAAGATACCAGCGAAACAGGATTTTATAAATATTCTCTTTTATTGTGGTGCATATGGAAGTTCCTGAGGCTGTTTCCCAAATACTTTCCCAATCCTCTCGGTCTATAACAATGTCCAATTCTGCTGCCCAATGCAGCATATAGTCGTGCGTCGGAGCTTCTGAGGCTTTCTCAAGCTCTGCACATATTTGCGTTATAAGACCTTTCTGATGGCCGGGCTCTCTGCAGAGCCTTTCAAAGCCAGTGAGAGGGGGAAATTCCAACGTTGGGGATAGTGTTTGAGTGAAGTGCCGAATTTGTAGGTATTTGAAGACGTTTAGGTCTCTTAGTTCATATTTGGTCCGTAGATTTTGGAAACTCAGGAACTGCCCAAAGCTCAGGAGGTCAACAATTGCTCTGATATTTTTGGTTTCAAATTGGTCAAATTGTCTGGGCTCACATCCAGGTGGGAATTTTGGGTTTTTGTGGATTGGTGTAAGTTGGGAGTGAGGTGACATGAGCTTAAATTTATATCTGCATTTCGTCCAAATTTCCCAGGTGTGTCTCATTGGGCCTAATTGGAATTTGTTACTTGGCATGTCTTCCTTACTCATGGACCAAAGGCAAGCTGGCAGTGAGGGCGTCCCGGCATAATGTGTTTCTATACCTAGCCAGCAGCATTGTTTCGGGCTAGTGTTCCAGACCACCGCCTGTCGCAGTTGTGCGGCAGGTAGTATCTTGATACGTCTGGGACTCCTAGTCCTCCTCTCCCCCTTGGGGCCAGAAGAACCGTTTTGGCGACTCTAGGTTTTTTACCTTGCCAAATAAAGTGGAGAATTGATTTTTGAATATTCTTTAATTCTGAGCCAGGGATGGGGACCGGGAGTGTCTGGAAGTAATATAGCAATCTAGGGAGTATGTTCATTTTAACCGAGACCATCCTCCCGGTCCATGATATTTGGTATCCTCCCCATTTGTTTAGATCTTGTTTGATTTTTTTGAACAGTGCCGGATAGTTATGTTGGTAAAGAGTTTGGTAAGTCCTCGATATCTTAACTCCCAAGTATTTGATACAGGAGGAGCTCCAACGATAGTCAAAATTTAATTTGAGGAGTTTCACCTCTGGCTCTGGCAGGCTTAGATTCAGGGCCTCCGATTTGTCTTGGTTTATTTTATATCCTGAAATTTGTCCAAATTCATGGAGTTCTTTATGAAGGTTGGGTAGGGAGATTTGAGGTTTCGAGAGGGTTAGTATGACATCATCAGCAAATAGGGATATTTTGTGCTGCCTTTGTCCAATTTCTATTCCCTGGATGTCTCTATTGAGCCTTATTGCTGATGCCAGCGGTTCTATGGTTAGTGCAAAGAGGAGAGGAGATAAGGGGCACCCCTGTCGAGTACCATTTGTAATCTCGAACCTCTGGTTATTGCCGCCAGGTAATTTTACCGTTGCTGATGGGTTGTGGTATAATCTGCGGACCCCCTCTAGGTATGCGTCTTTGAAGCCGAATTTACGCATAGTTTGGTCCAGGAATTGCCAGTTTATCCTATCGAACGCCTTCTCTGCGTCTAGGCTTAATAAAAGTGCCTTGGTCCCCGAGAGGTGGACATGCTCAATTATGTTGATTATCTTCCGAGTATTATCTGAGGCTTGTCTGCCCATTACGAATCCGACTTGATCTATATTTATGAGCCTCGGTAAGATGGGATTTAATCTGTTAGCCAGAATTTTACTATATAGTTTGAGATCACTGTTAAGTAGGGAGATTGGACGATAGCTTCCACACTGCATCGGGTCTCTGCCGTCCTTATGAATAATGGCCAGATTGGCTAGAGACATTGATGCGGGAATCTGATTCCCTTCCAAGAAATGGTTAAATGTAGCTAGAAGATGTTTGGATAGTGTGGGCAGGAATCTTTTATAGTAAACATTGGTGAAACCGTCAGGACCGGGAGACTTGGTGATCTTTAATGATTTGACCGCCATTTCCAGTTCCTCTTTTGTAATCTCAGCGTTGAGGACTGTGTTTTCCTCCTCCGTTAAGGTGGGGAGTTGGCATTTATTCAGATATTGTGTTATATTTTCTATGGTTATTGGTGGAGAGCGGTCATTTTTGGATCTGAGGTTATATAACTCCGTGTAGTATTTAGTGAATTCTTCTGCGATTTTATTCTCACTATATTGTATCTCACCAGATTTACTTTTGATAGCTGTTATTTGGGATCGCTTTTGCACCCCTCTTAGTTTACTTGCTAAGAGTCTGTCAGCCTTGTTTCCTTTGTCGTAGTACAGTTGGTTTGTCCATTTAAGGGCCTTTTCCACATCCTCCAGCTGAATTTGCCTAAGTTTTGATCTAGCTGCAAGCAATTGTTTATATAGTTTTTTTTGTAGGATCTGCCTTATGGGCTTGCTCTATTGTTTTAATGTTATCGGTTAGTTCCTTGATTTGTATTAGGCGGGCTTTTTTCCTATGGGAGGCGATGGAGATGATTTTCCCTCTGATGTTTGCCTTATGGGCTTCCCATAGGATTGCTGGAGAGGAGACTGTACCTGTGTTGAAAAAGAAATAGTCCTTAAGTGAGGCTCTTATTTCCCTTTCTATCTCTGGGTGATTTAATAGCGAATCGTTAAGTCTCCAAGAGTAATTTGTTGTTTTTTCAAAGGGGAGTGATAATGTCAAGGTGATTGGGGCATGATCCGACCAGGTGATAGAGCCAATGTCTGAATCAGTGGTTGCCGCCAGTACGTTTTTTGTGGTCAGGAAATAATCTATTCGAGAATAAGTCTGGTGAGGAGCTGAGTAAAAAGTATAGTCTCTCTGGCCCTGATGCTGGGATCTCCATATGTCCACTAATGAGAATTCGCTTAGAATTCCCCTAAACCTTTTCCCTTGATCTGGGAGTGGGTTGTGCGGGGGGGTCCCATCGTGGTTGATCTATCCTCGGTGGGGTTTAGCACCATATTTAGGTCTCCTCCCACTATCATCGAGGATTAGATATCCCGGGTCGACGCCCTCGAGAACAGTCTGTAGGAATTCAATTTGGTTTTCGTTTGGGGCGTATACATTGATCAGGGCAATTGTCGAGCCCGCTAAAGAGCCATACACCACTAGAAATCTACCTTCTGGGTCCGCTGTTGTTTTGATATGATTGAATGGGGTGCCTTGTCTGATCAGGATAGCTACACCCCTTTTCTTACTGCTGAATGAAGCAAAAAAGCTTGTTGGGAACATTTTTTTGAATAAATTTGGGGGGTCCTGGATGTGAAGTGGGTCTCCTGTAGGAATATAATGTCCCCCCCTGTTTTTTTCATGTCCTGGAGGGCCAATCGTCGCTTTCTATGATTTTGCAGTCCTTTTACGTTTAGAGATCTGACTCTAATCGGAGCTGACGTTGCCATTTTAATGCTTTAAATTTAGTGGGGAGAGGGGGGGGGGGCGGAGGGGAGAGGGGGATGGACGGAAGGGGGAGGGGGGGGGGGAGGGGGGGCGGAGGGGAGAGGGGGGAGGAGGGGGTGGGGGGGAGAGGGGGGCGGGGGGGAGGAGGGGGAGAGAGGGGAGCGGGGGGGAGGATGGGGAGAGAGGGGAGCGGGGGGGAGGAGAGGGGGCGGGGGGATAGGGGGAAGGGGGGATAGGGGGGAGGGGGGGGTGGAGGGGAGAGGGGTTGAAGAGGGGGGGGTGGAGGGGAGGGGTGGTGGAAAGGGGAGGAGGGGAGGAGGGGGAAAGGGGGGGGGTGGAAGTGGGAGGGGGGAGGGAGGAAGGGAGAGGGGGGAGGGGGGGGATGGCGAGGGAAGGGAGGGGGAGGAATCCACAGTTTGTATGGCAGACTACCAGTGGGGACATTTATATTGGTGCAGCTGCTGCCTTATGTATGGTCCACGACGCGTGTATGTGAGTACAAGTTGGGTCAACATTGTGCAGGTTACAATGAGTCTCTCTGAGACCAGTGGCTCTGGTTAGAGCTTCTTTGGGCTCATTCTGTGCTCAGTCTGCTGGTTGGCGTCGTCCTAGTTGGCGGTGGGTTCCTGGATTATTGAGTTTAAGAGCGTTCTCTTTTGGGCTAGTAAGGAATGGCTGGGGAAGGGGTAAGGGAAGCAGAGGGGGGGGACGGGGAGGGGTTAGGGAAGCTAGGGGGCAGGGAAACAGGGGGGTGGGGATGAGGAGGGGGAAATGCTAGGGAGCGAGTGGAGGGAGGGTTAGCAGGGAATAGAAGGGTTAGGATGGGGTAGGGGCAGCTTTATTAATAACTCCTACTAACTTTAAACTTTAAACCTTTTAGGGATGAAGGTAAGCACTTGTCATTTTTTGTTGCCGTGCGCATGTCTGGTCTGGAGTGTATTTGTGGGGGCCCAGAGGTCACCAGCGCAGACAGGTTTTATTCCCGTATGCTGAGAGGCCCCACTCGTAGCAAAAATGTACTTACAGTTTTCTGTTGGTGGAGGGGGGGCCCGATCTCGTGCCTGAGGTGGATCAGGATGCAAGCTTTGTGAGTGAGGAGAGACTCCGGGGTTTGCGCTGGCTCTCTCTGCTCCTTAGCCGCGGCCTGCTGTTTAGGGCCTCGTGCGGTACTCGGCCCGGCGCCATCTTGATTTTTCGGCGAGGGATCCGCGCTCCGCTGAGACTGCGGGAAGAAATTGATTGCGCCCTGGCCCGGCGTCGCTCTTTGTTTGGTAGTCATCGCGGGGTGCTTATGTGGTAGGAGGTAGTTTTTTTTTTTTAGTTTTTTTTTTTATTATTTATTTTTTTTAGGGTCGAAGGGTGAATTGAAGGGTATTTGTGAGTGTGGTTATATGTTGGGGCCTGTGGAGCTCAGCTCTCACACGTCCATGTTCTTTGGCGTGCCGGACATGCCCCCAAGCCCCCTCATTTCTGAGGTGTCATTTACATATGTACTTTTTTGTATTTCCTTGCTTCTTTTATTTATTTGTTTATTTCAGTTTTTTTGCTTTTTGTTCCCCTCCTCTGGGGGGCCGACCCCTTATTCCTTGATATTTTTGGTCCTCTCCCTCTATTGAGGGCCACCTCAAGAGCTGCACTGGGCCCAGTGGGCTCTTTGTGCTAGATATTGGGACTCAGGAATATAGTTGGAGTGGGGGGAAAGTGTGGTGAAAAAGCCTCTTTATTGATTTGCAGCCCGGCAGTCTGTTGAGAGGCAGCACGATCAGTGGGCTGCACGGTCGGGTGGACCAAGATGGCCGCCAGCCACCTTCAGCAGGGCCGCCCGTAACTCCTATCAGAGCGCCTCCTCTCTCCCCTCTCTCCCCGACCGACAGTCCCACTCGTCGCCTCCGGGGCTCACGAGACCCCTGAAGCTTAGGCCAGGACACACTTCTCTCTCCTGTCGGGTAGACTGAGTCAGGCTCGGCGCCTCACATGTCGGACGGCGCCATCTTGTGACTCCGTTTTGGCGGGAGAGCGGGGATGCGTGGCGGTCGTGGGAGAGGGGCTGCTGGTGTTTCCCTCCTTCCTGCACCGATATCAAATTGCCCCAGTGGCAGCAACTGCCCCTACCTTTTAATTGTGGACACGGTCACGGTCACTTTTAAGGGGCTCCACTTCAGATGCGCCGCACGATCCCGGCCGCCATCTTGGATTTCCTGATGAGGGGAAGCTGTGCACCAAGAGCGCTCAGACAGCACTTTTTGCCTTGTTAGTCAGGTCCAAGGACCTGGTTTCCTGTGCTTGGAGCTTTGGGCAGTCTTTTAGGGCTTTTTCCCCTGATCTTAGAGGGCTTTTTTGTTTGTTTAGCTCGGTGTATTCGTGGAGCTAGGCAAACCTGTGACCAACTCGTTCAACCTCCAGGCCACGCCCCCTCACCAGGTAGCTAATTTTTATTGTTGAAGTTTATTTTTATTTTTTTATTTATTTTTTCATTTATCGTTGTGCTTATTTTTCAGATGTTTGAGGAATGAATAAATGAGAAAATAGTAAGTAGTTCTCTGTACACTGGAGGGATCCATCAATATTATTTTAACTGTTATAGATATAGATACATATATTTCTCTAAGGATGTCTGCACATCCCTCTGTAATAGGCTGAACGGCCTGTCACTCACGCAGGGACAGCCAGTGACACTGTACATCCTGTGTAATGAGACTGCACATTGGCTGTGAATATCTTGTGTCACATATGAAGTCTCTGTGGACTTTAAATTGGAACTGAGGAATACAAGAATTGAATTCTGCACTTCATCAACCCTGCAACTGTGAGCTTTCTAAATGCTCCGATAATTTATTTTTTCTCATCTAAAGACTAACTTTCTACGCTGCTGTTTAACCTTCAGTACTACACTGCCCTCCCAGGCCTGATTTATACACATGCTCTTTCTACTCCTACTCCTCCTCGTATCCTCCAATACCTTGGAATGCTCTGCTCCTACTGTACCTCTCTCCCTGCATCTCATTATGCACTACCTATTGCATTTTTTTGTTTTGCTGTTTCCTCTCTCCTTTGTAAACATCTCTTCTCTCCAACCTCCCCACATTCCTCCGATCAACTTCTTCATCTCTCCTTCCCCCCCACCTATGCATGTGCCTATACACTGTACCACTATTTACACACACTTTTCCCAACAATGTCAACACCCCTCTAATAAAAAGCACCCTACACAGATTCTCTCTCCCCCCCCCCCCCTCCCCTTTCAGTCTCTCTACTTTTACTATCCCTCTCTTCTCTCTCAAGCCTGGACCCAGCCATATACACACCTGCTCTCGCCCCCACCTTCCTGCCACCTCTTTCCCTGCTAATGGTGTTAACATATCTAATTTAAGGCCAACCAATCTTAAAACTAACCTCTCAAAAGAATAATCCCAATAGCCTGCACTCATGGCTACTGTCCAACACCCACAGTTGCTCCTATCAACCATTGTGGCCAAGCACAGCCATCTACTACACGTATTCCCTCACCTGTTGTCTCTGTAAATCTCCCAACATACCACTTGCATTATAAACTCTCCCGGACAGGGATTTCCTTTCCTATTGTCTGTCTTTACTGTGCTTATTGTATTCTAAGAATTCCCTGTGCTGTAGATATATATTTTTTAACGCTTAGTACACTGTCGGCGCTATATAAATAAAGATATAAATACATACATACCTCCCCCTCTTTAGTAGACTGCGTGGCCTCTCACTCAGGAAACACTTGTTGAAGGGATTTTAATGACAATGGAGACAGCAAGGAGAGGAGCAAACAGATGAGGGAAGGGAGTGTAGTATGCACAGAGAGGAGCAGACACTTTTAGGCTGCGGTCCCAGTAATGTCTGTGACACGCGTGCCCGGCAGGGGGGGGGGCGGCGGCGCGTGCACAGCGCTAAATGCGATCTGCGGTCTGTGAGGAGAATCTTGCGACGGGAGGGGGCGTGGTCGGGGATTTGCGGGGCGTGGCCATTACGTCACGCGGCTGGTTCGCCCTCATTGGGTGAACCGCCGGTGGGGGCGTGGCCACGCCTCCGTCGCTAGGAGTAAACTCAATTTGATTGAGTTGGGAAAAACCTTGCGGCGCGGCTGCACCTTCAGCGTCACGGTGCGTACTGGGCCCAGCCCCATTGAGGGGCGGTGCTTAACACGCACAGTGCACGCCGCGCCGTGCGCACAGGCTGTTACTGGGACCGCAGCCTAAGGCAGAAAGAGACAGCAAGGCGAGGAGGAGACGGAGAGACAGAGGTATGACGACGAGAAGGAAATGGAGAGCAGTGTGAACATTGGGCAGGAGGGAGTGCAAAGAGAGGAGAGAAGGAAAGGTCAGTAGGAGGAAAAAACAGAGGAGCAGACTGTCAAAGGGAGACACCTGGAGCGGGTAGGACCTCCTGTGGCCGGAATAGCAGGGAGCAGGTAAGGATTGTTGGGGTCACAGGCTGAGGTCGGAGGCAGGCAGCAAGCAGGATCGTCTGGGTCACAGGCAGGGTTTGGTGGCAGGCAGCAAGCAGGATTGGCAGGGTTCGGTGGCAGGCAGCAAGCAGGATCATCTGGGTTCAGGCAGGTGTCGGCAACAGGAAGGCAGGAGCGGGACAGAGAAACAGGTACTGAGACCAGGGCGCAGGAACAAACGGGGACAAGCCAGATCATAGGCAAGGACCTTTTAATAAGTAATCAGGACTCTGAGGAACAGGTCAGATCAAGTCATGGCAGAAACAGGAGTCAGGATCACAAAACAAAGTCAAGGGTGAAACAGGAAACTATTAGGACAGGAGCAACAAGAGGAGACAGACGGAGGAACCTAAGAGCAGACAGAAAGCAGAAGCACACCTGGAAAAACAGAAACTGGGGGAGAGGGAGATTTAGGAAACTGTCAGGGCTATTCCTGACACAGACGCTGTAAGACGGGAAGTGCAAAGAGGAGCAGCGCACGATGGAAGATAGAGTAAGGTGGAAGAGGGGACAATAGACAGCAAGGCATTACAGGGAGTGGTGAAAACAATGAGTAATGTTTAATAACCCTTCCGTTCTTCTCGATCGGTTTGTTACGCTGGGTACTGTTAATTTTACATATTTGATGTGTTTGTGTATAACTCTGTGTATTTCAATGGGAAGCTGGGGGATTTTACGTATTCGTTCCTATGACCAAAATGTTGTATTGGCTATGACATATTTTAAGGTTAATTCTTGGTGATGTATGTATGTATGTATGTATGTATGTTTTAATTTACTTTTACATGTAAGAATTTTTTTTAAATGATCCCTTTAAAGTTACTATGTAAACATGTTGAAATTAGACATTGGAGGGTTTTGTTTTTCTCTTATGTCACTGTGTGTTCAACAAGAGTTTGCACAGCGAATTTATTTTCCCATGTCCCCCTTACACTCTCCGGGGGACGAGGAAACACTTGACAAACAATGAGAGCATCTGAAGGAAATGAATTAACTAAACAAAAGCAGCCAAAGGTTTGCTTTAAGGATGGTTACATTTATTTAAGGAAGCCAATTACTGTAGATTGTTAACTACTTTATACATTTTTGGTCAGCTACCAGCGATTGCATCCATAAAAGCTGTTCTTTCCAAAATGGTAAAATGTAGCAAAACAAGAATTCTATTTATTGTATGTAGTTCTAGGCATGTAAAAATGATTATAGATGTTTAAATATCCTATTTTTGTATAAACAATTCACTTCAGGACACAATAAAAACGTTTTTTTTTTTTTTTATATCAACCAACAAGGGGGCATCCGAAGTATAAAAGCTCTGAGAGATCTCTAGGATTCTGTGGACAGGGCAGGGAGTTCCCCATCTTTCAGCAACCTACTTTGTGGGGGACAAAAATGTACAGGCAGACTTATGAAAGAAAGGCTGGTCTACTCAAGAAGAATGTGAGTTGTGTCCACATGTATTCAAGGATATAGTACAGCAATGGGGCCTTCCATCACTAGCCCTAATGGCATCCAGAGCAAACAAAAAATGGTTGATCTTGTTGGTTCCAGATGGCAAGATCCCAAAGCCAGTGTCTGTGACGCCATATCGGTCATGTGAACATTCCCTCTCATATGTGTTTCCTCCCATTCCGTTACTCCAGATGGTGATGAACAAAATCCAGAGATACAGGGAGATGGCTATACTAATAGAACCACTTTGGCCCAGATGGGCATGGTTCGCAGACTTCATTAACCTTTTTGTGGACACTCCATGGAGGATTCCTCCACTTCCTGACGCAAGGGCCGATTCTCCATTCCAACCCTGGTTTCCTTCAGTTGATGCCGTGCAGGTTGAGAGGAGATCTTGAGAGTGTTGCGGTTTTCAGACCAGGTGATTGATACCTTACATCACTCCAGGAAGCATGTCGCCTCAGCTATATGGAAAATGGAAAATATTCTTTAAGTGTACTGCAATCAGGAGATTATTCCACGCACTGCAACATTTTTGCAAATCTTGCAGTTTCTACAACTAGGGTTTCATAAAGAACTCAACTGTTTCACGGAAGGTCCAAGTGCCGGCATTGGGAGCCCTCGTTAATAGGCAAACTGCTCTGTATCCCATGGTTATGGTTGCCAGATTCATCAGGGAATCCTTCCCAATCAAACCATGGATAAAGTCAAACCTTCATTGGATCTGAATCTGGTCCCAGAGACTCTGTGTGGCCTATCCCTTAAATCACTTCCCATCAAAACTGTATTTTTCATATTGATCACTACAGCATGTAGAGATGGAGAATTGCAAGCGTTATCATGCAAGGAACCGTATTTCCAGATATTCATCCGGATAAGATTGTCATGCTACCAGTTCCTCACTTCTGTGGTACCTCAATTTGCAATGACTCACAATATTGGGGTCCCTTCTTTTTCCCTCTCCCTTCTAACGAAAAGGGGAGAATATTACATAATCTGGTTGTAGTTAGAGCATTCACATTATATATCCAGAAAACAGCCGATTTTAGGAAGACCTCAAGGCTGTTCATTCTTTACTTGGCTCCCAGAAGAGGGGAAGGTTCCATCATAGCCAATTAGGGCTCATTCAACAAGGGCTATGGCAACCTCATTGGTGGAGAAAGCACAGGCCAAAGCACAAGTCATTTGTAAGTCAGCAACATTGTCCGCATAGCTGCTTGTAAAACCCTCCTCCCAAACCTCACATCAGCCGAGGCCTGAAGATCTAACCTGTAATGCTTAGTGAAGGTACGCTATTTATTTATTTATTTATAAAATATTTTACCAGGAAGTAATACATTGAGAGTTACCTCTCGTTTTCAAGTATGTCCTGGGCACAGAGTAAAACAAAATAATACATGGTTACAAATACAGTTACATAAATCAACAAGGTATACATTTATATACAAGACATTGCATGCACAGTTAAAGAAAATATATATTATGAGCGTATGAAACAGTTACAGACCAGATTAAAGTGTGAGACAGCCTTAGACTTTAATCTGGTCTGTAACTGTTTCATACGCTCATAATATATATTTTCTTTAACTGTGCATGCAATGTCTTGTATATAAATGTATACCTTGTTCATTTATGTAACTGTATTTGTAACCATGTATTATTTGTTTTACTCTGTGCCCAGGACATACTTGAAAACGAGAGGTAACTCTCAATGTATTACTGCCTGCTAAAATATTTTATAAATAAATAAATAAATAGCGTACCTTCACTAAGCATTACAGGTTAGATCTTCAGGCCTCGGCTGATGTGAGGTTTGGGAGGAGGGTTTTACAAGCAGTAATTCCATCAGCCTCTAAGCATGTACCCACCCAATCTATTTAACTGCTTTGATAAATCGCAGCTGTTATGGCTGCCATAGAGGTCGTTGAAAAAATATGACATTTAGCTACCGATTTTTCAGTTTCTTCAAGTCCTCTATGGCAACCTACTTCCTTCCCCGTATTTTTTCTTCTTCTTTTTTTTTTCCACTGATCTGTTTTGTTTATCAGAGCTATTTTTAGGAGCTGAGAACTGATAAGTGACCAGGGATGAGGTCATACCTCCTTTATACTGTACCTGAGTTAAAACTCTTGTCCTTGCCCAGCTCGAAAGAGGATCTATATTTCAGCTATTATGGCTGCCATAGAGGACTTGAAGAAACTGAAATATCGGTAGGTAAATGTCCTAATTTCAATTTATGGGGTTCATTTTACATTCACACCAGAAAGGGAGAGTGTTAACCTTTTAAAATATGGTCCAAAAAGCACATAGATCTCGTTTTATTTTGTGTTTTTTTTTAATTGGACACAATGGTGTGTGTGGGTTTTTTGTCTTTTTTTTTTTTAAAGCCAATCTGTCAATACATTTTTTGGTTTTCAGATTGTCTAGATTTATTTATCTGTTGGAACATTCATTCTTGTTGTTGTTTATCAGGTGATAGTCGTAGAATCTATTAAGTATGCTTCAGTCTTGATTCCAGCTTCCCTGCTGAAGACGTTCTAACACGCATTAGAGAAGCTGCAAAACTTGTGGGTGGCTGGCTGCCCAAAGTAGGCTAAATATTATTCTTGCCAGAGGTTGCACTGCATTTTTTCCTATGGTGTAACATTACTCCACTTACAATTTTTGAATATTTCTCTCCTAAGGAGAGTCTGACAGTGTATTTACCGCAGTGATTAACAGTTTAGCCTCCGATGCCAGAGTGGCCAGTGCTGTAAATACTGCAAGCAGAAGTCCTGTCCCCACAATCTAGTGCTCTCACGCAATGAATGGATGATGACTTGAGCAAGACTGGACCTGGTGGAGCAGAGCAGCATATAATGTGAATAAATATGCATTGACTTTACTTAGGAGAGCAATGTTTGGGTGATCTAACAGGAAAAACGATTTATCTTTGTACTGCAGTGAGTGTACACGTACTGTACTTCACTTGTTCAAGGTCCACAAGGGAGAGCAATACTTGGGTGATCTAACAGGAAAAACTATTTTGGGTGCCAAGTGTCGCTTTCCCGTGAGGACCTTTAAACAATTGAAGTACAGTACAAGTACACTCCCCACAGGTCAAAGACAAATGGCTTTTCCACGTGCATCATGATGATAATGATGATCATGATGATCATGATGATCATGATGATCATGATGATGATGATGATGGGGATGTGAGAATGTCGCTTTGAGAGTGATGAAAACTGTGTTCCGTGAGAACGGTAGCGGATGTCCCAGAGAGTATAGGAGATGTAGAGGCCGGCTGACAGACCAGGTGAGGTAGATATGCTGAAAGTGTCGGGGAGAAGAATTAAAGCTGAATGGCCTCAGATATGAGCCATGAATATCTGTGTTCAAATGTTTGTGTGCTATAGACGGGCAGAATGAAGTTCATAAAATGAGTTGGCAGTGTGCTTCAGAACTGCAATGTGGGCCGAGAACCAACCACATTGAACCAGAACTCTGATGTGGATCTTTTTTTGAAGAAATTAAGGATGTGTATATAACATGCTTAACACAAGCATAAACATTTTTCCCAACCATGTCTGCTTTCTTGCTATTTGCACATACATTATGGAACACACAGTACCATAATTCTTTTTGCATTTGGTAATTTTTGTACATTTTGGGACTCTTACGCTTCATCAAGGTCACTGTATTGTTAAAGAGGAGGCTAGGAGGATTGAATCCTTGGAAATCTGTAGCATGTCTTATATCTTTTTAGGTAATTATTAACTAGTGTTATGTTTTAAGATATATCGATTTATTTTATGGCGACTAATTTATTTTTGGTCATCTATACAAGCAGTACGAGTCGGTGTGTGGGTGTGTTGACCTTATATTGACATTTAGAGCATAATACTGTAAATGGAATACATTTTATTATAATGTAATGAATAAGTATTTAATGGGAAGCTCTAGTGTTCCCTTTTGCACTTCTTTCTGCTTTTTCTATTTGTGAAAAGGAAAAAAAAATGGTGCAATTAGTGCTAAAAGCTAAACAATAAATGTGGGGCATAAACAATCCTTAAACTAATAAGGTAGGCTACCAAGAATTACTGACCCAGAACACAGTCAGTTGAACCACAAAAAGACAAAAAGAAACCGGCGCCTAAAATGTCCAGTGATAGTCTATATGAAGTCCAAATGGAAGGGAGTGCAAAGAACTGCTTCAATTCTTAAACTTCCAAGGATGTAGGTGTATCCACGGCCAGATGTCACGTGATATGTGGAATACAAACAGAAAAACAAATCATAGTGCAAACTGCTACTCAAAAAAACACAACACAACCACTGACAAACAACAAGTGACAATAGACAGACAAAAGCAAGGCTGAAAAATAAAAGCGCTAATTTAATACAACATAAATATAAAATACAGATATGAACAAATGGCAGGCAACTGGTCCGGTGGTGTAAAACCGGAATCCTACTCACAAGAGGTGGAAAGTAATTGCGCAGTGAAAGTAGTCAATTGGAGATGACAGCCTCTCCTCCGGTGGCGTTGGGCTGATCCGGAAACCACTCCGACGCTGTCGCACACTCCTGGATCAATGTCCACTGCTAGGGGTGCGCCTTGTGGGAGAAACACTCTTTGCTGCTCCAATGCAATACACGTTGCCACATCACCTGCGTGAGTTCGTGATACGGCTCATGTGCTAAAACCCTACGCGTTTCGTGCGCATGCGCACTTCATCAGGGGTTAAAAAGTATTAGGCATTGAACACTAAAAACGGCTGCAATTGGATGGAAAATGTAACCACTCATCACTACCAAAAGTACACTGATTGGTCGAAATCATTGTCAGTCAAGCCTAGTACTAGAAACAGCCTTGCTAACGACACATAACATCACAAAAAACACAAACATGTAATTGGAAACATATAGAAAACCTTAAAAAATATTTATATAATATATTGATAACAAGAAACCATAATACTAGTAATTCCCATCTCAGGATTACTATTACCAATTAAATGTACACATACAAAACCTTATGTAGGATCCTGTTAACAAAATAAGACCCTATCAACAAGAACCAGATGGATGGAGGACAAATGACATAATCGAAACAATTTTACCCTATTTTAAAAATACCCCCAATTCAAAATCAATATTCAGGCCACTTGGAGAGAGGGTTTTCAACTCATAGATCCTGTAGGCTTCTCGTCTACTGTTCTGATTGAGTCGGTCCCCCCCCTCTCCAATTCGCCGATACCAACTCTATTGCTTGACACATCAACCCCAGTGGGTTCTGGTTATGATGTGTAAGGAAATGATGAGACACACTGTGTTGTTAATCCTTTTTTAATATTATAAATGTGTTCATAAATTCTCCTTTGAAAGCACCTCCCTGTCCTGCCTACATATTGAAGGCCACAGGGGCACTGGAGTAAATATATAATAAATGTTGAATGACAATTTATAAAGGAATTGATAGGATACATTTTGGAAGTAACATTGGATCTAAACGATTTAGTGTTTGTACTAAATGAACAAGCAGTACAAGTCATACATGTGAAAAAGCCTTTAGTAGAATTAATTAATTTGGGTCCAGAATGATCTAATGGACAACTAGGGGCTAATTTCGACTTTATATTTGAAGCCTTGGTGAAAATAATATTTGGTTTAGCAGGAAGGTGTTGTGCTAGTGTGTTATCACATAAATTTATTGGCCAATGTCTATTAATAATTTTACGTATTCTTGGTGCCATTTCGTCATATTGTGTTTGTGTTATAAAGGACACATCGTACTTGGATTTCCTTTGAGACTGTTGATTATTGCTTTTATACTCCAAAAGAGTCTTTCTCTCCAACTTCTCCACCTCTGAGAGAGCCTCTTCTAAGAGGCACTCTGGGTACTTCCTATCAATGAATTTTTGTTTTAGCTCATCCGCCTGAGCCACAAACTCCTCTTGACTAGTGCAGTTGCGCTTTAGGCGGACTCGCTGTCCCTTAGGTATATTACGTATCCAGCTAGGATTATGCTGGCTGTCAGCCCTCAAATAATTATTCGCCTGAATTGGCTTAAAGAAAGTTTTTGTTTGGAGCATTTCTGTAGTAAATAATGCCATACAATCTAGAAACTCTGTGTTGTGTGTTGTGATTGAATGTAAACGATAAATTCCTGTCATTGTGATTAAGGTAAGTGAAAAATGTGTTAAATTGTTCCTGGCTACCCGACCAGACGAATATGACATCATCAATAAAGCGGCGCCAGAGCACCAGGTTTGCCCCAAATGGACAGTTGTTCCATATATAATCCTCCGCCCAACTGTCCATAAACAGGTTGGCATAACTTGGGGCAAACCCGGTGCCCGTAGCGGTGCCGCATACCTGTAAAAAAAAAATTGGGAATTGAAAGAAAAATAATTGTGAGTGAGGATGTACTGAATGCTATCTAATATAAAAATATTTTTAGTGCTGGAGTGATGGTGGAATCTGACTGCAGTTTCCGGGATATGGCTTGGCAGCCTTTCACATGGTCAATCACGGTATAAAACGACGTTACGTCTGCCGTAACCCATATGTAATTTGGCTGCCATTCTAGATCCCCAAGAATCTGTAGAACATGTGTGGGGATCTGGAATGGCAGCCAAATTACATATGGGTTAAGGCAGACGTAACGTCGCTTTATACCGTGATTGACCATGTGAAGTGCTGCCAAGCCATATCCCGGAAACACAGTCAGATTCCACCATCACTCCAGCACTAAAAATATTTTTATTAGATAGCATTCAGTACATCCTCACTCACAATTATTTTTCTTTCAATTCCCAATTTGTTTTACAGGTATGCGGCACCGCTATGGGCACCGGGTTTGCCCCAAGTTAGGCCAACCTGTTTATGGACAGTTGGGAGGAGGATTATATATGGAACAACTGTCCATTTGGGGCAAACCTGGTGCTCTGGCGCCGCTTTATTGATGATGTCATATTCGCCTGGTCGGGTAGCCAGGAATAACTTAACACATTTTTCACGTACCTTAATCCCAATGACAGGAATTTATCGTTTACATTAAATCACAACACACAACATATAGAGTTTCTAGATTTGAGCATTTCTGTGGCACATAATGCCATACAAACAAAATCTTTCTTTAAGCCAGTTCAGGCGAATAATTATTTGAGGGCTGACAGACAGCATAATCCTAGCTGGATACGTAATATACCTAAGGGACAGCTAGTCCGCCTAAAGCGCAACTGCTCTAGTCAAGAGGAGTTTGTGGCTCAGGCGGATGAGCTAAAACAAAAATTCATTGATAGGAAGTACCCAGAGAGCCTCGAGAGCCTCTTCTAAGAGGCTTTCTCACAAGTGGAGAAGATGGAGAGAGAGACTCTTTTGGAGTATAAAAGTAATAATCAACAGTATCAAAGGAAATCCAATTACGATGTGTCCTTTATAACACAATATAACGAAATGGCACCAAGAATACGTAAAATTATTAATAGACATTGGCCAATACTTTTATGTGATAACACACTAGCACAACACCTTCCTGCTAAACCAAATATTATTTTCACCAAGGCTTCAAATATAAAGTCGAAATTAGCCCCTAGTTGTCCATTAGATAATTCTGGACCCAAATTAATTAATTCTACTAAAGGCTTTTTCACATGTACGACATGTACTGCTTGTTCATTCAGTACAAACACTAAATCTTTTAGATCCAATGTTACTTCCAAAATGTATCCTATCAAATCCTCTATAAATTGTCATTCAACATTTATTATATATTTACTCCAGTGCCCCTGTGGCCTTCAATATGTAGGCAGGACAGGGAGGTGCTTTCAAAGGAGAATTTATGAACACATTTATAATATTAAAAAAGGATTAACAACACAGTGTGTCTCATCATTTCCTTACACATCATAACCAGAACCCACTGGGGTTGATGTGTCGAGCAATAGAGTTGGTATCGGCGAATTGGAGAGGGGGGGACCGACTCAATCAGAACAGTAGGCGAGAAGCCTACTGGATCTATGAGTTGAAAACCCTCTATCCAAGTGGCCTGAATATTGATTTCGAATTGGTATTTTTAAAATAGGGTCAAATTGTATTGATTATGTCATTTGTCCTCCATCCATCTGGTTCTTGTTGATAGGGTCTTATTTTGTTAACAGGATCCAACATAAGGTTTTGTATGTGTACATTTAATGGGTAGTAGTAATCCTGAGATGGGAATTACTAGTATTATGGTTTCTTGTTATCAATATATTATATAAATATTTTTTAAGGTTTTCTATATGGTTTCCAATAACATGTTTTTGTTTTTTTGTGATGTTATGTGTCGTTAGTGAGGCTGTTTCTAGTACTAGGCTCGACTGACAATGATTTCGACCAATCGGTGTTCTTTTGGTAGTGATGAGTGGTTACATTTTCCATCCAATCGCAGCCGTTTTTACTGTGTAAAAGTGTTCAATGCCTAGTACTTTTTAACCCCTGATGAAGTGCGCATGTGCAGGGTTTTAGCACATGAGCTGTATCACGAACTCACGCAGGTGATGTGGCAACGTGTATTGCGTTGAAGCAGCAAGAAGGAGTGTTTCTCCCACAAGGCGCATCCCTAGCAGTGGACATTGATCCAGGAGTGTGCGACAGCGTCGGAGTGGTTTCCGGATCAGCCCAATGCCACCGGAGGAGAGGCTGTCATCTCCAGTTGACTACTTTCACTGCGCAATTACTTTCCACCTCTTGTGAGTAGGATTCCGGTTTTACACCACCGGACCAGTTGCCTGCCATTGGTTCATATCTGTATTTTATATTTATGTTGTATTAAATTAGCTCTTTTATTTTTCAGCCTTGCTTTTGTCTGTCTATTGTCACTTGTTGTTTGTCAGTGGTTGTGTTATGTTTTTTTGAGTAGCAGTTTGCACTATGATTTGTTTTTCTGTTTGTATTCCACATATCACGTGACATCTGGCCGTGGATACACCTACATCCTTGGAAGTTTATGAATTGAAGCAGTTCTTTGCACTCCCTTCCATTTGGACTTCATATAGACTGTCACTGGACATTTTAGGCGCCAGTTTGTATTTTGTCTTTTTGCTTTTTCTATTTGTTACTTTCGATTTTTGGAGATTGGCGCACGACTATCATTTTTCATCATGTACAGTTCTCCAGTGGTAATTCTGGGATTCTTGAGCGGGACCTGCTATTGGTGTTTTGCATTTCTGCAACACTAAATAAGATTTTGGTTGAAGCAGTTTTGTATACAAAACACAGCTCTTATGAATGACATAACATTTTAACTTGACATTTATTTGACAGATTGATACAGACACCGACGGAGCAAACAATGTCGTAATCTTTATAAACCTTCACACCATTTTTTTTAACCTGTTGCATAACTTGTTTGCATCTGAGAAAATTGAGACTTGAAGCTTCACCCACTTCCTCTGTCATTTCTACATATTCCATATCGCAATTGTTTGCTAGAAAAATGTAGAAACTTGCGGGCCACCCATGGGTGATGGATTGCAGCCTGCAAGTTTCAAGTGAAACCTGCAAAGCTTACACTTCAGATTGAGCACACGCAGCCATTATTACCTGGCTTCAGTCTTCACTCCCAGTCTGCTCAGCACCACAACACGTACTATACATTAATAATTCTCCTGCAGGATGCTTTTGGGATTCTATGAGAAATGCCAGCTAAGAGATGTAGTTTTAAGTAGCAACTCCCACACAAACCAACCCTCCCCCTCAAGAACTACCTGATTGTTCAAGACAGTGTTTTTTTTTATTATTATTTATTTATTGGCAACTCTTATTAGCCTTTTTTTTATCCATGCCTGATGCTATTTGTCCGGACTCTGTATCTTAGGAAGGGAAAATATCCGGTAGATTCTCCAAGCAGTGCTCGAGGTAGTTTATACAGTAGTTGGAGATTCATTTTTTGTTTTAAGACCATCATTTCAGTGTTGGTGTCCTCTGAATTCTGTATGTAATGCTTCATTTAAAGACGTCTCACAACCTTTATAAGATCTCACAAGGGAGAATAGTGTGGTAGTTCTAGGAATTCACTCCATGTATGAGCCAGTGACCTATTACTTCATTGTAGAAACAAATTACCCACGTTGTGCGATCACAGAAAAGTTTAAATGATGATTATAAATGAGCTTTCCGTACTTGTAACAATTAATACAAACAGTAGTAGGACAAATTAATGATGATACAAACAAAGCCATTGAACAAAACAAAAAAGAAGCAGAACGACATCAGTGCTGCGATGAGGAGCAACGGAGGGGAGACTTAGGAGCCAGCCCCAGTGTGTACTCTACTTGCATCTGTGGCTAGTACACTTTGTGAGTGCATTTTAATTATTTGTACTTCATCTAGTAAATTACCTTGATATACTTCACCATCAGAGGCTTTTCTTTGCGCTCTTTTTATTTTAATTTTTTTAAGGTGTTGTTCAATTACTTAATTGTGTCCCAAGACTTTGAACCATACCGAACCTTTATGGAGCTGACTTTTTTTTAATCAGTCTGGCTTGTCCACTCGATGTGACTTTGGTTCACTGGGTGAAATCTGGTAAAACAGAGGTCACTTTCGAGGCCACCATAATCACGCTTTAAAAGGTAGATTGTGTTCTTATGCATCTTGAACACCGGCCAATGTACAGACCAACATTGTACAAAATCGTGTACCTTGGATCATCTTCTATCACTGTGCTAAGTTTAATAAAACCCTGTTTGTTTTTTGCAAGATGGATAAATAAATCTACGCCTTATTTGCGAGTGGCTCAGAGCATGACTTTAGTAATGAGTGGTCTATTTTAACCTTTTTTATGTGTACCGCTGCATTGTTGACAAATTCTGGGTTATGTCAGAGTCTGCAGTGGGAGTAGTGATAAAGGCCAACAGGTCATTGCTTTGCATTCAGGAGTGCAGATATAAGGTCCCTTGCAATGCATGTCACGACATCTGCAACAAAGGCACTTCCTCCGTGTTTAATTCCTCTAAACCCATTGCAGGGTTCTTGCATAATGCCAGCAGTAAAGACCAGGAAAGGACTAGACTCTCAAGTGTAAAAATAAATACTTCTCTTTATTCTCAAAATCTGGGAGACAGCCGCAAACGGCTCAACGCCAGCAGCGGAGTCACCTCGGAGCAAATGCTTTATATACACATTGGTTCACTGTGCAAATGCAAAACATAAAATACATTGTCATTTTAACCATTGCGTTTTACTGTGCTCCGGAGCTTCATCTTAAGATCCGTAAAACAGAACAGTTTTGGCTGTCGCCATTGCGCCCTCTTTTCAGGTTTCTGGTAATCTGCTCCCTGTGGTACTTTAAGTCTGTATGAATGCGCATGTTCAATAAAGACAGTAGTAGCATTATTCCATCTTCAAAGCAGCAAGCTATCCCTCCTGACTAACGTACCTATTTTCTTTTTACTGGAGGGGTTTTCAGAGAGAAACTGTGTTCTTTTCAACTGCAGGGACCCTCCGGCTCCCGAGATGCTTACCGTTGACGTTACTGGCTTTTTACGTCATAGTTTTTAAAGGGAATTTAAATGGCTGTTCAATAGGAAGATGCAACAGATGGTGCACCTTCCTATTAGCCTGAGATTTGGCAGCCATTTTATTTCCCCAGGACTAGAGGGAGATTTAAACCCGGTAACTTGACCGGTAAGTATCTCGGGAACCAGGGTGTCTCTGGAGCTGAAAATAGCACAATTAATCTCTGTCGGACCCGGTACAGGGCCCTGTTTGAGGGGGTACAGGGCATTGCTGCTTTAAGTGCTCTGCTGCCCGTACTCTTATGTTCTCCCGGTTATCTGCTGGCCACACACACAAGAATAGGATGTGCTAAAAAAACACACACACAGTTCACTGCTCTTACATTTAACAAGTTCAACAGTGTAATTGCCTGCGCTTTCTGTTTACTTTTGTCTGCGTTGCTATCCAAGTGTCTCCGAGGCTGAGATTACTTTGGCAGGTGAGGTTGACAATGGCTGCATCACAGAGGGACACATTGGAAAGAGGAACCTGCAGAGACGGGTCTGTGCGGGCGTGCTAGATTTATGTATTGTGTTTTTATGATCCAATCAAAAAGGCCAGAGACCTGTAAAGGGGAGACGTCTATGAAGTTGGTAATTAGTAGTTTCTGTTCTCTCAAAATGTTACCTGAAAGCATTCTTACTTCAGGAAAGAGAACTTTTATCCACGCTATTGTGTTATATTTGTGTGCATGTCTACTGCTTCTTTGAATGAGCCAGAGCATTTATTAGCTAGTGTAATTCATAATTAGCAGCTTTTTCAGCACTTGGCTGTGCAAAGATTTTTTTTTTCTTAATATAAATAGGACCTTTCTGAGCAAAGGACAGTGATTATGTATGTAAAACAAAATAATTGGTGGCTTAAAAATAAATATTAGGAAGGGGGAAGTATCATTGCCCTGGCTATCTGTGTAAACGGGTGTTTCCGGCCCCTATGTCTGCTTTACCTCTTCCTTCTTCTTGCTCTCTTTTCTGATTTGGTCCTCAGACATGGCGTCTATAATGTAAATTTGATTACTTTATTTCTTGTGTAGATCAGACAAGGTTGAATGTTGCTCTCAACTTGTATTCAATGTAACAGCGAAGGAAACTGTTCACTCATATATAAAAAAAAAAAAAAAAAAAAAAAAAATATTAATATATATATATTTTTTTTTATCGCATACTGTATTTTAAGGTTGGTTTGAAAAAGCCCTAATGTTAATCTATTCAACATTTGTGATGGGTGGGGAATAAAATGGGCAGAGTGCATGTCAGTAAAGCCATTGGTGTACTCTATTGTGTGCCGGGGGGGTCTGGCGATACCAGCGTGTCCCCGAACCTCTGCTACTTCTGGGTCATGTGATCGCTCCTGGAGTGGTCACATAATCACAACTGGCGCCACCGGATGCTGGAAACGGGGCTCCACTTCCAGGCAAGCGGGTCGCCCTATCGTAGCGTTCAGCCCGATCGCTCCTTAAAAAATGAGTAGTGCCCATGTTCTGGTACGTCATAAGGGTGTGTCAGGGCCAATGTCGTACCAGGTATGTCATAAGGGCACTGTAACGGTTAAGTGGGGCCGTATTTTGTCACTGAAATTGCAGTTTGGTTTTGATGTTTTTGATGGAATTAAAGACTTTTGAGAGTATAAAATTACTGGTGCTGTGGCAGGTTTGGTTATATCCAGCAAGGACTTTTAGTGCTGTGAGATTAGCCAGGGGGGAGAGCATGCACGTGCCCTTACTTCCGTTATGCATTTTTGTCCCCATGAAGGAGTTTTAGTCCTATGAGATTTAGGTAGGTGCCAGCAAAGAAGTTTCACTTCAAAAGAAGTATTACAAATGCATAGTACTTAATTTGGTTCTCTTAGAAAAAATCACACAACACAATTGTAATCAGCATATTCGAAAACCATTATGAGTAATAAAGGAAAGTGTGTCTCTTTGTCTCTGTGTCTCTGTGTCTCTGTGTCTCTGTGTCTCTGTGTCTCTGTGTCTCTGTGTCTCTGTGTCTCTGTGTCTCTGTGTCTCTGTGTCTCTGTGTCTCTGTGTCTCTGTGTCTCTGTGTCTCTGTGTCTCTATTATTCTCGCTCTCTCCTCTCTCATATATGGGCGGCGCTGCCCACACATGAAGGCACCTGATCGCTTTTTCATCTCCAGCAAGGATTTTTAGTGCTGTGAGATTAGATAGCGGTGGTGCACGCGCCTTACTTCTGTTCCGTATTTTCGTCTCCATGAAGGAGTTTTGTACTATGAGAATTTAGTAAGTGCCAGCAAAGAAGTTTCACTTCAAAAATGAATATATGATATTACAGGGTTTTACATATACTTATTTTGCATATGGTTTGCAAGGACATGTTAAAGGTTATGGGTACTTTGTATTCCTATTTTTTTTTTTCACATTTAAGAGGTACCTATAATGTGAGTACACTATTTTAATAATAAATGTAACTGAATAAGCAAGTGCATTGACGGAAAGTAGGTTTAATATGTCTGAATATTCCTTTCAATTCTATGTCTTGGTGCATATTTGTCCTATCAGTTTGAAAGCAGCAATACATCAGCTGTTTCCTCAGTGGGCCAGTTTACTTTTATCATGCCCGTATAAGACTTTCCACACGTTTGTTAGGATGAGCGTATTATGCTAATTATAGGCTGGTTAAATTGCAGGTCTAAACCTGGGATCTTTTCCCAAATCCTTTTCAGGGGTTTAGATTGGCTGAGCATGAATGTACATTTCAGTCCTCTGACCAGTGTCAAATCATGTTCAGTGTATTGTACCTAATGGATATAACCGGTCTTATCCAAGTGATGATTATAAATGAAGGATTCTTTTTGCAACTCTGTTTTACCTAAAAGCATTGGGCTTGTGGCTATAGGGGTAGTTTCACTTGGCTAAGTAAAATATATTTACCAGACAACGTCAAAGTGGAACGGACTTCCTCAAACATATGTGAACATGTTGGAGACGTCGTTGGCCTGTTTTTGGCTTCTGTGGGGTTTCAGAAAAACCTTTTTTCTTTCCAAAATATTTTATGGTAGGGGGTTGCATGTCAGACAAGTATTTCCTCCATCTTTTGTCTGCCACCCCCCTGTCAGGTAATGGGTTGGGAGCGAGCCGGCAAGTTTGCATTTTCAACTTTTTTCTCAACGCACAAAACAATCGAAACTCATCCGTCTTAATAAAAAAATATATACTTATAGTTTTTTTTTTTTGTATTATTCAAAATGTATCCACATTCACACGCCTTGAACCTGGCAATTCTGTTGACTCATTGTTGTCCTAGGAGGAGCTGCACCTTTTTGTTAGTGTTTGAAGTGGGAAAGTCAATTGGCTTTGCCTGCCTAGTCAGTGGAGACTCTTTGGACCATCTTGGCAATATATTATTGTCTGTATTCTTCTGCCATGACCAGCGTTGTTTACACTGTGAGCACGGTCTGCATAAACAATAATAGTATTCGTTCTCCGTGCGTGGCAGCATGAGCTAAATGATATACTGTATCTGCATTGCCCAGCTCCACTGAGCATACCGTAGGGGAGGGGTTTGGAAAATGCATGATCCAGCTGCCACGCTTCATTCAGTGACTGCCCAGGACTGAAGCAAAGCACGTTGCAAAAATAGCATTACAACCTGGAAACATGTATGTAGTCATTCAGCACTTCTAATACAATTAATATAGGAGGATCTGGCAGTGAACCACAGATGTGTTCCTCCACTAGAAAAATTATTTTAATTATTGTTGGTTAAGGCAAAAAAACATGCCAAGTCTAAACTGTATGTTTCATATACTGTAGGTTCCTCGAACCGTCCCAGTCTCTTGAACACCGCTTTGTGCAGACATCCAGATTGGGGGGGTTACTTTTGTAGTGTAAGTTTAACAGTTTATATGCATTCTTATATGAATTGTATTGCTTATGTTTTTATTGTGTTGTGAAAGATAATGTCTCTAACATGCTGTAGTATTTGGCTTTATTCAGTGTTTAATAGTTCATTTACATGTTTGATTTAAAACAATTTTTTTAAATTGTAACCTCTCTCAAATGCATACAGTATGTTTTAACAAAGAAGATCGAGTTGACCAGAGTTTAACCCCGTCACCCGTCAGTGTTAGCTGCAAAGCGCTCCCGAGCCTCTCTGGCAGTGAGGGGACATAAAGATAAACAGATCGTGACAGTACAGATGCATTATATTATGTAGCTGCTGCTCAAGATACAGCATGTGAGTGTGGAAGGGCTGAGCCACTGCAGGTACCAGTAACCTTGCAGCCTGCTGTCAAATGCATTCTGCTTTGTGTCCTTTTTTGCTGGCCTATGTTTTTGTTTACTTGTTTTCTTGCTGTGAGGTTACAAGTAGTATTGCTCTTTATCATCAACAATCCATGCAGCAGATTGCTCAGTAACTTGCTGAGTAATTTGTCACAATCCCATCCTGTTACAAAGAATTTAATTTGGTACAATCCCCTTGTCACAATGATGCTACATGTGGTAGGACAGCACGCCTGGAACACACAGCCAGGGCATGCACTTGACCCAAATTATCTCTTCACAGGGATGCCTTGTGGAAAAGCTACAAAGTAACTGGCACTACCAAGGACCTTAATCACTACAGATGCATGCGGAACATGTGCACAAGGCAAACAAGGCACGCAAAAGCACAATATTATTCTGACAATCTTCACCAGAATACATCAAACCCAGCTAACTTCTGGAAAGTTATCAACAATATATTCCAGTCTTCTAGCCATCACCAACCAAGTAATATCATTAAGGAGGATATTACTCTAACAAACCCCACTGACATTGCAAATGCATTCAATGATTACTTTGTGGGGTGTGCTACCAACTTATTAGCGAAACGCAGCCCAAACCACAAACGTGAACCTAATTCTGAGAGTACCCCTATAGCCCCACCCTCTCCCAACACTGCTCACAATTTTCAATTTGTTCCAGTATCTGAAGAGGAGATTACACAAGCGCTCCTCAAGCTAAAACTAAGCAGCCAATGTGGACCGGATTTACTGCAATCTAAGTTCCTAAGACTTGGTGCCCCAGCCATTGTCAAACCAATTTCTTCCATAGTCAACTCTATTCTGTCTGCAGGCCATATCCCTAAGGCCGCGCTTATAGTGGACACGACGGATGACATCACTCGTTGCCGTCGCCGCTAGCGAAAGTTGTATTTCGCTTTCCGGCGACTTCGCAGACGACCAGTTCTTTGATTGGTTCAGAGGCTGTCACGTGGCGACAGCCTCTGAAAAATCAAATTTGACCGGCTTCAAGAATTCGCTGCGACGTCACCGGCCCTATAAACGCAGCCTAAGACCTGGAAAACTGCCAGAGTTGTCCCAATCTTCAAAAGTGGGGGCAAAAACACAGTCTCAAACAGCCGCCCAATCTCTCTTCTCCCAATTCTATCCAAAGTCATGGAAAAATGTGTTCACTCCCAATTAAGCGATTACTATACCAAGACAAATTTCCCTAGCCAATTCCAATCTGGCTTTCGCCCCAAACACTCCACCGTAACAACCCTGCTAAAAGTTTGCAATGAAATCCAGTATGGAATGGAACGGGGACAACTCACTGGTGCAATATTACTAGATTTTGCAAAGGCTTTTGATACCGTTCATGTTATCTTGCTTAACAAACTCCAGTGCTCTGCAATAGGGAAACGTGCTTTAAACTGGTTTCATTCCTACCTATCAGGTAGATCCCAACATGTGTCTATCTCGGGCTCTAACTCCAACCCGATGGATATCACCTGTGGTGTCCCACAAGACTTTGTTCTGGGCCCCTACTCTTCTCAGTGTTAATTAATGATCTTACAACAGCTTGTAAGGGAGCTTCAATACACATGTATGCAGAGGACACAATCTTGTATGCACACAGCCATAGCCTCTCCGACCTTGAACACATACTTCAATCTGACTTTTTGAGACTTGAAAATTGGATTTCCCAAAACAAACTGTTTTTAAACACTGATAAGACTGTAACAATGGTATTTGGAACCAAGGCAACGTTTTTAAAGCTTCCAATGACTGAGCTCCAGATCAGAACCAACGCTAACACCACCCTAACTCCTGTTACTAGTTTCAAATACTTGGGCATATGGTTTGACTACCATTTAGCATTCGGGATGCACATTGATACCCTGACATCCAAAACCTATGCCAAACTAGGTGTACTTTACAGGAACAAATCCTCTCTAAGTCTGCTAGTCAGAAAGCATATCGCACAACAGATGCTTATGCCAAGTATCGACTATAGGGACACAGTATACGGCTCGCACCCCAAACCCACCGTGGCAAACTTGATAACCTCTACAATTCAATACGCCGTTTGGTCATCACTCGACTCTAGGCGCAAAGTTCATCTTTCCTGTCTTGTCTTCAAATACTTTCTGGGCAAGTTACCCGTCTATCTGAACAAGCTCCTCACCCTCACCACATGCAACACTTATCATCTGAGATCTGACTCCAAAAGACTGTTCATGGTTCCATGGTTCAGCAAATTATCCGGCCGCTCCTCCTCTTACCGTGCACCCCAAAACTAGAACAACCTACCGGAGACTCTCCCAGCCACCACCAGTCTAAGTTCTTTCAAAACTAAAGCTGTCTCACATTTTAACCTGGTCTGTAACTGCTACATGCGTCTATAATATATATTATCTGTAACTGTGCGTGCAATGTCTTGTATGTAATGTATACCCTGTTCACTTATGTAACTGTATTTGACATACTTGAAAACGAGAGGTAACTCTCAATGTATTACTTCCTGGTAAAACATTTTATAAATAAAAAATAAATAATTCAGTAAGTATGAATGGACATTGTTTAAAAATTGGCAGAGCTTTTGGAATGCTTTTATTTAACAGACCTTGGCACACGTGTCAGGGATGTCCCTGTGGAGATGGTATACATCAGGGCTACCACAGATGGCAGGAGTCCTTGTTTTGCTCAGAAGCCTTGCACTATTTTACCCAAACAGGTTGTGCACACACTACTAGACTTCATGGGCAATCTCTCAGTCCGCACTGATCGCCATTTGTTTGCATTTTATTTTCTCGCTATATTTGATAGTAGAGACCACCCCTGACTTGTAGACCTTGTATAAAAAAAAGAAGAAAAACAACCTTACCAACGAGTCGATCCTTCTCTTTTACAGCTCTGCAAAGTAGCTGGCAGCTTTGGCTAAGATCAGATGCAGCCATACATGGGACTGCTCCTGAAACATGGTCAGTCAGTTCTTATAGCAGCAGACTGCGCTGATCGCTATTTTTGTATTGTGTACTTTAATAGATATCCAGTTAACCTTTCCAAGGCTGTTTTTTATATATTAAATCTGATTGTTTGTTCAGGAAATCTTAGCGTTTGAAATATAAAGTGGAAGTTAAAATGGCGCTCTACCCAGAGTCCAGTGCAGTCTGGATGGCGTGCAGCATCTTGATTACGGTATACCAGGGAAACTGCAAAGTGGAGACAAGCAGGCGTGGCCGTGAGCAGTTCGCCCTCATTGGCTGGAACCACTCACGTGATGCGGCTTTGCCAGCCAAGAACAAATCTGAGGATCGCACCAGGAGACATCCACCCTGCAGTTCCCCGTGGTGCGCACGCTCCAACAGGTATAAGCGCTGCTATTGTTTTTTATAATGTTGTTTTTAGGTATTTTTCTGTATAATCACAGCCTAAGAACTGACTGACCATGTTTCAGGAGCAGTCCCATGTGTGGCTGCATCTTATCTTAGCCAAAGCTGCCAGCTACTTTCCAGAGCTGTAAAAGAGAAGGTTCGGCTTGTTGGTAAGGTTGTGTTTTTTTTTTTTTGTTTTGTTATACAGGGTCTACAACATGTGGAAGAGTAAAGATATCAGCTTAGCAACTAAATGCAGACTGGTCAGTGCGATCGGTTTCCCAATAGCAATGCATGACTGCGAAACCTGGACTCTGGGAAAGGCAGCCAGGCGAAAGATCGATGCATTTGAACTGTGGTGCTGGAGACGTCTGCTCCGCATTCCGTGGACAGCCAGAATAACGAACCAAGCAGTTCTGGAACGGACCAAACCGATAATCTCACTGGAGGCCAAGATAACAAAGCAAAAGCTCTCCTACTTTGGTCACATCATGCAAAGTAAGTCGTTTGAGAAGGACGTCATGCTTGGAATGATCAATGGCAAAAGAAGAAGAGGCCGTCCAAGAACTCGCTGGCTAAATACCATCAAGAAAGATACAGGACTGAACATAGCAGAATTGAAAGAAGCAGTCAGAGATCGGAAGACATGGAGCACACTGATCCATAGAGTGGTCGAGAGTCGTACAGCCATACCCCGGTTTAAGGACACTCACTTTAAGTACACTCGCGAGTAAGGACATATCGCCCAATAGGCAAATGGCAGCTCACGCAAGCGCCTGTCAGCACGTCCTGAACAGCAACGCTGGCTCCCTACCTTTACCGAAGCTGTGCACAAGCGGGGAGACTATAGAGCCTGTTACAAATGGGTTATTTACATCAGTTATGCACATATATGACGATTGCAGTACAGTACATGCATCGATAAGTGGGAAAAAGGTAGTGCTTCACTTTAAGTACATTTTCGCTTTACATACATGCTCCGGTCCCATTGCGTACGTTAATGCGGGGTATGCTTGTACTCGACTGAACGGATAGAGTGAGACCAGTCAGGGGTGGTGTCTTCTATCAAATATGGAAAGAGAAAATAAAATGGAAACAAATGGCGGTCAGCGCGGACTGCTGCTTTCAAATAATAATCCTACGTTTATTTAAAAACAAAGGGGCTTAATTAAAAAGCTCTCAAGCAGCCTGTCTGAGACTTATTGAATAAGCTCATAAACAGTTAAAAAAAAAAAAAAAAAAAAAATTATATATGGAATTCATGAGATCCATGGGATTCAGATCTTCTTCCCCCACGCTCCCCTCTCAAAATGTTTAAAACCTGTTACATACTGTACACACTATTTCTTTAAAAACTTTTTATGAATTGATTGTAGTTTAGCTTTTAAGATAGCATGCTCATTGTTTGTGTTCTGTTTCCTTCCTCTTCTCTCAGTCAGCAGGATGTCTTTGCGATATAGTCATACATTGTACATTAAGTGGCTAATTCTACGTTTGCCACTTTGGTGTATGAAGAATAAGGCTGTAAAAGGTCTATCGATGATGGTACAAACGTGATTACAATTGTTAACTCATTTTCTAGTGAATTAGTAGTGCATGAATGTTTTTGCCGCTTAATGAATAGACCCTTAAGTGGCCATTGCTTTCTACAACAGGCTTTCTATCTAATAACAAGACCATTGTGAATAAATGAATACAATATTTTTGTTCTGTATACATGCTCGATGCACATGGCTTCTTGTACTGATGTTGAATGTCATGTGGCGTATGTGTGTATGTATATATACATACATATATATAATATATATATATATATATATATAAATAATGTAAAGTATGTATATATGTGTATGTGTATATATATATATATATATATATATATATATATATATATATATATATATATATATATATATATATATATATAAATAAAAGAAGAGACACACAGCGCAATCCCACAGAGCTATCAATCTAATAAATTAATAATACCACATATAGATTGGAGGGTATTAACCCTTACAATCTATCTATCCCTGACTCTACCTCCTGCCAATTAGGTCTACAGCTCCACAAGCTGTAAAGGGTTAGATACCAGAAGAATGACCTAGGCGCATGGGGAGACAAGAAAGAGAAACAACATAGGGTAGTATGTCTGGAAATTTAACCCCTTAATTGGTAAGATATGCACTCACAGCGTTTCTTGTAATTCAGGCCTTTTATCCACCCTGGGATCTGGAACTGTGTAGATACTCTGGGAACGTTTCCTGGATCTGTATCTTCGGATATTTTGCAACAATTCTTCACTGCCAAGATCCATCTCATAGGTGTGTGTGTGTGTGTGTGTGTGTGTGTGTGTGTGTGTGTGTGTGTGTGTGTGTGTGTGTGTGTGTGTGTAACACACAGAATAGTGTAACACTGTTTAATAATAAAAACTTAATAGATCATAATAGGTAAAAAAAACCTCACACTTTGTGACCTCTTTTTAAAAGCAATTGAGAATGTCAGAGTATCTCACACTCATCAAATCTACCTGCTCCCATCTGGGCTTACAGCAGTCACTGTTCCTTTGATAGTGTCCCTATACACCTCTGCTATTCTCCTGGTGTATAGTGTCTTATGCTCTAATTGCACAGTTACAGACAGTCCATATATTTGGATCCCGGGTACTCCTCGTAACCCTCCTGGTACTCACGGTACTCGTGGGTTCTTGGTGCAGGTCAGGTGAGGGAATACAACGGAGCACATTGCTACACAGTTCCAGATCCCAGGGTGGATAAAAGGCCTGAATTACAAGAAACACTGTGAGTGCATATCTTACCAATTAAGGGGTTAAATTTCCAGACACATTACCCTATGTTGTTTCTCTTTCTTGTCTCCCCATGCGCCTAGGTCATTCTTCTGATATATATATATATATATATATATATATATATATATATATATATATATATATATATATATATATATATATGAACAACAAGAAAAGAAAGCGCCCGATCCTAGTGCAACATGAAAAATACACTTTTAATAAAAATAGATTAGGTCCAACATAAATGCACTCACAAACAAAAAATCAATAAAAGCATGTAATGAGTATACTCATTCGCCTCCGTGTGCTGCTATGGCGCCGTTGCTGTATGCTCTCTCTCAAGTAGGATGTCAGCTGCTTCTGCCGTCTTTACTGAGTGCAGGAACTGTGCATGCCTCTGGAGCCGTGACCCGGAAGTGTAACAGTCTCTTTGGTAAACCGGATGCCAGGATCGTGGATGTTTGTCCCCGTACAATGTAATAACGGGCGAGGTACTAAGTCCTTTTAAAGTCCACACCAGGAGATTATCCTGTACCTGTACCTTCGCTGGCTAGCCGCTCTCATAGAGAATAGGGCCCCGGTCTTCCCGCAACCATCTAGTGGAGATCGCTATTGGGGCTCTAACCCGGAAGTGATGGCGTGCCCTCTAGCCAAACCGGATGTGTTTTAGCGAATGTATAGCCCCGCTGTTACCTACAGAGAACCGGCACGTTCCAAATGTCCTGGCCGTGTCCAGGCACAGCAGACAAAGTAAAAAAGGCTGCGAATGAGTACTATAATAAAATCTGTTCTAAATACCAGTATAGAATTCTATACTGGTATTTAGAACAGATTTTATTATAGTACTCATTCGCAGCCTTTTTTACTTTGTCTGCTGTGCCTGGACACGGCCAGGACATTTGGAACGTGCCGGTTCTCTGTAGGTAACAGCGGGGCTATACATTCGCTAAAACACATCCGGTTTGGCTAGAGGGCACGCCATCACTTCCGGGTTAGAGCCCCAATAGCGATCTCCACTAGATGGTTGCGGGAAGACCGGGGCCCTATTCTCTATGAGAGCGGCTAGCCAGCGAAGGTACAGGTACAGGATAATCTCCTGGTGTGGACTTTAAAAGGACTTAGTACCTCGCCCGTTATTACATTGTACGGGGACAAACATCCACGATCCTGGCATCCGGTTTACCAAAGAGACTGTTACACTTCCGGGTCACGGCTCCAGAGGCATGCACAGTTCCTGCACTCAGTAAAGACGGCAGAAGCAGCTGACATCCTACTTGAGAGAGAGCATACAGCAACGGCGCCATAGCAGCACACGGAGGCGAATGAGTATACTCATTACATGCTTTTATTGATTTTTTGTTTGTGAGTGCATTTATGTTGGACCTAATCTATTTTTATTAAAAGTGTATTTTTCATGTTGCACTAGGATCGGGCGCTTTCTTTTCTTGTTGTTCACAGATTTATGGGAAGTCGTTGGTCCTTGTGGAGAGCTGCCAGATCCTATTTTTGAGCCCCTTTTTTCATATTTACATTTTTATATTTTTTAAAATAAATTTTTTTTTTTTTTTTTTTTTTTTTTTAAATTTAAAAAAAATTTTTTTTGCATTTTTTATTTTTATTTTTTTAAATTTATTTTAATCATTAAACAATCATTTGCTTTTCACATTTATACCACTATTATATATGTATTCTTAAGTATGCTTTATGGGTCTCAACTATTTTTGCTTTAATATACATTGGTCTAAAATCACATACATTTTTTATAGCATGTTCAGTGAATACCAGTATTAATTCAGCTATTGAAATTATATTCATTTAATGTATAGTCGATCATTTATGCTAATCTACAGTGCTTACTAGTACTTATACACTTATATCATTAGTACCTGTTGAGCGCAGTCATCTTTCTGTGTGTAAAATATATATATATATATATATATATATATTTAATAAAGAATCACTGGCACTCCAATACAAATTCAATAATGAATAGGTGCATGTCCCATATAAATAATAAAAGTATACATTACCACATAGCAGCAAAAAGGAGACAGCACTCAGGTGAATGAAAAAAATAAATGTATTAAATACAGCACATAACTCCAACATTTCGATCCCACAGGGGGATCTTCCTCAGGGGGTTGCTGCACGAAACGTATAGCTTTTGCTTGCTTCATTCATTGTAACATCGCCGGAAGAAGAGATCAGTGTATCTCGAAAGCTCGCACAAATAAAAGCATTTCGTTAGCCACAGAACGGTATAGTCTATTTATTTTTTGATTATTTATATATATATATATATATATATATAGATATAGATATAGATATAGATATATATATAAATATATATTGTACAACTTTGGTTGTTTTTCGATGCTGCTGTGTTATTATAAGTGTACTGTATTTGTTATTATGAAGGACTATAAATTTGCTGCCCCCCACTAAGACCAAACTGTACTTATGTCAGTGACCTGTTTAAGGGGGTTATATCTGGGTGATTGCCTTAAAATAAATAATCATTATTGTTATATGCCAAATTCTGACAGTTTTATTAGCATTTTTAAAATCATGACATAAATTCTGTACAAGAGTACACTAAGGACTTTTGGTCTTGTAATACTTTGCCTGTTTCTACACTAATCGTACTACAATTGCCACTACACAGAAATTCCATAAGAATTCATTTCAAGTTAATATAACAATTAAAGACACAAACATTAGACTCAAACCAAACTCGGAATAAAGTTAGTTTGTAAACCAATTGTGCTGAGACTTGGGAGAGGTTAGGTTCCTTCTGGCTGCTCCCTTATGTGTGATGTCACTGTGAGATCAGCAAGTGCTTGTACAGTCCCCCTTCTCACTCACCGCCCTTATCTTTATTGGCTCTGATCAGGACAGGGTGAGATAAAGGTATAGAAAACGCTTAATTGCCCCTCCCCCCCCCCCAACCCTCCATTCTGAGGCCCCTAACAAATGCAATGTGTAATTAATTTCACTGAAAGAAAATAAGGCAAATCTTTGCTATTAACATGGTTAGATTACATAAAATGATTCACAAAATGATGTTTTGGGCTAGCTCAGTGGTTTCCAACCTTTTTTTGGTTAAGGAACCCTAAGTGAAATTCTGAGGAGTCTGCAGCCCTCTCTAAAAGCAACTCTGTCATCAGATGCATTGTAAATTCTTCTGTATTTGATAAAATTTTCAAATGACCAGAACATTGCAGGGGACCCTTGAGGGGATACCCAGGTTGAAGAACTCTGGGCTAGCTACATGGGATTGCACTTGTAAAACCAATATAAAAAAACACAGCACGGACAGCCCTTATTTTGTATGCACGTTAATCCTTTGTATTGCTAACCACTATGTGAAGGCACAGGGTTAAAGATGGGGCCTTCGCATAGCAGCCAAATGAATCGAATCGCAGACAACTGTGTAAGCTCTGCATCTGTTCTCGGCAGCTTGATGAGCCACAGTGGCAAAGGTTAGTCTCAGTGGTTTTTTGCAATTTCTTAAAGAGGACTAATTGGGCATTAAAAAATGTTTGGCCTTTCTGCCGAGCGTGTAGCATTTTGCTCACAGACTTGTAAGCAGCTTTTCAATGGGACTTTTCAAATAGTCACCCTTATGGCTTCTGTGGGCAGCTCTGGAAGTGTTTGTGTAGCAAGGAGCAATGATCAGCGCCAGCAAATGAAACACTGCTGACGTTTGCCACGCTGAGCCTTTCCATCGAGAGCACAGGAACACGAAGCCACAATTTGTCACACCAAAATGCAGAGACATTAACACCTGGATGGAGCTTGGCTTTCCTTTAACGCAGCGGAGATGGTACAAAAGTGAATACAAATAAAATGGAAAGGATCACACAGGTATACCATTTCCGATCTGGCTTCTGTGCTTTTTCTGCTTTTCGCCTCATTGCCTTAGTGATGGGAAGGGTTTGGTAGTTCTGTCTCAGTAGCTGCAGCGATCCTGTGCTCTACCGTCATCAAGAAGCTGTTTGTGAGGCCGTTTTGAAAGGCAAGAGTCGGCAGTAACGAAAATCTTTGTGGATCAGCAACATTTGGGACACGGGATGATTTCATGCCAATGAGTTGATGCTTAAGGCTGCAATATGTTCTACTCACCATACAACAGAAGTGTCTCCTTTTACCATTGCATAGTATTTTTGCTGCTGTTTTTACCAACCCCACACTTTTTTTTTTTTAAATTCTATTGTTAATTTCTGGAGATATCGGATGCTGAAAATGTGCCCCCCCCCCCCCCCCCCGGGAGGTTAAAATGGCTACTGACATTCACACGCATTAAAAACAACAACAACAACAAAACGGCTTGCGGTAACAGCTGATGCCGGTGCAAATATTAAAGTCCAAGCAAAAAAGGGAGATTTAGAAAAAAATGGAAAGTTAGAAATAGACCAGCACATGAACGAACAGGTCAGGTTGTTGATAGGTTGTGCTGCTTTAATGATAACATCAGTGCTACCGTAACAAGGTAACCGTGGATTAGATTACAGATGAAAACAACCTTTGTTCAATTTTAATCGGATGATTTTGCTCATCCTGTATTTAAAGTCCTACAAAAGAAAGAAACCACAAAAAATCCAGTGAAACATTAGCCAATTATGTTTAGTTAAAAAATTACTTTTCTGACAGGCATTGTGTAAAAAGCGGCAGTTCGATATTTCCCTGGATCAATGCTTTTTCCTATGTTTTTAACTTCTTTGGCATATTCCTGTATACTTTATCTTTCTGAAAATGTCTAACTCTTTAGGAAAAACATCTGTATTTGTCACATTATACAGCGCTAAGGCTGCAGACAAGGATTATGGGTACTGACATGCAGATGTATCTACCCAGAGTGGGCATGTCACTTTTACCTTCCTATCCACTTTGTTTGGTGTTGAAAAAGTTACCTTTATTCAAAGGAACAGATCACACAAGCGACGTTTCTGAAAGGCCGTGTATGGGCCTGAAACGTCGCTTGCTGTGTGGTATGTTCCTTTGAATAAAGGCGACTCTTTTTCAACACCAAAGCCACATGTACTGCTTGATGCCTATTTGGATCTGCTACTTATACATGAGGGATATGCTTATCATGGGATTGAATGCTGCCCCTTTTGTGTTTGTTCCTGTAAATCTGTAAATTAACATCATACCTGTTACTTGCCAAGTGAAAAATGGCAAAACATTTCATGACCCAGGCTACACTGTGTACTCTTTTGTTTGTTGCTGTATACTACTTAGTGTGGCCACACACTATGGGGTGAAGCACCTTTCTTGCTGAAGAAAACAATTACGCTTGACTCTATGCTGTGGTATTTTTGGGACACTGTTCCCTTGCTTTTTCAAATTTGCAGCCATACAGTAGCAGACGTATTGCACTCATTGCACGATAACCGAGAGTTTCATCATGCCATTTGCCACGGCTCCATTCAGACAAATGAAACAGTGTGTTGCGAGGAATCACACAATGTAGTGCGTTGCTTAAGTAATAATCCCTGAAGAACAGGGGATTATTTGGCCAGTAATGCCCTGTTCTGAGGGGATTATTACTATTATAGGCTAAATGTAGGCTTTTTTTTTTTTTACATTTTTCATTAAAAAAAGAGACACTTTTGTAGTCATTGATTTTTATCAGCATGACTGTATATATTATTTTGCTTTTACTGCAAGTTTATTAAAAGGAAATTGTACACACACACACACACACACACACACATACACACACACACACACACACACACACACACACACACACACACACACACACACACACATTATAGAGCACGATATGCTCATTTGCATGTCATTTCCCAGAATCCCTTGCTGCAGTGGAAGCACTGTATGCTGGGGATAATGGTGAAAGGCAGGGTTGCAGCCATGTCTAAGACATGTGAATGTGCTCACAAGTGATATTTTTATTTGCTATTTGCTATACAATGGAGGTTTCTTGTCGCCTTTTTCACCCACCATAACATCTATATCTATCTCAAAAACGAATAGATGATACCGTTCTGTGGCTAACTAAATGCTTATATTTGTGTGAGCTTTCGAGATACACTGATCTCGTCTTCCGGCGATGTTACAATGAATAATGCAAGGAACGGTTTTACTTAAAAACAGTGCATCCTGGAATGTATCTGTGACTGAAGCCTATCCCTCCTCCCTGTGCAGTATGCAATTTATGAGTTAAGGTGTTAAATGGTCCCTGAATGTTAGTGGTGTGTGTGTGCGTGTCTGTGTATATCTAAATATAAATTTATAAAGCGCCCACAGTGTATAATGCACTTTACAAAAGGTATGTGTGTGTTTGTGTATACCAATGGTGTGGGTAGGTGTTGAAATATAAGAGGGTGTTGCATTACTATTAATGTGTGTGTATAGGGATAGAATGACATTGTACATATGTATGTGTAAGAGACAGCTGTGTGTGCATTCATATAGCGCAGTATATATAGACATTGTGTATATACATATACACAGTGGTTGACAAATCACCAAAAAATCTACTCGCCACACAAAAAAATCTACTCGCCACCTAGTACCAAACGTGTGCTGCTTGGGCCAATATTTACTCGCCCGGGGGTAAAATCCACTCGCCCGGGGCGAGCAAATGTATAGGTTTGTCGAACACTGCATATACACATACACATATGCACAAACTCTGCAACCCCCCTCTATATACACACACACACTGTAGTCCCCCCTATACCCTCTGCAGCCCCCCTGCTCTGCACACATAAAGCACACTGCAGCCCTCCTCCACACTCTACACTCACAAAACACACACAGCAGCCCACCATTACACCCAAAAACACACACAGCAGCCCCCTGTAAACCCACAAAACTGCAGACACACACATACACATCGACACACACCAAAACACACTCTGCAGCCCTCCTTTACTGTCTACACCCACTGACACACACAAACTGCAGTCCCCCTCTACACCCACAAAACACACACCAGGAGCCCCCCTCTCTACTGCAGCCACCCTCTAAACCCACGCACAACACTCTGCACCCCACCTCCACCCACAAAACACACACTGCAGACACACCAACAAAACACCCCCTCTACACACACTGCAGACACACGGCAACAAAACAGACTCTGCTGCCCCCTCTACACCCACAAAACATACAAACAGAAGAGACACACACACACACACACACACCAATAAAACACTCTGCTGCCCCCCATTACACTCACAAAACACACAACAGACACACAAACCTTTCCCCTCACTCCTGTGCAGAGCTCTCTGCAGGTAGGGTGGGGGAGGAGTCCGTGCCTTGCTGGTGCCTCCTGTCCAATCACCTCCCGTGTCTGAGAGCTATTTTCTCTCTCTGTAAATGAGAATGATGAGCTGATTGGCTGAAAAACTTGGCAGGGTGCCAAAAATTCCGTGCCATTACTGATTGGTTAAAATTCCAGGTATTATCCAATCAGAGAGCAGGAATTTCAATAATGCCCGGAATTTTAAAGATTTAGCCTATAATATGCGGTAACGGGTGCAGCAACGTCTGCTAAATCTACAAATACTTCCCTTCACTTCGACTCGTTCATTGTTTTGTATTGCATCGATTCCTAAGGAGATATTTTTTAAATGGTTGGAATAAATGAAAGATCAATCATTGTTCTTTGGTAGCTAAGTTGCCATTGTGATATACAGGCATACCCCGGTTTAAGGACACTCACTTTAAGTACACTCGCGAGTAAGTACATAGCGCCCAATATGTAAACGGCAGCTCGCGCATGCGCCTGTCAGCACGTCCTGAACAGCATTACCGGCCCCCTACCTGTACCGAAGCTGTGCGCAAGCGGGGAGACTATAGAGCCTGTTACAAATGCGTTATTTAAATCAGTTATGCACGTATATGACGATTGCAGTACAGTACATGCATCGGTAAGTGGGAAAAAGGTACTGCTTCACTTTAAGTACATTTTCGCTTTACATACATGCTCCGGTCCCATTGCGTACGTTAATGCGGGGTATGCCTGTATTACATTTGTGGTATCTGTTGATGGATAATAAAAAATTCAGAGAGTTCACTTTCACTATCCCTGCCAAGCCAATGATGATTAATTCAAAGGATTGGATCTTGTGTCGAGATTGATTGGATTTTTCCTTCTCACCACTTGTTCATTAGATATTTACTGAGGAAGTCCCTTTGCAGAAATTGGATGCAGGCCTTAAAGCAGCAGTCCGAGCTGCCGTTTTTTTTCCCCCCTTCATCCTCCTCCCCCCCGCCCCCCTCTCCCTTTATTATGTGCATCAATACAATCCACACAATAAGTAATTGGCTAAATTGCTGATCGATCCGTTCTCCTGTCATCGATCAGAGAACATTCGGCTCGGGGGTTCACTAAATTTCTCTCCGTGCAGCAGAAGAGGGCCAAAGATGCAAAGTTCTGTGGGGAAGATCAAGTGACCAGGCTGTCACTAGATACAATTGGTGCACTGCTAGAGAGAGGGCTGGGCTCAAAAGGGGTGAGCCAGCGCCTGTTTCAGAAGAGGTTATGACTTTGTAACTGGTTGCTATAGAAAAAATGCTTATTACATTGATACATTCAAAATGTCACTCAGAGTTGTTTAAGAAAAAGAAAAAAAATGCTACAAGTATTTTCTCATAGTACAGAATGGATTTATTAATAAAAAACACGTAGGATATTGCTTGGTCTGCAGCTTTAATAGCAAATCGGTGAGTGGGAGGCTACATTTCATCTCCGCGTCCCTCATTTATTAGTTTGCTTGCAAATCCCATCAGCCATTTTTATTTCCCTTTTGGATTGGAAATTTGTAAGCAAATCATGCCTGAATCGAGGGCTTCCCAGAAGAAATCGGCGGTTCTACTCTTGGGAAGCTTCCATCAGTTCAGATCTTTTATTTTTTAAACCGCTTATGAAGAGATTTTATTGAACATGCATTGAAGGTGCCAAACCGGTGATTGGAAAACCGTAATAGTGTACCTGGTACAATATTGTATTCCATAGCATCCTCGAGCCTGTATTGCCATTGTTAATACTGTATAAATAATATGGCAGATTGCATGGGCCTTTTCCGTGGCTGCCCTTCTTGCTTTGGGTTCCACAGGGCATGAGGTATGCTTCAACCCTGCAGTTTGACTGATAGCAGAGATCCTCACTAATCATTATTATTTTGTCTGACTATTTTACCAAACGGATCATACAATAGAAAACAGATTCAGTGGGATATACTCAGAACGCAGTTTGGGTTGGGATACTCCTATTGGGAATGTAAGAGTGTAGGGATTTTTCATATTGCGCTGTAAAAATGAGAATGATTGTCACATGGAATTTCTGCCCTTAGGACCTCCACCCAGTATTAATCTTACAATCCACCCAGTATTAATTAATCTTACAATCCACCCAGTATTTATTTTACAATCCACTGTCTTCTGAATGGTTTTAGCTCCATAAGTGGCAGTGGCAGAAGGCTGTTCGTGTCTAATATTATTATTTATTTTAATAGTAAACAGAATTTATAAACAGCTAAATAAAATGTGTTAGTCAAATGAATGTTTGTTTATTTCTTAAAAAAAAAAAAAAAAAAAAAAAAAAACCCCAGCAGGGTCTTTTTTTACAAAAAAAACATATATAGTTTATTTTCTTCATGTGTACTCCCTAACCCTTGAATATTAATTCACGCCAACCAACTGTAATGTGTTATTGGTAATGTTTAATGATGTAGACACAATATAGTGCAAGATGTTGTCAAGAAATGTAGGGCAGGCCTAAAGTAAATTAAAGTGACACAAGATTTTTCCAGACCACACAAACGCCTGCTCTGAATGAAGGCTGTAAGCCGGTGTGCGTTTTCCTGCATGATAGTGCTGCCTAAAATACATTTTAAAAAGATGATGAGCTGGGCAGAATGCACATTGAGAAATAATAAGGCAAAGCGCACAAACCTGTATAGGAGTCGCACTACTCCCATGGCTATGATTTTGCAAGTACACACGTTCGTTGCATTAACAGCGATCTTCAAGCTTAACCTGAGTCCAGCGCCGACTATAAACATGCCATATGGCTCACACGGGCACAATTATGTCCAGGATTGTAGCTAAACTCACTACCAACCATCTCTGAGTTAAATACGTTCTTACTGTGCTGTTTTCAGTATGGCGCAGGGATTTGGACTATATATATATCTATATATATATCATACCACACTGTGTTGCTTGTGTTCAGCTTCAGTGGTTTTTCTTATAGATTTCTCTTGGTCAGGGCGTGTCATGTTCAGTACTTGAGACCAGCCAACAGGCTAGGTGTTAAGGACAGCACATACCTAGCCAAATTAATCTAGTGATAATTAGAGGTAGGTTAATTAAGTGTTTGCAAGATGAAATGAAAAATCGTCTACTCTTGAGGAATGGACACGTGGAGGAGCCCTGCTCAAGATATAGTCTTCTCCTCCTATGATGGCCACTCTCCCCAAGGCCTCGTTCACTTTACAACAGTGGGTTGTTTTTGAACCATTTTGGTGCCCATGAATTACTAACAAGATGTTGGCTAGCCAAGCTAGTGAAAGCAATGTTTTGTTATTGCTTTGGTATATTATTGATATACTTGGTTTGAATGCAGGAGCTCCGTGTGGGCCCTGCGGAGACATGAACAGATAATTATCATCATACTTCTGCTATCATTATATTTGTTTTATTGCCCGTTGTTTTCACAGTGCACTGATACCAGTTAGAAGTCAACATACTTTTTGGCCTATCCAGACCCCAAATTAGCAAGACTGTTCCCACCTGAATTTTTTTTTTAGTGCTGAATGTCAAAGGTACATGCCATCATTGACCAGGCAAAACTACCCCCCCTGCATAAAAATACCCCCACAAAAGCAAATATTTTCTGAAAGTACTGCCCCAAGCAATTCAAACACAGCGATGTTGTCTATCACTCCAAAAAGTGCTGGCTGGGAATATTTTTTTTAAAACAATATACATTTCCGACAAAAATATCAAGACCACTAACTTCAGACTTCGTATCACATTTTCTCAAACCAGCTTGGGCATTCATTTTGTATTTAATTGCTATGGGTCTCTTGGATACATTGACACCAGATATGTATAGGTTTGTATACTGTTATGGCCAATTAAGGCCCCAAAGTAGTAAGATTGTGTAAGGCTCTTCACACCTACATTAAGTAGGGCTGAATGCAAAGAGTGCACCCCATCATTGGCAGGCAAAACTACCCTCTAGCATAAAAATACCCCCGTTAAAGTTGATATTTTCTGAAAGTACATGCCCCAAGGAATTCAAACGAGGATAGTATGTCAGACTTTGCATCAAAATTCCTCATACACGCTCCGTGCTATAACGTTGGCTACATCCGCACGTGCTATCTGCTTCCAATGTGATTAGTGCTGCGGGCGGCTGCCAAGCACGGCAGGAGCTGGAGACAAAATCGGACCTAATCAGCAAGTTGAGATTAATTTCAAGTAATTTTGAAATGCTTGCATGAAAAGAATATACATCGGTAATACAGATTGGTAAAATGTATTTGTCCCCCATAAAGAACATTGTTTTTTTGTTTTAACCAAAACCCTATCTGAAGATACATAGATTTGCTAGTAACGATAACCAGACAGTTAACATGAGAGATGCAAGTGATATCCAAGGCAGAAGCCTTCGTCACAGTAATTTTTTTTTTTCTATTTGCTTTCTTAAGAAAAAGGGTAACATTTGTACACTATGAGTAGACAGCAGGCTTAACAATGCCCAACGTCATGCAGTAGCTTCAAAGACAAATACAGTAAGATCTTATCTTGCATTAAACAGGTTATGGGTGGAAGGGAAGTAAGCATAATTATGCCACTGTATAAAACATTGGTAAGACCACACCTTTAATATGGAGCACAGTTTTGGGCACCACGCCAAAAAAAGTAGACATTATGGAACGGGAAAAAGTGCAGAGAAGAGCCAGCAAATTAATAAAGGGGATGGATAATCTGATTTAGGAGGAGAGACTAGCTAATTTATATTTGTTTACCGTAGAAAAGAGGGGTTATGTTAACTATATACAAATATATTCAGGGTCAATACAACAAACTTTCAAAATAACTATTCATCACTGGGGCAGTACAAAAGACACAGGGTCATACCTTGAGGTTGGTGGAAAGGAGATTTCACCAGCAACAAAAGAAAGGGTTCTTTATTGTAAGGTTAGTTACAATGTGGAATTTATTATAGATATCTTCAAAAAAAGGTTGGACATATTTTTAGAAAGGAAAGGTATACAGGGATATACCAAATAAGTAAACATGGGAAGGATGTTGATCCACGGAGAAAACGCCATTATTGGAAGGAATTAATTTTTCCCCTTATGAGATATCATTAGATATTTTTTTGTTTGCCTTCCTCTGCATCAAAACACTGTAAATACAAATATAGGATAAGTATCTGTCGTCTGAATTTAGCATAGGTTGAACTTGATGGACATGTCTGTTTTTTTTCTACCTCATCTACTATGTAACTCGCAGATCCTAGAGACCGTTTCCTGCTTAAAGTTGCATGCTGTGGAAGCAGATTGGTGATGTTGCACTTAAACAAAGCCTTTTTTATTCTGCCCGTAGTTGATCCTTTCTTTTTACTTTTATGCAGAAAAAAACAGCAATCGATTCCAACAGGCAGTTAGGATGCTTTGAACCCTACCCATTAAATACCATATACATGTTTATGGACCGGTTTTGTTCTCTCTCTCTCCCCTTTATTTTACAAGTTATCACAATTACATTTTTTCATTTTTATATTTCTTGTTCTATTTTAGAGAAAATTTTACATACAAATGTCCCACCCCCCTCTCCGTGTCTTCTAAAAATAACAGCTATTGTAAATATTTGAAGAACTGCTTTGCAACTCTTGAAAGCCCTGGTTATTTTGTCTTTATAATTGATTCAACATTTATGTCTTTGTTTATGTATGTACCTATTGCCTAAAAAAAAAGCATTGCACAATGTGGACATTCATTGGTATTTGTTGTACTTGTCAACATTAGATCCACTCTAACCAATGTCACAAGGGCATGTCATTATATCATTCTCTGTGCTTCAGGCACCACAATTAGATGGTAAGCGCTTTGCATGTAGGCAATGTACATACTGTCAGCGCTACATGAAAAAAATATTATTGTAGTCAACACAGAGCCCAATGATCTGGTGCACGTCAGCAACACAGAAATTGTTCCATAGTACAGGCAGGGATTTATAGTTGCTTGTTTCCAAGTGCAGCATTGTGCAGAGTATGTTATATTAGAATATTCAGTTTTCCCTGAAATAGTTACATTGAGGACATCACAAAGAAGTATACAGTAGGATGTAGATCTATTAGGATCTAAAAGGTAAAGCTAGGGGAAATTTGGGGGAAAAACATCAAAGGATGTCATACTCCGACAAGCGATGTGTCCATATACTGCAACTCCTGTAACAGATGACCTGAAACCATTACAGCTAGATAGAGTGAAATGACCCGAAGAGGTTTTCTAAAACAACTACAGCTGGCTCTCTATGCAGACACTAACGGTTTCCAAAAGCCGTAACTCCGACTCAGCACAGCTAAACACGTACAGCAGCTGCAGCCCAGACACGGCCAAAGTGCCTGCTGACCCACTAGCCAGGTACAAAGTCTCCTTAGAACAACCTCACAGCGTACCGAAATGCCTAGCATATTTGTAAAATGTCACCTGTGCAAACTGTACTGCACGTGGGTTGATGGTATTACCAGACCTCTGATATGCATATGAACTGCAGCATTTTGACCATGCTCTTGTTTCAGGTTTGACACCGCACTTTGTAGACGAGTGCAACTAAAGATATCCGACCCACAGAGGCCTTTTCCTGAAATATCTTGCGTTGTGCTAAGCAACCCGATATCAGCAGGACTTGCCTTCCCTATTCTAAAAAAGAAATTGCACATCAAGTGGTTCACAGGCACATATTTGAAAGGACACCTCTCTGGCATGTGTCTGTATTGTATGTGGAGAGGATTGGTCTGAGGTTCACAAGTGATCTGACCGGGAATCTTGCACATAGCTCTTATTACATGGTCAAAGCTAGGATACAGTACTCGCAAAAGATCACATTCTTCACTCAATGAGGGCACTTGACTTTTTAGCTATGCAACAAGGATCCATCTGCAGAAAGATTGCTGCTCAAGGTCAGTGGTGGGCAACATGGTATACATGCAGCCCTTGAGCCCTCAACAGGGTTACCCTTAAGATTCACTGAGGCAGTAGAAAACATGGGGGAGTGGGTGACGCGAGGGGAGGAGGGAGTAGGTGGCACTCGGGAAGGGGAAGGAATCATACCGGGGTGCCTCCTCTGCCCCTACGCTCAGCTGTCAAATGCCGGTGCCCTCATTAATGTGACACTATTAATGATTGTGCTGTTATAAAGCGGCTAACTGCAGGGAGCGGGCAGAAGCTCTGATTCGGTGTAGCAACCGATCTGCTGCCTCTGCACTGTCTGTTTCCCACCAATGGTTTAGGTACATTGAGCAAAGAATTGCTGTGTTGGCTTTTGGATTTGCTCACGGGTCTTACACTGCCTGCTGTTGTAGCTTCCAAAACATTGTAAAGGTGTGCAGTCCCTCCTGCTATAAAATGAAACCATGTCGATGGCAAGTAATTAAATCTAAGTGATTGACACTTAAATAACAAAATCAGACAACGTATTTATAAATCATTATATACAAAAACAGTTGGTTTGTAAAGAAGGTGAGCTGAGACACGAGCGGCTTGATTTCCTCTGGCGACTTTCTTTTGTGTGATATCACTGTTTGCTGAACAGGAGTTTGCATAGACAAGGCCCCCACTCTGCTTCCTTTATTGTCGAAATAGGCCACTTGGAGACAAGTAAATGTGATGGATCAGCATTCTCCCATTCAGAGGGCCTGGGTAAAAAATAACAAAAAAATTGTTCTTAACTTCTAAAGACCGTAATTCAGCCAAATGTTTATATTTGCTTAAGGAAGATAATTACATATAAATTAATTTCAGAATGTTCATTTGCCCCAAATTAACATTGATTACACGTTTAAAACAATGCAAACAAAGTACTTGTGGGAGTGGGCCTACATGTGGATACACAACATCTTTAGTTTCTTGTCCCTTTACAGTAGCCTTGCTAAAACATTGGTCTGCTGCAATAACAAAAATATTTTAATGTATATATTTATTTATCCCCATCTGTATACACAATGTTTTACAGAACAGACTTGGTGGTATTATATCGGATTGGACCCCAGTGCCAGGAAAAGTGTACCAATTAGAAAAGACAGGAATCCCTGCACAGAAGTGATAAGTCAAAGTATTCTGCTTTGTAGACTCGCTAAGCATCCTGTAGGTAACAGCAAATACAAACGAGATAAAAAGAAGATTACCTTGAGCTGCTGAAAGCATGTGGCTACAAAAGAGCGGAACAAAGATATTAGATGAGGTAGAGAAATGAATGATATAGAGGGATCACGTAATAACTCCTTGTATAGTGTATTTGCATTACTGAGGTGTTGGGGCACCCCGCTGCAAATGTAAATGTAAAAGCCTACATTATGTAAGAATGAACTTTCCATATAATCGTGTTTATTCAGAAGACTTCATCAGAAGAGCCACTGTTACAATCTCTTGTCGGGTTCCTGATAAGAATCTGTGAAACTGTAGAGAAAAGCTTCATCACGGCACATAGATTAAAAAAACTGCAGTACCTCACTCGTTTCAATGCACTTCATAGTCCTGAAACACATTTGATATACTGTACTTGCTATTCTATTAAAGTGTAATATATGTAGGGGAAGTAGTTACCTGGTAGGCACTGGTGTGACACCAGTTAAATATGCAGTGCCAGCGCCTTGTTACCGGAAGCAAGTCACTTTATTTCTCCCTGTGCACCATGAATCTTATTTGATCTTTTGTACAAAACAATGTAGAACTGTGTAGACAGTTTATTAAAAAAACAAAAACAAGGAAATATGTATAATGAACGTAATAGTAACTAACCTACTGCATGCTGAGGTTACAATCACAGTATCCTGTACAGTTTGTTACAGTAATGGATCCAGTTATGGAGTTGCAATCGAAGGCAGTGTTCGGTCACCCTATGCCATGTGCTCATTGTGCCTTGTTGATTTTCAGGTCAATACTTCTCCATGAAGTAACGTAATGGCTTGCCTTACCATGACGGAAATGGACGGAATCACAGCATCTTTTGTCCGCCCAAGTGGAGATGTACACCTGAACTCCACCGCCCCAAGCCCGAGTGAGCCTGGATTTCACATCTACCTGTATCAAGCTGTAGGAAAGGCCGAAGGGGATAACCTGGTGTTACCACCAGGAGAATATGTTGCAGAAGAGATATGTGTCAACGCTTCTAAAGCTTGTGGTAAGATCTTAAACATACTGTAGCATCTGGACATAAGCCTCATATGTGTAGGGTGGGTTAACTAGTTATAGAATATAACTTAAATCTTCCCAAGCAAGGGTTAAACGTAGTCAGAGCATATAGATTAGGGACATGTGTGTTCTTTTGTTTCTCTGACTTCTAGATATTGAGGGGCAAAGGCAAAAGCTAGATTCGGGTCCTTATGGCTTTCTATGGGAGCATTTAATTTCTGACACCATTGTAGTACAGTCTATCGTCATGGAAATCTTACATGCCACAAACACTGCATCTCTAAGGCTGCGCTTATAGTGCCTGGCGACGCGACGTCTCTCCAAAACAAATGAATTGACTTCGTCGGAAGCGCTTATAGTAAGCGTGACGGAGCGACGTCACGTCTAAAAATTTGGAAGACAGGTAAATTTGATTTTTTTGTTTTTTAGAGACAGTCGCCACATGACTGTCTCTAAACCTATCAGATTGCGCGGCCCGCCCCTTTTAGTGACATCACTGGCCTTGTCGCCAGCGACGTCGCTAAAAGTAAAATTACAATGTGCGGCGGTGACGTAATCGGTCGCATCGCCAGCACTATAAGCGCGGCCTTATAGGGGGGTACAAAATAGGCAGGCACACTGCTGTTTCAACCTTTGGGTCTCATCGGTGTGAGGTTAGTTACTGGCTTTTAAAAATTAGATTTTTCTCAGGCTGCATTAAATTATAATATGTTACAAATTGTTTCCTGCATGTGTATATTTTTGATGACGAGTTCTCTTTCGAGAACCGTAAATGCAATTCCCTATTTGGGCAATTTTTTCTCCTGTCCTTTACATATTCTCTTCAGAAAGCTATTGTTATGTTAATTGTTTTATGTAGAGTATTTTCCCCCAGACATTCTCGAACGTGCTTAACATGCCTTTCACTTGTGCAATGTAACAATTATCATAATTATTGCTGTGGCTGTGAAAGCCTGCAGAGGCGGGACGCACCTTAGCTCATACAGAAACAGTATTGCAGATTATTACTATTGTTTAATTTGACACTAGTCATATATTTTTTTATTTATAAAATATTTTACCAGGAAGTAATACATTGAGAGTTACTTGAAAACGAGAGGTATGTCCTGGGCACAGAGTTAAGACAAATAATACATGGTTACAAATACAGTTACATAAATGAACAGGGTATACATTATATACAAGACATTGCATGCACAGTTAAAGAAAAAATATATTATGAAACCGTTACAGACCAGATTAAAATGTGAGACCAGCCTTAGATTTGAAAGAACTTAAACTGGTGGTGGATGTGAGAGTCTCTGGTAGGTTGTTCCAGTTTTGGGGTGCACGGTAAGAGAAGGAGGAACGGCCGGATACTTTGAGCCTTGGGACCATGTACAGTCTTTTGGAGTCACATCTCAGGTGATAGGTGCTGCATGTGGTAGGGGTGAGGAGCTTGTTCAGGTAGCTGGGTAGCTTGCCCATAAAGAATTTAAAGGCAAGACAGGAAAGGTGAACTTTGCGCCTAGACTCGAGTGATGACCAATCTAGTTCTTTGAGCATTTCGTAGTGATGTGTGTTGTAGTTGCATTGGAGAACAAAACGACAAATTGAATTGTAGAGGGTGTCAAGTTTGCTAAGGTGGGTTTGAGGTGTATACTATGTCTCCATAGTCAATAATTGGCATTAGCATCTGCTGTGCGATACGCTTTGTCACCAGGAGACTTAGGGAGGATTTGTTCCTGTAAAGTACCCCTAGTTTGGCATAGGTCTTGGTTGTCAGGGTATCAATGTGCATCCCGAATGTTAAGTGGGAGTCAAACCATATGCCCAGGTATTTAAAACTAGTGACAGGGGTTAGGGTGGTGTTGGCGTTGGTTCTAATCTGGAGCCCAGTCGCTGGCAGCTTTAAAAATTTAGTCTTGGTCCCAAATACCATTGTTACAGTCTTGTCAGTGTTTAAAAACAGTTTGTTTTGGGAAATCCAGTTTTCGAGTCTCAAAAAGTCATACTGAAGTACAGTATGTGTTGAAGGTCAGAGAGGCTATGGCTGTGTGCATATAGGATTGTGTCATCTGCATACATCTGTATGAGGCTTCCTTATAAGCTGTGGGAAGCTAATTAATGAACACTGAGAAGAGTAGGGGCCCCAGAACAGAGCCTTGCGGGACACCACAGGTGATATCCAGGGGGTTGGAGTTAGAGCCTGAGATGGACACATGTTGGGATCTACCTGATAGTTAGGACTGAAACCAGATTAAAGCATGCTTCCCTATTCCAGAGCTCTGGAGTTAGTTAAGCAGGATAACA